>NC_135988.1:6457780-6767780 GCF_053455715.1 Rhinoraja longicauda
TCATGAAATCGGTAACCAGGTCGTCATATAGGGAGAGAAAACAGAGTAAAATATAAGGTCAAATTTATGTCTGCTCCAAACGTGCTGACTCCCACAGTGCTCTAATCCACTTTCAAAGACGCTATATCCTGTTCTCAATTCCTCCGTCTCTGTCGCATCTGCTCCCAAGATGAGCCTTTCCATTCTAGGGCATCCGAGATGTCGTAATTGTCTAGGAAACGTGTCCTCTCTCCACCCCCCCCCCCCCCCCCCACCCAATCATAGATCGATTCTTCAATGTCGTCTCATTTGTGGTCCGTATTTCTCTCCCCTCCCTCCAGCTGGAACCAGGATAGAGTTCCCAAGATTCTCACCTTTCTCCCCAACAGCCTCCGCACCCAACGCATCATCGACATCACCGTCACCACCAATGCGTTCTCTCCACAGTTACATCATCCCATTTCCTCTCCCTTTTGCTTTTCGCAGAGACTTCTCCCTCCACATAACCTCCATTCACACTCCCTTCTCACCCAAACCAGCCCCTCTCCAAGTACGTTCCGCTACAACCGCAGGAGATGTAGTACCTTGCCTATGTCCCCTCACTTACCTTCATCTAGCAACTCCATCAGTCCTCCCACGTGATACGGATGTCCAAGTGCACCTCCTATAACCTCACCAACTGCATCCGGTGTTTCCGATACCGTTTCCTGTACATCAACGTCACCAAGCAGAGTCTCATCCACCGTGTTCCGGACAACTGCGCTCAATCCTCCAAGGGTTACTGGATCTCCTGGTGGGCAACCATTTTAACCTCCTTCACGGTCCCACACAGACGTTTCTGTCCTGGTCCTCCTCCGTTGCCAGAGTGAGGCGTCATGCAGACTGTAAGAACAACCCTCATATTCCGCTTAGATAGCTTCCATCCCTGCGGTATGAACAATAGACAATAGACAATAGGTGCAGGAGTAGGCCATTCGGCCCTTCGAGCCAGCACCGCCATTCAATGTGATCATGGCTGATCATTCTCAATCAGTACCCCGTTCCTGCTTTCTCCCCATACCCCCTGACTCCGCTATCCTTAAGAGCTCTGTCTAGCTCTCTCTTGAATGTATTCAGAGAATTGGCCTCCACTGCCCTCTGAGGCAGAGAATTCCACAGATTCACAACTCTGACTAAAAAACTCTCTGTTCTAAATGGCCTACCCCTTATTCTTAACATTTCATTTTCCAATCTTAAGTAATTACCACCCCCCCCCCCCCATTCTCCCCCACACCCCCGTTTCTCTGCTCTCACTTAGCTCTGCCTCAGATGGACCATACTTCAATTTGTTCCATTATATCAAATTAATATGTAGACAATGCTCTTTCGGGAGCCTTTGTTAATTCCATATTCACAGGATTTGCTCACTCTATCAGTGAGCATATTCCAGAAAAGAACGCCCCCTGGGTGTGAAGAAATTCCCACCTCCCCTCTGGATCTTTTAGGAATCACCCCACATCTGTGCCTTCTGTTTGCTCGACTCCCACTGGCACCAGTTTCAAGTTATCTCCACGAAAGTCCCTTCTAAAGATGAATATCTCCCCATAGGTTCCTCACCATCTTTTGTCCACACACAGCTCTGTAGTTTTTGATCGTATGTTCTTTAACACACGGAGGGTGGCGTGCTTGGAACCGGCTGCCATATGTGGTGGTGGAGGCAAATACCATAGTGGCGGTTAAGTGATTTTTGGATAGGCACATGGATATGCGGGGAATAAAGAGATATGGGTTACTGTATGTGCAGGCAGATGAGAGTTTGGCCTGGCATCATGTTTTGGCACAGAACGTATCAGATCGATTTTGGCCATAATACGACCACACATTGTATTATTTTTAAGCCATTGGATTTGATTGTTGGCCCGTTACTTGCAGCAAAGCCCTTTTTTCTGCTTAACAGATACCGGGAGATAAACTGTCAGATCGTTTTCTTTTCTTTTCTAAAAGAGAATTTGCGGTCATATTTTTCTGAACGATTGACAAGTTATCGGAATTTGTCTTTGTAAATATTTTCTATATCTCAAATAGATACTCAGGATATCGGAGGGGTCAAATACATATATTTTACGTTTTTCTAACCTGTATTTACGTTGTTTGATGGTCAGTAGCCGTTGCGTTCTCAGTTTGTTTAATATGGAAAAAATAGCCATAATAATAAATAGATCACATGCAATTCGATATTAACGTGTTCATATTTTGTCGTGAAGTGCTTGCCAGCCCTGGCGACAAAACGCCATGTTAGTAATTCCTCCTTATTTCAAAACTATACAAGAAGTACAGACTATAAATCCTTAGGCACCCACCGTTTTCCACGTCTTTAAATTTCGCACCTCACACAGGCTAAGCTGTATACTCTGACATTTTCATCCTGGAAAAAAGCTCCTGCCTGTCTGATCTTTTTATATCACGTCTCCCCTCAACCTCCGACGTTCCCGGAAAAAAAATCCAAGTTCACCCAGTCTATCTGTATAAAGAATACCCTCCAATCCATGCACCTTGCTGGTCAACCGCTTCTGCATCCTCTCCAGAGACTTCACGTCCTTCTAGTAACTGGGAGGAGTTGGCTGCGCCTAACGGCTGCGGCTCTCTGGCAGTCTGTTTGTCTTTTTTTCTTTTTTTTGTTTGTGTCGGTGTTGGGATGGTTTTTGTTTCTGTTTTTGGCTGTGTATGTGTGGTGGGGGGGGGGGGGGGGGTGGGGTGTGGGTGTGGGGGTGGGGTGGGGCGGGGGAAACCTTTCTTTTATTAGGTCTCTTCCCCGGGGGGGCAGCTCGCCCGCGGGGCCTTCCATCGCCGGCGCGGCTCGGCTGCGGGACTTAACATCGCCAGCGCGGCTCGGCCGCGGGACGTTTCAGTGCCCGGTGCGGCTCGGCCGCTGGACTTAACATCGCCCGGTGCGGCTCGGCCGCGGGACGTTTCAGTGCCCGGTGCGGCTCGGCCGCGGGACGTTTCGGTGCCCGGTGCGGCTCGGCCGCTGGACTTAACATCGCCCGGTGCGGCCGCGGGACGTTTCGGTGCCCAGGGCGGCTCGGCCGCGGGGCCTTCCATCCCTTTGCGAGGGCTGTGCGTGTCGTTTGCCTCGGTTGGGGTCGAACTGCCTTCCGTGGGTGCGGGGGGAAGAGAGGGGAAGTTTTGTTGCCTCCATCACAGTGAGGGGGTGTTTGGAGTCACTGTGATGGATGTTTGTGTTGGGGTCGGGTGTCCTATGTTCTTTTCTTTTTTGCTGTGTTTTGTGTGACTGCTGAAATTTCGTTCGGTGTAAAAAGCCGAGTGACAATAAAGTGTTGTTATGTTATGTTATGTTATTTTATGTTATGTTATTTTATGTAATGGGGCGTCCTGAGAACTTCACACAACACTCCAAATGCGGTCAGATATAGCTGGAATGTGACTTTCTGACTCTTATACATATGGACATTACTTAGGGACGCAAGCACACTCTACGTTTTCTTCATCTCTATCTACTTATGTTGCCACATTCAAAGAGAAATAGACTCGAAGCCCATTCCCCCTCCCCCTCAGTAGATGTCAGAGTTCGTTTTTATATTCCCCGCAAGCTTTCTTTCATGCTACCCCCCCTCTTAATTAACCTCTTTGTTCTCCTCTGTTGAGTTCTAAACTTCCCCCATTCCTCTGGTTTGCTGCCAATTTACACTGATCAGCCAAAACATTATGACCACTGACAGGCGAAGTGAATAACATTCGTTATCTTGTTACAATGGCACCTGTCAAGGGGTAGGATATATTAGGCAGCAAGTGAACAGTCAGTTCTTGAAGTTGATGTGTTGGATGCAGGACAAAAAGACCTGAGTGACTTTGATATGGGCCAAATTGTCATGTCGAAACGACTGGGTCAGAGAATCTCTGAAACGGCAAGGCCTGTGGGGTGCTCCCGGTCAACAGTGGTGAGTACCTACCGACAGTGGTCCGAGGGGGGACAAACCACAGACCGGCGACAGGGTGTTGGGCGCCCAAGGCTCATCGATGCGCGAGGGCAACGAAGGCCCTCTGGTCCGAACCGACAGAATGTCTACTGTGGCACAAGTCACAGAAAATGTTAATGGTGGTCACGGGACGAACGTGTCACAACACACAGTGCATCGCACCCTGCTGCGTATGGGGCTGCACACGGAGGACCAACAGAATATTAGGCAGGTGGTCATAATATTTTGGCTGATCGGTGTATATGCCTCTTCCTTGGATTTAACACGACCCTTGATTTCCCTCGTTAGCTATTGCCCGATTTATTTTTTCGCCGGAGAGGGATGAACAATTTTTGGAGTTCATCCATGCGGTCTTTAAATCTTTGCCATTGCATGGAAGTATTTAAGTATAATTTGCCAATCTATCCCAGCCAATTCCCGTCTCATACCTTCAATATTTCATTCATGATCTGACTCACATTCGGCTCCTTTTCATCTCCAGATTTCATCCATTATTATACCCTTCTCCAATCGAGCTAGACTCTTCTTTATCCGCCTACCTCTCGCCAGGCATCGCGTACCCCTACCTCATTTTGCCAGTTTTCTTCCCCTTACTCTATTCTCATGAGGGCTTCCGATCCAAAATGTCGTCTATCCATTCGCTTTACAAATGCTGCCTGGCCCATTGACCCCCCCCCCCCCCCCCCCCCCGCCCCGCAGTGTTTCATGCAACTGGAGTCTGTACTTAGGCGTATTGCAGAAAAACTCATTTAAACCTTTTCTAAGCTCTTTCGAAGTTCTCTTAGCTCGTCCATGAAGTGTGGTGAGCGGTATAGAGCTCAACGCTGCAGGTGTGGCAGAACAATTGTTTATTATCAGGTGTCAGTCGCCGCATGTGCCCAACCCCCCGTCCGTATCAGCAGCAGTGCTCGAAAGGTTGGCGAGGCGATCACAGGAGGATAGATACATAACTGCGTGAAATTCTATTATTGTACACCAGAAAACACTGTGGGCAAGTGATCGAGGGGTTGCATGTTGAAGGCGGTCGATATGGAGTAGATCAATTGGGCTGATTGGCCGTGGAGCTTTCAAGCCTCTTCAAACTTGTTGTGGTTGCAATCATCCAAACAAGTGGAAAGGCCTTGGGTTGTCATTCAATCCGTGCACTGCTCTTTTACACATGGTTTTTATTCGGCCGGTCAGTTGAGCTTGATCAGTGGTGATTGCCAAGATGTTGGTATGTGCGACTCAACAGTAGTAATGACACGGATTGTGAAAATGTATGTTCTTAAACGTTAGTTTGAGTTTGGTGGTCATTATCTGGGCCGATCTTGGTATGAATGTTACTTGCCATTTGTCGGACAATGCCAGCTTTAAGATGATACATTTGCTGAGAATTCGCAAACGGAATTTGACTGTGCATGGTCATCAGCAAGCATTCGTACACGGACCTTGCGATATCATTAACCAGGCAGCTAAAGTTGGCAGTGCCTTTGGCATCATTCTGTGGACCTTGGGCAGGGATTGGATCATTGACCTCAATCAGCATCAACTACTTGGCTTTGTGAGAATTGCCTTGCCAGCTGTGAATAGCAAACATGCATTTGTATTGATATTTTATTACAGCCCTACCGGCAGTCCCATCACATTGCTGCGAGGTCTGAACTAGGGATTGCGCTTCCTGCCACATTATTGAAATCGCTTTATTCGCAAGCTCTGTAGATGTTCTGGGGAGCGGCTCGAATTCACACTAAGGCAGTTAGGTCTGACCATTCATATCTCATAAAAACATATCCAGGTTGGCCCACTGGTGTCCGACTTTGATGGAGTTATTAAACATTATTCTGCCTTCATTCGCATTCTCTTCCGAGTTATGAAGCCACGGGGCAGTTTTTTCGAAGAGACCCGGAGGGAATTCTTCCCCGACTCTGCGCCCAATTCCCGAGTAAACATCTCGGAATGGTCCCCTCATCATCGCCCAATTGTTTCGGGAAGTTTGCAGTGCAAAAGTGACTTGCAATGCCTCAATGCCATGGGTGGCTCTATAACATACACCTACGATTTAGTTTACTGAAGATGAAACCCATCTCATTGCAGTACAAGTAATTTTCCAAGTTTTTCTGTCGATTACTAAACCTTTGCAAAAAACACAATGAGGAAAGCAGAAGGAGGACGTGCAAAGAATCTGACCGGCAAGGTAAAAGTAAATCGAAGCAATTCTACAGGGGTCTTAACAGTAAAAGTGTGGCGAGGGAATGGACTGGTCCCCTTAAGGATCAGCGCGGCCGCTTTTGCGAAGAGCAGGTATCGTTTGTTTAGAGACAGTTCCTGTCTCCAAGGTCTTCAATTGTGCTTTATATAGAGGGTTCCCGACAATGTACTATCGTCAGAGTGCCTGCGAGAGCATCAACTCTGACTCAACCTGTGATCAACACGTCTTCATAAAAAGAATCAACACATGATAATAGAAGAACTGTGTTTTATTTTGCAATGGAACGGAATCATCCACTGCCATTGGAGATTCGGGTATTATTAGCTCTTTGGGATATACAGAAGTTTTACTATCCTCTTCTTGCTGTCGTTGGTATCCCCAGTAAGTTTTTTTAAAATCAAATTGGTAGTTTACTAATAATGTCTAACTATAAACCCATTCTAAGAATTTACTCTGCCATATTTGCTACCTCTAGGTCGACTTAAAGCAATCGTCCTTTCTGACAAGTTCAGCAAATTCCATTTACTGGATGTTGATATAAGTCATAGATTCCGATCCCCATACAAGCGGCGTTGACAACGGAAAGGCAAATAGAAACTCACTGACGGAGCTATTTGTGGTGAACAGAAAATAAATTGGTGATTGGACTCAAAGAGTTGCATTGCAGTCTATCATCGGTGAATTCAATTTGGACCAAGAATTCAGCCTCAGAACTCGTTCTTCGACATGTGGAGATTACTGCCGATTATAGCGAACGAGCTTCGACGGTGTTAAATCTCTGCTGTTTATACATGTAGCGATGTATTCATGTTTAAATTATAAAGTTTAGTCGTTTAGTCTCCTCTCGAACGCGGAAGGTTTAATAATCGGATCCTTCCTTGAACAGACTGCCACAACTGTTAATCTCGCAACATCACCCTGCTCCTTCCCCTGCTGTCTGATTCCTGATAGCCCTGTCCTCTCTTACAGTTAACCTGCTGACGATTGCCATCTTGTCTCGAAGAAAATGTGGTCTCTCCAAATGTGTCACCTGCTACCTGGTGGCCATGGCATCCGCAGATCTACTGGTCATTATCATCGATCTGATATTAAGGCATATTCCAATCGTTTTTCAGTTTGAATTTGTATTGGACATCCCGCTGTGTAATATCCACGCTGCCCTGCTTTACGCAGCCACGGATTGTTCTGTCTGGTTCACTATAGTGTTTACCATTGATCGATTTGTAGCTATCTGTAGTCAGAAATTGAAATCCAGATATTGCACCGAAAAAGCATCAAAGGCGATTTTAGCAACAGTGACTATCCTTTCCCTTCTGAAAAACGTCAGCTGGTATTTTGTGTACACAGGAAGCTATTGGCTTCTAAACCACCCTTGGTTTTGTTTATTAAGAAATAATGTCCAGAATTCACGTGCTTGGGGAGCGATTGAATTGCTTCACTTTGTACTGACACCGGGGGTTCCCTTTATCCTGATTTTGCTGCTCAACGCATTGACGGTCAGACACATTTTAGCGGCCAACAGAGCGCGCAGAAGATTGCGGAACCAAAACACCGCGGAGCCCCCAAAAGACACGGAGATGGAGAACAGAAGGAAGTCCATTGTTCTACTCTTTGTCATTTCTGGAAATTTTATAATATTATGGGTGATATTTATGGTATTCTGTATATTGCAACGAATGAGTTATTTGGTCTACATGTCTGTCTCTCTGCCTTACTTTGTGCGAGAAATGGGCTTCATGCTGCAACTCCTGAGTTGCTGCACAAACACGTGTATTTATGCCGTGACCCAAACTAAATTCAGGATACAGTTTGCGCAGTTTGTCAAGTACCCTTTTATAGTCATTCTTAAATTTGTTAAATGATAAACTGAATTTGTCTGATGACAGACTTCGTCTGTCGAAAGGCACCTTTTTGCCCGATCACGAGGAGTTAGCATGTAGGAAAGAACTGCAGATGCTGGTTTACACTGACGATAGACACAAAATTCTGGAGTAACTCAGCTGGACAGGCAGCATCTCTGGATAGAAGAGATGGGCGACGCTTCGGGTCGAGACCCTTCTTCAGACGGATAGTCAGGGGAAAGGGGGACACAGAGGTATGGAAGGGTAAGGTGTGAAAGCGAGACATCAAAGAGGTCGTAGCTCAAGGAAAATGTAGAATAGATCATTGTTAGCTCGGGGAAGGTCACAACGAAGCAGAAAAAGATAAAATTTAATCAGAAAGACAGTAAGAATGGTCGGAGAACGGGGATGGAGGAGGGATGGTGAGAGAGGGAAAGCAAGGGTTACTTGAAGTTAGAGAAGACGATATTCATGCCGCTGGGTTGCAAGCTGCCTAAGCGGAATATGAGGTGCTGTTCCTCCAATTTGTGTTGGGTTACACTCTGAAAATGGAGGAGGCCCGGGATAGAAAGGTCTGGAGCCCAACTGTGGTTTCGCAAGTTCAGACCGTCTCCTCCTGCTCCCACATGCAAATGACCTGCAGATCGGTAAGTCAGTTACAACTGTAAATTGTCGTTCGTGTGCAGGTGAGTGGTGGTGGTTGTGGTGGTGGTGGGGGGGGGGGGGGTGAATGGGGGTGTTGGGAGAACAACAATCAGGTTAAATGAATTTTCGGTGGTCGGCGCAGTCAATGGGCCGACGGGCGTGTTTCCCGCGTGGACTCGAAGACAACGATTGAATATTGAATGAACCCGGAAGGCCACAAATCGCAAAAACCTCCATGCAACATTATGAAAGAGACTTGGCAATTGTGAAAAAAATCATAAATGCATATTATTGAGAAGATAATCAAACTGATTATCTTCTCAATAATATCGGGTCTGAGAAGCAGCGGATCGGTGGAGAGATAGCAGTCATCTACCCTCCACTCCATCAATCTGACGAAGCGTCCCGAAAATAAATGTTGTATGTCCATTTCCCTCCATCGATGCTGTCTGACCAATGAGCTTCTCCGTGTAGAAAGGAACTACACGGAAATAAACTGCAGGCTTATACCGAAGATGGACACAGAGTGCTGGAGGAACTCAGCGGGCCAGGCAAGACCTCTGGAGAAAAAGGATGGGTGACGTTTATTCAGACTGAAATTAGAAGGGATGGGACTGGAGGTAAGAAAAGGTCAAAACCAATGCGTTTCTCCAGCAGTTTGATTTTTGCTCTGGCTTGAATCGTTTGCAGTCTCTTGCTTCTCTATGAAAAATGATGCTGGTGTCACAGAAAAGCATTCCAAACCTTTGTAGAATCAGGCATGTTACATGAAACCGACAGAAATATACCAAGTTCAGCGACTGAATGTAGATATTATGGTGGAAATGCAACAGCGAATGTAGTTCAGATCAACGTACTAACATTTTTTTAAACATCAGATAGTTTTTAAAAAAGCAGAAAAATTACGGGTTCAAAATTGAATGTAGCCAAACCTGTAGTTGTGGTGCTCACATTTTGAGAAGGCATTTTTCAACCTGTGCATCTGGCGCTTTGTTGGGTCCCACCGGGATATTGTCGTCTTTCTGAATACCTTTCTGGAAGTAATTGTGAATTTGCATTTTGCGATCCCTCTGTCACCAACCCCCCACCCCCGATACATTAGTTATTTGTTTGTATCTGCATTTCAGCCATCAATATATTAAACTTAACTCCGTTTTTCCAATGAAACATAATGTCTCGCAGTTTCTTGAGATCGTGAGCCTAAATTGCATATTCCGTTAATAACACTCCCTTTCTAAGCCAGAGGGTGGGGAATCTATGGAATTCATAGGCCCAGACGAGGATGGAAGCAAAGTCATTGGGGATTTTTACAGTAGAGATCGATAGGTTCTTGATTATTAAGAGTGCCAATGGTTGCGGGGAGAGTGGGTTTGAGGGGGGGAAATTAGAACAGCCTTAATCGAATGGCGGAGAAGACCCAATGGGTCGAATGTCCTAATTTTGCTCTTATGTCTTATTGATTTATTTCCCGCAACAAAATAAAATACCAACATTTAGCAACATAAGGAACAGACGCAGGTAATTTTGCGTGGAATACAAAGAGTTCTCTACACGACATAGATAGGTGAAGTTTTATGTCAGGATTCTTCAACCCAACCCGACCGTATCTTATCTATGTCTCCCAGAGATGATGTCTGAGCCGCTGTGTTACTCTAGCACTTTGCATTAATACAAATAATTACCTTGTTAAAGAGCAGCATAAACGGCGGCACAAAACGCATGCTTAGTCTGAAGTGGAAGTGCGGAATTTAGTTGCCAGTGGCATTCATTATTTTCACATGGATATCCGTCCAAACTCTAATGGACACCCAGCGATCGGCATCTGGGATAGACATGGGTTTATCATAAGCTCCCATCTGATTAATTTCAATTATAGAAAAGGGTAAATGTGCATTTGAATGTTATTCCATTAAAGTAGACACAAAGTGCTGGTGTAACTCAGCGAGTCAGGCCGCATCTCGGGAGAAAAGGAATGGGTCACGTTTCGGGTCGAGACCCTTCTTCAGACTGAAGGGTCTCGACCCGAAACGTGACCCATTCCTTCTCTCCCGAGATGCTCCCTGACCCATTGAGTTACTCCAGCATCTTGTGTCTACCTTCGATTTAAACCAGCATCTACAGGTTTTATCCTACACACAGTGTAAGCAGTGCTACATTCCTCAATGTTTTCATTACTTTAATCATATTTTAATTATTTTCAGTTTATCCCAGTCTTCCTATTTGAACAAATGTGCAATGCTCGCCATCCTATCTTCTCCTGGCACTAATCCTGTAGTCGGGGGGGGGGGGGGGGGGGGGGATTTAAAATTCTCTAAATATTAAAAATTCTATACAAATACTACAGCCAGTAGTTCAGTGATTACCTCTCTTGCTAGATTAAGACAACAAATATACAGCTGATAAATTCACAACTGGTTTGGCCCAATTGTCATATTCTCTTCTGCGCCAGTTCTCCTTAGCCATAACTTCACTAATGCTTAAAACATTTAAAAGCAAATCTCCTCAATATTCTGAGCCAGAAAATTCCAGGGTTTCAATAGCCACTGAGAAAAAGTTACCAGGTACCTTATTTTCAATGACCCTCCCTAGTCTGATAAACGTGTCTTCTCGTTCGTGTATCTCTCATTCGTCCAACGTCTTGAAATCCATTATCTCATCTTATCCCAAGGATGGTAAATGTTTCCATAAGACCTCCCTTCATTCATATAAACTCAAAGAATATAATTTAATGCTTATACTTCCCTTTTGCTAAACCCCACCTCACTTGCAATAGAGAACCATTTACCTTGCTGTATCTGCCTGCTAAATGTTTGTGATTCCTGCCCATAAACACTTACATCCATCTGCGCTTTGCTCTTCTCCACTCTTTCTGTCATAATTGTCTGACTTCATATACCACTTACGATGTGCACAATCTTACACTTTCCAATATTCAACTACTTTTGTTAATTTTGCACACAGTTTATACCGTTTGCAGAGTTTGAATATGATCATGGCAACATGGCATTCCCCCTATTTTTGTACCATTGCGAAAGTTAGATAGAAACATAGAAACATAGAAAATAGGTGCAGGAGTAGGCCATTCGGCCCTTCGAGCCTGCACCACCATTCAATATGATCATGGCTGATCGTCCAACTCAGTATCCTGTATCTGCCTTCTCTCCATACCCCCTGATCCCTTTAGCCAGAAGGGGCACATCGCATTCCCTCTTAAATATAGCCATTGAACTGGCCTCAACTACCTTCTGTGGCAGAGAATTCCGCAGATTCACCACTGTGTGTGAGAAAAAACGTTCTCATCTCGGTCCTAAAAGACTTCCCCCTTATCCTTAAACTGTGACCCCTTGTGCAGGACTTCCCCAACATCGGGAACAATCTTCCTGCATCTAGCCTGTCGGACCACTTAAGAATTTTGTAAGTTTCTATAAGATCCCCCCTCAAACTTCTAAATTCCAGCGAGATGCTTTACACTCTGCCCCGTCCTCCACTTCATTACTGTGAGTCATGATTAACTGAGGGCAAATAAATGTTCCTTTGGGCACTCAAGTATCTACATCCTTCCAAACTGATCAAGGAAAATGTTATTCTCACAAAATAACCAATCTTCATCCATGCTCACATTCTTCCATTTTTGACGACACCTTGCGAAATGCCATCTCAAACTAAATATAC
Source organism: Rhinoraja longicauda (assembly GCF_053455715.1). Classification (NCBI taxonomy): domain Eukaryota; kingdom Metazoa; phylum Chordata; class Chondrichthyes; order Rajiformes; family Arhynchobatidae; genus Rhinoraja; species Rhinoraja longicauda. Next base: position 6,470,086 of record NC_135988.1, read on the forward strand.
ACTGCATATATGCATTATCCTCTCCCATTTTGCTTCCATCATAAATGGACGTCGGCAAATCTGTCAGACTTTATTTATATTTCACAAGTGGCTTTGATTACTTGTCAGTGGGAAGAAGTGTCTCGACCGGAAACGTCACCCATTCCTTCTCTCCCGAGATGCTGCCTGACCCGCTGAGTTACTACAGCATTTTGTCTTTGACTTTCTCTAAGCGACTAATGCGTTCTTGCTTTTTTGCCGAACCCCCAACATCTCGATCAAAAACAGATTTTAAACTTACAATCCCATAGATACCCACTTGAAATTTTGGTGGCAGGTTTCTCCTTCTCTGCCAGTTAGATGTGTATATTTCCTCTCTACATTACTTTTCAGAAGGACGTGAAAACTAATGTGTTGGGGAAGAAAAACACGAAAGACGGATAAATCGCCGTTCCTGACCAGGATCCTACGATGTTATGGGGAACAAGGGATGAGGTTGCTCTGCTCATGGCTGATATTTTATGCATCTTTGCTAGTCACAGGTAAGGTACTGGAAGACTGGGGATAGTTAGTGCTGCACTTCTATTTAAGACGGGCAATAGAGAAAAGCCAAGGGATAGCAGTCCGGTGAGTCTCGGGTCAGTGGTGAGAAAGCTATTGGAAGGAATTCTGAGAGATAGGAATGATTTGCTTTTAAAAAATGAACTGATTGATTAGGAACAGTCAGCGTGACTCTGTATGTGGTAAGTCAGGTCTCAAAAATGTGATTGAGTTTTTGAAGAGATTACCCAGTGGATTGAAGACCACGGGACAGTAGACGTTGTCTGCAGGGAGTTTACCAATGCCTTGACAAAGGCTTGCACGATGCGGGAGATCACAATTGAGCTAGCCAGAGATACAACATTAGCTTAGTGGTAGTTGATGTTGCATTTTCAAACTGAGGCTATGATCAATGGTGTACCACAGGAATCGGTGATAGATTCTTTGTTATTTGTAAGATATATGAATGATTTGGATGAGAATGTAAAAGTGGCACGAACAGTCAGTTTGCAGCTAATACTAAAATTGGTGGTATGGGGCCAGTAAAGTTGGTTTTCTGAGGTTACAATAGACTATTGATGAACTGGGAAGGTGATGGTATTGCAGATGGGATTCTACTCAGACGCAGTGCTATTGGGTAAGAAGGAGTTCTAGGTTTTAGACATGCAAAAATGGGGAAATTGTGTAGAAACAGTTGAGAGCCCAGATAATTATGGGAAGGGGAAGCCAAACTTCTGTAAAATAGAATTATAGGAGACGTAATGTATGTAAATTGCAATAACCAGAAGGCAACCACATGGAAGGCACAAAAACATAGGCGTAGCACCTGCCCTGCTGTGCAGTTGCCCATTCATAGAACATAGAAGAGTAGAGCTCAGGAACACGCCCGATGTGTCCACAATGTCCGTGCCGAAAATGAAGAGAAATTGAACTAATAAACCCTGCCTGAACCTGATCAATATCCCTCTATTTCCTTGTATATCCATTTACTTATCTAAAAGCCTCTTAAATGACTATCGTTTCTGTTTCAATCACCACGCTCGATAATGCATTCCAGGCACTCGGCCCTTGTCGCGCACGTCTCATTTAAACTTTGCCCCTCAGTTCTGAGGTCAGTGCCCTCCAGTTGTTGGCATTTTCACCCTGGAAAAAGAATTCTGACCGGCAGTTGATGTTTTACCTTGCTTAACTTTTTTATTGTCCAATTCTAACTTTGGAGACTCTTCGCATCCTCGCAAGTGAGTTTACTTCACTGCAGAGGGGAAAATGTTTGTAATGTTTGCTCAAGAACAGTTTGCAAGAGTTTTCAGCACTCGCTGTGAACGACGGAGAAGAATAAACACGGTGAATTGGGCAGGTGGAATGCTAACCCCACCACGAAAGAAAGGATGAGAGGCAGAGAATTCCAGTGAAATAAATACATTAGGCCAGCTGGGAAATACCACTTAAACTAAAGAAATTGAGGGAGACAGGGAGAGCAGAATAATTAACTTAACTCGTCTTTGTCGTAGTTGGATGTAATCACTGGGACCGGATGCTCTTCACATGAAGAACATTGAGCAATTTTGGAAAGGTAAGATTCATTACTCTGGGACATCGAATATATTTACCTTTGCCCATGTTTTCAGATAGTAACTGATAGCAATAAGCGTGACATCACGAAACGTAGATTGGTAAACATGAACGAGAGGATGCTGCCTATTTGTTCTGCGCTGTTGCTAGAGTTGTGACACAGACCACCGTGGCAAGGGGATTAAAGAAGCGTTCAGTACATTGAGATGTTTTCAGATGGTTTGAGAGTGGGGGTGATACACCATTTGCCAAAAATACTCAGTTATGTGGTGGTAGGAGGGTATCATCATATCATATCATATCATATATCTACAGCCGGAAACAGGCCTTTTCGGCCCTCCAAGTCCGTGCCGCCCAGTGATCCCCGTACATTAACACTATCCTACACACACTAGGGACAATTTTTACATTTACCCAGCCAATTAACCTACATACCTGTACGTCTTTGGAGTATGAAATGAAGAGAAACATGGCATATAGGGCGCTCATGGGACCTTGGTCAGACTCCTTTTAATGGGCATGATCCTCTTTTTTGAACATGGAAAGCAAGCAGGTCAAGCTTTTCTCGAGACCATGATGTTGATGAATACATACACTGTAAATCTGTATGGCATGTGTCTTGCTCACATGTGAACAGAGATTCTAGAGCGTAAATAATGGAAACTAGGCAGGTCCATCACGAATGGAATCCGCGCCATTGGCCAGGTGTATTAGTGACTCACTAATGCTTCTTTGACTGCGCCCATCACACTTACATCTTATACAATTTGGAAGGAGAAGCCAAACTGCAAATGGTAATAGCCCCACTCGTACGTTTGCACGGTCGTCTCACATCATGTCGTGGGAGGGAAATATATCTTGGAACAAAAGGGTCAGTATGATATGGGAATGTCTTCACCACAAGGAATGAAGAGATTCCAAAAGTAGCTGATCATCATCCTCACAGGGCAGTAATTATGGACAATGATGTTGCTATTGACAGAGATGCTAATGCCCTGTATTTAAATGACAATCATGTTACATGGACAAATTTACTAAGCAGGACCTGGAGGGTTACATCTTGAAAGCCAGCAGAGGGAGGCTACGACAGTGATAAGTAGAACGAGTCCAGTGTTCAAACAAAAGTTTAAAAGCTCAAAAGTCAAACGTTCTGCGGTGGCATCAGCGTGGCTTTTATCGTGGAATAAGTTTGAACCATTGGGAGTTAGTGTAGAGGCAGGTTGGAAGGCAGGTGATCCACAAACTGGACGGACCGTGGTGTACTGCTGGTGCACCGGCCGGAGCGAAGAGCCAAGAAATCTACTGATCAATTATGGGGCAGTAAGCGAATGAAAAATTCACGGTTGCAAAAGATCACATCTAACGTTGATGAATCAGGGAGACATTAGTTAGTGGCAATTTGAATGGGGACTAAAAAGATCGTTCTGCTTAGACTTGCTGAAGCAAAGGGAGACGTAACCGTTCAAATCGTTCATGGTGTAAAAAAGGGCCACTGTTCTACTGGAACAGAGTATCCAATGAAATTCGACACAATCAAACTATCCAAACCGCTGCAAGTTCATATGTATTTGGTTTATACATATGAAGGGAGGTGTTGTTCGTCCTGTGTCTTATATACACAAAGGTAGTGATGGGGATGTAGTTACTAGCACTTTATCATTCCCTGCCCGGCATGATGGATTGAGGTATCTTATAGTATTATAAACAATCTCTCTGATTATTCTCTTTGCCCTTTTATAGCCCAGGGAGATGTTTTAATCGTAATCCCACTTAACTCTTTGGGAAATTGATGGTAATTAGTGTTGTGATCCTGCATCTGATCTCGGCCATTGGGAATCCGAATGCTATTCCATTGTTCACAATGTGAGAGCAGATTGGGGGGTTTCAGAAATCTCAAGAGCCTGTTGTTATCGAAGTTTGGGAAAATAAAAGATTTATCACCCGTCAAAGACAAGTGACAGTGAACTGTAAACGTTATTTCACTGAAGTTAAAAGGAACAAACACTCCATACAAAACAAAGCAATTTTATCGAAAAAATCAAACGAGGGAGTTCTTCAGACCGACCGACTTCATCACTCCAGAGAAAGCAACAGAGGCGTTCCCAGTCAGCGCGCAATCCTGGGCGTATCTACATGTGCGATTCCATGCAGGCCAGAAGGAGGCTTGGCAAACAGGACTTTGTTCAAAATCTTTCATGTTAGTTCTTCTTTCAGTCCTTATTAGCCTACCTTTCCTCCTGTGGAACTGTGGCCCAGAACCTTTCGGTCAAATCTCCCCTTTGCAACAGAGAGGGTATAAAGTGCCCATATCTGGCCATGTAAAGCCAAGCCTTGACCTATTACTATTTGGGATTCATGATGAAAAGAGACTGAAGTCAAAGACACCTATTTGTCTTCCTTTCACGTCTAGATTTTCTCCACCCATCTCCCATTCCCCCCCTCCCCTCCTCACCTGTATCTTCCTATCATTAGTCCGCCTTTATCCTACTCTAACCACTTTTCTTGCTTTCTCCCCCTCCTACAGTCAGACTGAATGAAGAAGGTTTGTCCCGATCCAAAACGTCGCCTGTCCACTCCATCCACCGACGCTGCCTGACCCACTGAATTATTCCAGCAATCTGTTATTTACTCACGACCACAACATCTGCGGTTCTTTGTGTCCCTGCATTACTGATGTTGTACATGTTTTGATGAACATTGAGTTTATATTGCTTTATCCTCAATATTGATGGTCTCCCTGTATCCACCTCCCCTCACATCCGGAATCTTGGAATCATCTTTGGTCAAACCCTCTCCTTCGACAAACACATCAAACACATCACAAAGACAGCCTTCATCCACCTCAAAAACATTGCCCGTCTCCGTCCATCCCTCTCCTCCACAGCTGCAGAAACCCTCATCCACGCCTTCATCACCTCCCGTCTGGACTACTGCAACAGCCTCCTCTATGGCGCACCCTCAAAAATCATCAGTAAACTTCAATACATTCAAAACTCCGCTGCCCGTCTACTCACCCACTCCCCGATCCATGACCATATCACCCCGTCCTTTACAAACTCCACTGGCTCCCCATCCCCCAGAGAATCCAGTACAAAATCCTCCTCATAACCTACAAAGCCCTCCATAACCTGGCCCCATCCTACCTGACCGACCTCCTCCACAGGCACACTCCCACCTGCACCCTCCGCTCTGCTGCTGCAAATCTCCTATCCCCCCACATCCGGACCAAACTCAGATCCTGGGGGGACAGGGCTTTCTCCATCGCTGCTCCCACCCTATGGAACTCACTACCCCAAACCGTCAGAGACTCCTCCTCACTCACCACATTCAAAACATCACTGAAGTCTCACCTGTTCAGCTCTGCCTTCAACCACTGACCGTCACCTCACTTTCTGTCTCCTTTTTCTGTTTGTTTACTTATTTATCTATTTATTCACTTCTCTAGGTTCTAGAAATCCATGTAAAGCGTCCTTGAGTGTTTGAAAAGCGCTATATAAATGTAATGCATTATTATTATTATTATTATATTTCAATCCGATTGAATCTCTAATCCTAAATTTGTCTGTGATCTGTCATTACAGCTCAGAGCTGCCCTCTCCTGGGCAGTTGTACTTTAGCAGTTTGATTCACAGACAGCTGGAACCGAACCATTTCAAACACCACTTTCCATTTTCCCCACAATATCCACTTGGATAGATAGCTACAATACTCCAGTGGGAATTCCTCCAGACATCTACAGCAGAGGCAGAAATGCTGGAGGCGGATAAACTAAAATCTGTAGGAAACACAGTGAAGCCTAATGTTTACATATTATAAACTGAGGATAACTCAGAGTTTTAATGTTCTTTATGTTCATAAGTCGTGGGAGCAGAATATCTAGTCTACTCTGCCATTCAATAATTTAGTTTAGTTTAGTTTAACTTAGATAAACAGCACGGAAACAGGCCCTTTACAATTCATTAAATATCCACAATTTCTTGGATCGGTCAATTGAGCTATCTCGAATGGATGTAAACAATGTCATCTTTATTCCTTTTTTATAGGACTATGGTGTTTTTTTTTATCCTTACCCTATTCCAATGAGAGGAATAGATTGGGTAGATGCACAGAATCTCTTGCCCAGAGTAGGGGAACCGAGGACCAGGTTCAAGGTGAGGGGAAAACGATTTAATAGGAATCTGAGGGGTAACTTTGTCACACAAAGGGTGGTGGGTGTGTGGAACAAGCTGCCAGAGGAGGTAGTTGAAGCTGGGGCTATCCCACCATTTAAGAAACAGTTAGACAGGTACAAGGATAGGACAGGTTTGGAGGGATATGGACCAAGCGCAGGCAGGTGGAACTAGTGTAGCTGCGACATGTTGGCCGGTGGAAGCAAGTTGGGCCGAAGAGCCTGTTTGCACACTGTATCACTCCATGACTCTAATTTGTCTCTTTTGGAAAATTGGCGATCATTGGTGATCTTCGGTTTCCTCCCACACTCCAAAGACGTACAGGTATGTAGGTTAATTGGCTGGGTAAATGTAAAAATTGTCCCTAGTGGGTGTAGGATAGTGTTAATGTACGGGGATCGCTGGGCGGCACGGACTTGGAGGGCCGAAAAGGCCTGTTTCCGGCTGTATATATATGATATGATATGATATTGGTGTAAAAATCCTGTGATGGTCTTGGTTTTCTGGACTTCAAATGCTGTTGCATTATTGACCACTGGAGGGCAGATGTGGACCATGAGAGCAGACCTCAACTACCCGCTATTGAAGCTGTTTGGAAGAATTAATGACCAATGTTAAAGTTAAGGCACAACAAATTTCATAATTTATCATCATATATTGGATTTAAAAGGAGCAAACTCTCTTTAAAAATGGACCGACTAAAAGGTAATTGCAAATGAAGGGACTCTTCTGAGCTGCCAGTGTCCTGACTCTATTAGTTCAGTTACGTTTATTGACACGTGCACCGAGGTACAGTGAAAAGCTTTCGTTGCGTGCTAACCAGCCAGTGGAAAGACAATACATGATTACAATCGTGCCAGTCACATTGTACAGATACATGACAAGGGAATAATCAGGTAAGAGTCGATGTAAAGCAACAGGAGCTCTCCGAGACATTGTGTTCATAACTTCACAAGTCATTGAAGCAGAAATAGGCCATTCGGCCCATCGAGTATACTTCGCCATTCAATCAAGGCTGATCTATCTTTCCCCCTCAGCCCCATTCTCCTCCCTTCTCCCCATTTCCCCTGGTTGGTATCTGTATTTGTGACTCCATGCAATTCAGAAGGTGGGCCGCTTTGTGATTTCTGTTTAAAACCTCCCACGTTAGTTTCTGTGCTGTTGTTTACAACCAGCCTCCAGAACCTTTGTCCAAGCTGCCAAGGCGAAAACAGGTTTGATCACATCTCCCCTCTGGTAGCAGATGGTGTGTGATCATCCTATGGAAACTCAATTTAGTTTAGTTTCGTTTAATTCATTGTCACGTGAATAACGTTTAGTGCAAAATAAAGTCCAGTAAAGTCTGACTGCAGTTACTCCGAGGGTCTCCAATGAGGTAGATTGGAGGTCAAGACTGCTCTCCAGTTGGCGATACGATGGTTCAATTGCCTGATAACAGCAGGCATGAAACTGATCCTGAATCTGAGGGGCTTAGATTTTTAGACCACTGGGATCTCTTCTGGGGTAGGGATGACCTGTACAAAAGGGACGGGTTGCACCTTAACAGCAGGGCGACCAACATTCTGACAGGCAGGTTTGCCGGTGCTGCACGTGTGGCTTTAAACTAAGTAGTGGGGGGGAGAGGTTGACAAATTGGGAATATGAAGATGGAGTTAAAGAGGAAGCGAATACAGGAGAAATTGCAAAGGGCTCTCGAATAAATGGGAAGGGAAGTTTTAGATGGGATAAGAGAGTAAGGCCAGGACCAATTGTGAACGGTGTGAGAGGGGAGGTGTTGTATTTAAATGCGAGGAGTATAAAAAAATAAAGTGGATGAGCTTGAGGCTCAGTTAGACATTGGCAAGTATGATGTTGTGGGAATAACATAGAACACAGAGACATGGCTACAAGAGGACCAGGGCTGGGAACTGAATATTCAGGCGTAAACAACGTATAGAAAAGACAGACAGGTGGGCAGAGGGGGCGGGATTGCTCTGTTGGTAAGGAATGATATTCACTCCCTAGCAAGGGGTGACATAGAGTCAGGAGATGTAGAATCAGTATGGATAGAAATGAGGAATTGTAAGGGTAAGAAGACCCTAATGGGAGCTATCTACAGGCCCCCAAACAGTAGCCTCGACATAGGGTGCAAGTTGAATCAAAATCGGCATGTCGCAAAAGGTAATGCTACGGTGGTTATGGGAGAGTTCAACATGTAGGTAGACTGGTAAAATCAGATTGGTAATGGACCCCAGGAAAGAGAGTTTGTACAGTGCCTCCGAGATGGATTCTTAGAACAGCTTGTACTGGAACCTACTAGGGAGAAGGCAATTCTGGATTTAGTGTTGTGCAATGAGGCAGGAGCTGGCCACAATTACTGGATGGAGGCCCTAGCAGGGAAGACGGTGGAACAGCAATGGCAGGTATTCCTGGGAATAATGCAGAAGTTGCAGGATCAATTTATCACAAAGAGGAGGAAAGATTCTAAGGGGAGTAAGAGGCGCCCGTGGCTGACAAGGGAAGTCAAGGACAGCATAAAAATAAAGGAGAAGAAGTATAACATAGCAAAGAAGTGTGGGAAGCCAGAGGATTGGGACTGTTTTAAAGAGCAACAGAAGATAACTAAGAAGGCAATGCGGGGAGAAAAGATGAGGTACGAGGGTAAACTAGCCAATAATATAAAGGAGGAGAGTAAAAGCTTTTTTAGGTATGTCAAGAGGAAAAAAATAGTCAAGGCAAATGTTGGTCCCTTGAAGACAGAAGCAGGGGAATTTATTATTGGGAACAAGGAAATGGCAGACGAGTTGAACCGGTACTTTGGATCTGTCATTACTAAGGAAGATACAAGCAATCTCCCAGATGTTCTAGTGGCAAGAGATCTTAGGGTGACAGAGGAACTGAAGCAAATCCACATTAGGCAGGAAATGGTGTTGGGTCGACTGATGGGACTGAAGGCTGATAAATCGCCAGGGCCTGATGGTCTGCATCCCAGGGTACATAAGGAGGTGGCGTTTGGAATTGTGGATGCATTGGTGATCATTTCCAATGTTCTATAGATTCAGGATCAGTTCCTGCGGATTGGAGGGTAGCTAATGTTGTTCCACTTTTTAAGAAAGGAGGGAGAGAGAAAACGGGAAATTATAGAGCAGTTAGTCTGACATCAGTGGTGGGGAGGATGCTGGAGTCAATTATAAAATACGAAATTGCGGAGCATTTGGGTAGTAGTAACAGGATCGTTCCGGGTCAGCATGGATTGACGAAGGGGAAATCATGCTTGACTAATCTTTTGGAATTCTTTGAGGATGTAACTAGGAAAATTGACAGGGGTGTACCTCGACTTTGTATGTAGGTTAATTGACTGGGTAAATGTAAAAATTGTCCCTAGTGGGTGTAGGATAGTGTTAATGTGCGGGGATCGCTGGGCGGCGCGGACTTGGTGGGCCGAAAAGGCCTGTTTCCGCGCTGTATATATATGATATATGATATGATATGATATGATATGACTTTCAGAAAGCCTTCAACAAGGTCCCACATAGGAGATTAGTGGGCAAAATTAGAGCACATGGTATTGGGGGTAGGGTACTGACATGGACAGAAAATTGGTTGACAGACAGAAAGCAAAGTGTGGGAATAAATGGGTCCCTTTCAGAACGGCAGGCAGTGACTAGTGGGGTACCGCAAGGCTCGGTGCTGGGACCGCAGCTATTTACAATATATGTTAATGACTTGGATGAAGGGATTAAAAGTACAATTAGCAAATTTACAGATGATACAAAGCGGAGTGGTAGTGTGAACTGTGAGGAAGATGCTATGAGGTTGCAGGGTGACTTGGACAGGTTGTGTCAGTGGGCGGATGCATGGCAGATGCAGTTTAATGTGCATAAGTGTGAGGTTATCCACTTTGATGGTAAGAATAGGAAGGCAGATTATTATCTGAATGGTGTCAAGTTAGGAAAAGGGGACGTACAACGAAATCTGGGTGTCCCAGTGCATCAGTGACTGAAAGGAAGCATGCAGGTACAGCAGGCAGTGAAGAAAGCCAATGGAATGTTGGCCTTCATAACAAGAGGAGTTGAGTATAGGAGCAAAGATGTGTACAGGGCCCTAGTGAGACCTCACCTGGAGTACTGTGTGCAACTTTGGTCTCCAAATTTGAGGAAGGATATTCTTGCTATTGAGGGCGTGCAGCGTAGCTTTACCAGGTTAATTCCCGGAATGTCATATGTTGAAAGACTGGAGCGACTAGGCTTGTATACACATGGAATTTAGAAGGATGAGAGGGGATGTTATCGAAATATAAGATTATTAAGGGGTTGGACACGTTAGAGGTAGGAAACATGTTCCCAATGTTGGGGGGGTCCAGAACCAGGGGCCACAGTTTGAGAATAAGGGGTGGGCCATTTAGAATGGAGATGAGGAAAAACGTTTTCAGTCAGAGAGTTGTAAATCTGTGGAATTCTCTGCCTCAGAAGGCAGTGGAGGCCAGTTCTCTGAATGCATTCAAGAGAGAGCTCGATAGAGCTCTTAAGGATAGCGGAGTCAGGGGGTATGGGGAGAAGGCAGGAACGGGGTACTGATTGAGAATGATCAGCCATGATCACATTGAATGGTGGTGATGGCTCGAAGGGCCGAATGGCCTCCTCCTGCACCTATTGTCTATTGTCTATTGTATGCATTTTCATACTTTCAGTTTAGTTTAGTTTAGAGATACAGCGCGGAAACGGGCCCTTTGGCCCACTGAGTCCGCACCGACCAGTGATCCCCGCACACATTAACACTACTCTGCACACACTAGGGACAATTTTACATTTATACCAAGCCTATTAACTTAACAAACCTGTACTTCCTTTTAGTGTGGGAGGAAACCAAATATCTCGAAGAAAACCCTCGCAGGTCATGGGGAGAACGTACAAACTCCGTTCAGACAGTATACGTACTAATGATCGATCGCGGGTCTCTGGTGATGTAAGGTGGTAGCTCTAACACTATGCCACCATGTTTAGCTTAGTTTATTCTCATGTGTACTGAGGTACAGTGGAAAGCTTTTGTTGCATGTTGACCATTCGGTGGAAAGACAATACATGATTACAATCAAGTCACCCATAGATGCACGATGAAGGGAATAACGTGAATAACGTTTAGTGTAAGATAAAGTCCAGTAAGTCTAAAGACAGTCCGAGGGTCTCCAGTGAGGTAAATTCCAAAAGCCATTCTTCAGCCCACTTGCAGAACTGATCAATATTTGACCATCAGCTTCACCATATACAACACAACCCACTTTTGTGTTATCTGCAAATTTGCTAATCATGCCATGAACGTTCTCATACACAACATCATTGATATAGATGACAAACAGCACTTGATTGTAGTTGGGGATCTGCCTTTAATTATGTTTTACTTTTATTTATTTACTTATTTTTGTTTACACAAGTGCCAATTACCTCACAGGTTGGCTGATGCATAATGAATGAGTGTATCCTGAACCATCTGACATGTTGCAGATATATATGGGCCTGCGCCTTGGAAGAATGTAGTGGTTTTGCTGTCAAATTTTGCATTTGTATTTGTGATATGATGTATTGTGAACACATCAGCTGCCAAGAGGCACCCAGGGAGGGTGGGTGAGGGTTATTATTTTGTTGTTATATATAAAAAACTGAATGGAGGGGAATGTAATGCATTATGTAAACCGTATTGTATCTTTCCTTCAATAAAATATCTAAAGCAATGGGGCCAGCACCGAACTCTGAGGCACACCACTAATAACAGTTATGAATTCAGTTTGGATTAGAAACTCAGCCTGATCTCTCCTGCCCTTCCACGTGGTGATCGGTGGTTGATTTCTATTACTGAAGCCCACTGGTTTATACAGAGACACAAGGGTCTGCATGTGCTGGATCTTGGCAAAAAAAAGAAAAAAGCACCAGAGGAACTCATCAGGCCTGGAAGCATTCATTTGGGTTGATCCAAAACATAGTCAGTCCATTTTCCTCCACAGATATTACCTGGCCTGCTGACTTCCATGAACAAAGATAGACACAAAATGCTGGAGTAACTGAGCGGGAAAGGAAGCATCTCTGGAGAGAAGGAATGGGCGACTTTTTGGGTTGAGACCCTTCTTCACAAGTGAAATCCTATCAGCTGGTGTTTTACTTACACTGGTAAAACATGGCTAAGAAAACGATTCCTTGTCTGGTGAAAGAAGAAGTCATGTTGTGAAGTTACGTTGTAAAAAATCTGCAGATGCCTTATTAATACACAAAAGGACACAAAGTGCAGGAGTATCTCAGCAGGTCAGGCGGCATCTCTGGAGGCAATCACCGGGACAGAGAGCATCTCTGGAGAACACGGATAGGTGATATTTTAGTCAAGGCTCTTTGTCAGACTGATTTTAGGTGGGGGGGGGGGGGCTAGAAGCAAGCTGGAAAAGGAGAGGGGCAGGACAGAGCATTGCATGTAATAGATCGACATAGGTCTGGGAGGTTTGATATTCAGATAGTTGGAACAAAGGCCAGTGATAAGAAAGGAAGGTGTGAGACAGACGGTGAGAGTTATGGAGTGTAGAGCCAGAAGGAGAAAGGTAGAGAGGTGGGAGTGCATAGGGGTGGGGGGGGAGTGGAGGGGAGGGAGTGAGGAAATAGGTGGGAGACCAGGTCAGGCATTCGGAAGGTAAGCAGCGGGGAGGTGAAGATGGGGGGGTGGGGTCAAGAGGTCACCTAGAAATGCAAAACTAGTAACAGGGGTGATGTTATAAAGTTATGTAAGATCATGAGGGGAATATATCGGGTCAGTCCGATGTGTCGGAAGGAGGAGGGATCACAGAGGGTGTGCAGTAAAAGAGAGTATGCACAACTCTCATTGGAAAGAGGAGGAGAACCTCTTAAAAGTCAGCATACCTTGAGGAGATTTTGCAGTGGAGCAAACAAAATGTGTAGGGAGGAACTTCAGATGCTGGTTTAATCCAAAGACAGACGCAAGAAGCTGGAGTAACTCAGCAGGTCAGGCAGCATCTCTGGAGAAAAGGAATGGGTGACATTTTGGGTCAAGACCCTTCTCCAGACCAAAGCATTTTGAATTAAGGATCTGGAACAGAACCTGGATCCAAAATCTTCCAACTCAAAGCATAGTGTACTGTGGAAATACTCTGGAACAGAACTTGGATCCAATACACAAAAGACAATAGGTGCAGAAGGATGCCATACGGCCCTTTGAGCCAGCACCGTCATTCAATGTGATCATGGCTGATCAATGTCAATCAGTACCCCGTTCGTGCCTTCTCCCCATGCCCCCTGACTCCGCTATCCTTAAGAGCTCTATCTAGCTCTCTCTTGAATGCATTCAGAGAATTGGCCTTCACTGCCTTCTGAGGCAGAGAATTCCACAGATTCACAACTCTCTGACTGAAAAAGTTTTTCCTCATCTCAGTTCTAAATGGCCTACCCCTTATTCTTAAACTGTGCCCCTTGTTCTGGACTCCCCCAACATTGGGAACATGTTTCCTGCCACTAACGTGTCCAACCCCTTAATAATCTTATACGTTTCGATAAGATCTCCTCTCATCCTTCTAAATTCCAGTGTATACAAGCCTAGTCGCTCCAGTCTTTCAACAGATGATAGTCCCACCATTCCGGGAATTAACCTAGTAAACCTACGCTGCACGCCCTCAATAGGAAGAATATCCTTCCTCAAATTTGGAGACCAAAAATGCACACAGTACTCCAGGTGCTGTCTCAATCGGGTCCTGTACACTGCAGAAGGACCCCTTTGCTCCTATACTCAACTCCTCTTGTTATGAAGGCCAACATTCCATTGGCTTTCTTCACTGCCTGCTGTACCTGCATGCTTCCTTTCAGTGACTGATGCACTAGGACACCCAGATCTCGTTGTACGTCCCCTGTTCCTAACTTGACCCATTCAGATAATAATCTGCCTTCCTATTCTTACCACCAAAGTGGATAACCTCACAATTATCCACATTAAACTGCATCTGCCATGCATCCGCCCACTCACACAACCTGTCCAAGTCCCTGCAACCTCATAGCATCTTCCTCACAGTTCACACTACCACCCAGCTTTGTATCATCTGCAAATTTGCTAATGGTACTTTTAATCCCTTCATCCAAGTCATTAATGTACATTGTAAATAGCTGCGGTCCCAGCACCGAGCCTTGCCGTACCCCACTAGTTACTGCCTGCCATTCTGAAAGGGACCCATTTATCCCCACTCTTTGCTTTCTGTCTGTCAACCAATTTTCTATCCATGTCAGTATCCTACCTCCAATACCATGTGCTCTAATTTTGCCCACTAATCTCCTATGTGGAACCTTGTCAAAGGCTTTCTCAAAGTCAAGGTACACCGGCCCTCCGCTGTCAATTTTCCTAGTTACATCCTCAAAGAATTCCAGAAGATTAGTCAAGCATGATTTCCCCTTCGTAAATCCATGCTGACTCGGAACAATCCTGTTACTACTATCCAAATGCTCCGCATTTTCGTCTTTTATAATTGACTCCAGCATCTTCCCCACCACTGATGTCAGACTAAATGGTCTATAATTTCCCATTTTCTCTCTCCCTCCTTTCTTAAAAAGTGGGACAACATTAGATACCGTCCAATCCACAGGAACTGATCCTGAATCTATAGAACATTGGAAAATGATCACCAATGCGTCCACAATTCCTAACGCCACATCCTTATGTACCCTGGTATGCAGACCATCAGGCCCTGGGGATTTATCAGCCTTCAGTCCCATCAGTCTACCCAACAGCAGTTCCTGCCAAATGTGGCTTTCCTTCAGTTCCTCCGTCACCCTAGGATCACCACTAGAACATCTGGGAGATTGCTTGTATTGTATCTTCCTTAGTAAAGACAGATCCAAAGTACCGGTTCAACTCGTCTGCCATTTCCTTGTTCCCCATAATAAATTCCTCTGCTTCTGTCTTCAAGGGACCCACATTTGCCTTGACTTTTTTTTCCTCTTTACATACTTAAAAAAGCTTTTGCTATCCTCCTTTATATTATTGGCTAGTTTACCCTCGTACATCATCTTTTCTCCCCGTATTGCCTTCTTAGTCATCTTCTGTTGCTCTTTAAAAGAGTCCCAATCCTCTGGCTTCCCAATCTTCTTTGCTTTGTTGTACTTCTGCTCTTTTATTTTTGTGCTGTCCTTGACTTCCCTTGTCAGCCACGGGTGCCTCTTACTCCCCTTGGAATCTTTCCTCCTCTTTCGGATAAATTGATCCTGAAACTTCTGCATTATTCCCAGGAATACCTGCCATTGCTGTTCCACCGTCTTCCCTGCTAGGGCCTCCTTCCAGTCAATTCTGGCCAGCTCCTGCCTCATGCCTCTGTAATCCCCTTTGCTATACTGTAATACTGACACTTCTGATTTTCCCTTCTCCCTCTCAATTTGTAGAGTAAAACTTATCATATTGTGATCACTGCATCCTAATGGCTCTTTTACCTTGTCCCCTTATCAGATCAGGTTCATTACACAACACTAAATCCAGAATTGCCTTCTCCCTAGTAGGCTCCAGTACTACCTGTTCTAAGAATCCATCCCGGAGACACTCCACAAACTCTCTTTCCTGGGGTCCATTACCAACCTGATTTTCCTGGTCTACCTGCATGTTGAAATCTCCCATAACCACCGTAGCATTACATTTGCGAAATACCAATTTTAGCTCCTCATTCAACTTGCACCGTATGTTGAGGCTACTGTTTGGGGGCCTGTAGATAACTCCCATTAGGGTCTTTTTACCCTTACAGTTCCTCATTTCTACCCATACTGATTCTACATCTCCTGATTCTATGTCACCCCTTGCAAGGGAGTAAATATCATTCCTCACCAACAGAGCGACCCCACCCACTCTGCCCACCTGGCTGTCTTTTCTATATGTTGTGTACCCCTGAATATTCAGTTCCCAGCCCTGGTCCTCTTGCAGACATGTCTCAGTGATTCCCACAACATCATACTTGCCAATGTCTAGCTGAGCCTCAAGCTCATCCACTTTACTTCTTATACTTCGCGAATTAAAATACAACACTTTAATTTCCGTATTCACCTCCTCTCTCACACCAGTCACAATTGGCCCTGACCTTACTCTCTTATCCCTTCTAGAACTACCCTCCCCATTCATTTGAGAGTCTTTTGCAATTTCTCCTGTATTTGCTTCCCCTTTAACTCCATCTCCATATTCCCAGTTTGTCAACCCCTCCCCCCCACTGCTTAGTTTAAAGCCACACGTAGCACTAGCAAACTCAAATGACAGAGAGAGAGAGAGAGAGAGAGAGAGAGAGAGAGAGAGAGAGAGAGAGAGAGAGAGAGAGAGAGAGAGAGAGAGACACACATATATTGATATAGAGAGACATAGAGACAGGGGGAGAGAGAGAGACCAGACATCCGAGATCCGACATCCGAGATCCGACGCCCTAGATCCGAGATCCAAGGCTGGTACACCGAACCGAGGCCTGAGGCCCGAGATCCAAAGCCCGAGATCCGACGTCCGAGGCGGGTACACCGAACCCGAGGCCCGAGGCTGGTAGAACGAACCCGAGGCCCGAATCCAAGAAACCTGCACGACCAGAACTTACCCCAAAATAGCCGCATCTAGGATGAACCCCTGAAAAACTAGACCTAAAGTGGGACAGTGTGAAACACGAAAACTCGGAAAATAATTACCAAAAAAAATAATTATAATAATTTTTAAATAAATAAATAAATAAATAGATATATAATAAATAGGTAAATAGATAAATAGATAAATAGATAAATAGATAAATAGATAAATAGATAAATAGATAGATAAATAAATAAACAAGCAGATAAAATAAAGATAAATAGATAAATAGATAGATAAATAAATAAATAAACAAGCAGATAAAGTAAAGATAAATAGATAATTAAATAATGAAATAAATAAATGGCGATGCCGCAGACAGATCAGAGCACCACAGCATGCAGAACAAAGAGCTTGGAAATAGTATATCCGCCTAATTGCAAAAGCTAACGCGCAAAAGACAAACATAAGGAGAAAATTCTCCAGGAAAACCCAGAGGTCCTCTACATTGATTACGTCCGACATCGAGGGAGTAGGAAGAAAAATAACTTAATATTCTTCACTAACTACATCCATTCCTGGAGGGACACTCTGCTGGAAAACTACCCACACGTCCATAGAGAGGGTATGACTGAAAGTATGTAAAGATCACAACCTAGACAAAGATGACCCTCTCCTTACTATTTCCTAGTACAATGGAGGTAAGATTGTGATACAGGGAAATACAGAAAACTTGGACTCTTTTGAAGAGGTTTTCCTCCTGCTAAAAGAGAAGGTGAACAAAATAAGGACCGATACCCACCAGGGAAATTATGAAGACGAAAGCCCACCAGAGATAACTGCTGCCCCTGGCTATCTCTACCCCTCCTACACCTTATAACTCAAACCGCCAGCTGAGAGAGAGTCTGGCCCAGTTAGAACTTGATTTCACGGAGTTCAAACAAGCACAGGCTAAGTACTCCCACCAGCTGAAAGAGGACTTCAAACAGTTGATGGCGAAAAATGAGACCACCACCTCTGAGATGAAGAGAACTCTGGAAGAGCTGAGACAAGAAAACTGTGCACTATGTGCCCAAATAACCAAAATGAAGGAGGATATAATTAAGCAAGGAAAAGAATTTAACAAACAGCTCCAAAATGCCAGGAACAATCACTCAGAAGTTCCAAAAAGGACACACGAAAAGACACAGAGCCCATTTGTTGCCAACCTCCCTATGGCCGCCCCAACCTCTCTGATCTGCACTCAGCCCACCAATACATCACCACTGGACACCCCTCCTGTCACACAGCCTGCTCCAGGAACACAGTCGACAGGCAAACCCCATCTCAACCCTACCCAACCTCCTGCCTCCCAGTCTGAAAAGCAAAACCCCCAGGTAGCCCTACTGACTGCTCCAGGGACACAGTCAACAGGCAACCCCCATCTCAGCCCTACCCAACCTCCTGCCTCCCAGTCTGAAAAGAAACACCCCCAGGTAGTCCTACTGACTGACTCCAACGGGAAGTTTCTGGACCCCCAGAGACTGTTCCCAGGTCGCCAGGTACTGGTTAAAACGTGCAGCACCACAGACCATGCAATGAGAGTCCTGAACAAAGACACCATTGGAAGCCCTCAATACCTTGTGATCCATACAGGCATGAATGATCTGCGCACCCTACTCCATGGCACTGCTGGGGCAATAAAGAGGATGGCGGGAAAGGCCAGCAAGGAATTCCCTGATTCGAGGATCGTGATCTCTACCCTGCTGCCCAGGACGGACACCCCACCCCATGTGATCCACAACACCAACATGGAGATCAGCAGAGGATGTGCCGCCCTCCCTAACGTCCAATTGGCCCACCACCCAACCATCGGTACATGGGACCTCCATGACGGAATACATCTAAACAGACAGGGGGTGAAGGCCTTCGCAAAGAACCTTAAAGATACTGCACTGGGACGCAACCTTCCCACCCCCTCGAACAATGGGAACCCAAGAGGCCAAACCGGATTCCCTCCCCCTCACTACCTCGAGACCACCCCCCAAACTGCGAGGAGACACAACAGTCCAGCATGGGCCGCCATTGCCCCCGGCCCACCTCCTCAGCCACAGCCGCCGACCACCCCGGAGCTGGGAGAGATCAGGAAGCTGCTGCACGCCCTGTGCTCCCAGCTCTTGTGGTAAAAAAAAAAACCCAAAAAAACATATACATATAATACAGTCCCTCCCGAGTGACTGAAAAAAGGAAAAAAAGCATAAGATTGCTTTGAATTAATATTGTTAATATTGTTGATATTACTATTAATATTGTTGATATTGCTATTTTTAATATTGTTATTATTACCAGGTGGCAGTCTGAGCCTGCCTTACCACGGCATACCAAATTTCACCTAACATTCCCCATTTATAGAAAAAAATAGTGTTTTCACACTTGTCCCACAAAATGGGTTTTTGTTTTTCTCCAAAGAGAAAAAAGAACGATATATGTAAAAATAAATGAGTTCATTCCATATAAGCTGCTGGAATATCCAGGGTCTCTACTCCTCAACCTTCGGGATGAAGACCAGGAACGCTGAATTCCTAAAGCTCATAGAAGATATGATATTAACAGAACCATGGCACCGAAAGGATACGTTTACTCACTGCCCCTCAGAGTATCACGAAGTCATGGTGCACTCAGTAAAAATTACTAATATACATAAGGGCAGAACTTCCGGGGGTGTCTTGGTGTGGTACAAGGGAGAACTAGACAGTCACATTACATCAATAAAACAGGGGAAATCACATATATGGCTGAAACTAGATAAATAAATTGGAATAACTGAGGTAGATACATATCTATGTGCTGTCTACATACCCCCAACGGAATCACCATACTTTGAGGAGGATCTATTTGAAACTTTCCACACGGAAATCAACCATTTCCAGGCCCAGGGAAATGTGCTACTATGTGGGGACTTGAATGCAAGGACTGGATGTGAACCCGATTTCATAGACCCACAGGGCAACAACCATGTGTTCGGTCAAACCCCCTTGTACGTCACACCAACCATCACCAACCGGAACAACCTTGACTGTGAAATAAACAAAAGTGGCAGAAAGGTAGTGCATCTCTGTCGAGCCTTCGGCCTATATATAGTTAATGGTAGGTTCAGAGGGGACTCGATGGGGAGGTTCACATATTCCTCAGCTCTTTTGTCTAGCATGGTGGACTATGCAATCACTGATATGGACCCCTGCACTATCAGTGCATTCGCTGTTAGGCAGCAGTCACCTGTCTCAGACCATAGCCAAATCAACGTATACCTAAAATTCTCTGCTCAAATTAATGACGTAAAAAAGAAGCCCAGTAAGCTCCATAAACTAAATCAGACATACAGATGGACTCCAGACAGTGGAGATAAATTCATCATGGCCCTGAACTCACCCGATCTCATAAATAAAATATCGAAATTTAAGACAAACCCATATGAGACTACCAGAGATGGTGTAAACATGGCCATAAATGACATTAATATGATCTTTCACAAGGCAGCAATCAAAGCTGACCTTGTAAAACAGAAGAGAAAAATCATCAAAAAACATAACCATGAAAAATGGTTTGACTACGAGTGCAAAAATGCCAGAAAAAAATCTGAGGAAAATATCAAATCAAAAACACCACCAACCAAACAATTCAGACTTACGTATTAGATATAATGAAACCCTTAAAAGATATAAACACACTATTAGGAACAAAAACTACACCCATAAAAGACTTGAAGAAATTGAAAACTCCATAAATCAAAACAAATTCTGGGATATGTGGAATAACCTGGGCACAACAAAACCACAAGCATTACCAACTCAAGATGGTGATACCTGGAGGGCATATTTTGAAGATCTGTATAAAGACATTCCAATAAATAAAATAAACTCAAACTACTCTTATATCAGAGATAAACTCCAAACATTAGAAACAACAATTAAAGACTATCAAAACCCTCTCGACTTCCCAATCACTCCAGAAGAATTGGCCATAAAAATAAATTCTCTCCACTCAAAGAAAGCTTGTGGTCCAGACAGCATTAAAAATGAAATGCTTAAATATAGCACTCTGGAGATGCAGAACATAATGCTTAGGTTGTTCAACATCATTTTACGTTCAGGTTATTTTCCCAATATTTGGTGTCAAGGGCTTATTTCGCCCATTTATAAGAGTGGAAACAAATCAGATCCAAACAATTATCGTGGTATCTGTGTCAGTAGTGGCCTAGGGAAGTTATTCTGCAGTATTATAAATTACATAATGCAGGATTTCCTTAGCAAATATAAAATTCTCAGTAAAAATCAAATTGGCTTCCTTCCAAAACACCGCACCACTGACCATATCTATACTCTTCACACTCTCATTGAAAAACATATACATCAAGCAAAAAAAGGGAAAATATTTGCCTCTTTTATTGACTTTAAGAAAGCATTTGACTCTATTTGGCACGAAGTGCTTTATTACAAACTTCTCCATTGTGGTATTGGAGGAAAGGTATATGACCTTATTAAATCAATGTATTTGAATAATAAATGTGGTGTCAAAATTGGGGACAAATGCACTGATCTCTTCACCCAGAGAAGAGGTGTCCGGCAAGGTTGCAATCTGAACCAATCACTGTTTAATGTGTACATAAACGATTTGGCAGTAAAGTTGGACCAGAGCACAGCGCCGGGCCTCTGTCTTCTGGACAGAGAGGTAAAATCCCTGCTTTATGCGGATGATTTGGTTTTGTTGTCTCCCACAGAACAGGGACTGCAGCAACAGTTAGACCTACTCGATGATTACTGCCAAAATTGGGCCCTGGCAGTAAATCTAAAGAAAACCAACATCATGATTTTTCAAAAAAGACCCAGATGTCAGGAAGACAAATACAAATTCACTCTCAATGGTATCATTATCGAACACACTATGAGCTACACTTACCTTGGTCTAACTATTGCAGCATCAGGGAGCTTTAGCATGGCAGTGAATGCACTAAAAGAGAAAGCTCCAAATTCCAATTAAAATCTGGCTTAAAATATTTGACAGTGTAATTCAGCCCATTGCGCTTTATGGTAGTGAAGTATGGGGTCCGCTCAGTCACCATAACTATACTAAATGGGGAAAAAACACACAACAGAGGCCCTACATGTGGAATTTTGTCGGAACATCCTCCGCATCCAAAGGAAAACACCAACAAACGCATGTAGGGCAGAATTAGGTAGATACCCACTGATAATAAATATCCAGAAACGAGCACTAAATTTTTGGAGTCACCTTAAATCTAGTCCCCCAGACACCCTCCAGTTCCAAGCCCTCCAAACCCAAGAGGGGAACCCAGCTAAGAGCTCCCTGTGTCAGTTGGTATTGAGACTAACTACTCCTACTCAGTTAAACCTTGACCAGTCTCAGATCAACACAGCTTTCCAATCACCAGTTATTGTGAACCAAATTATTAAACAATGCAAAGAAATCTATTTGGAACATTGGGATAAAGTAACTAAAAGCCAAAGCAGACTAGAGTGCTACCGTGTCCTAAAAAGAGATTATAAATTGGCAGACTATCTCTCAACTGTTAGAGACATAAAGCAGAGACAGACCCTCACCAAGTACAGGTTAAGTGACCATCATTTGGCAGTTGAAAAAGGAAGACAGAAGAGATCTTGGCAACCAAGAGAAAATAGAATATGCGGTCACGGCTTGACAGATGAGGTTGAAACAGAGGTGCACTTCCTCTTAAAATTTAAAAAAAATCGATAAAATAAGAAAAATATATCTTGAAAAACTCAGTCTGGCGACCCCAGATTTTAAAGAACTAGACGATATGTCAAAACTAAGAATAATCCTTGGCGAAGGAAATTTGGCACATCTTGGCGCACAACACATAACAGCATGCCACAACCTGAGAGACAGTGAATGACCAACATGTACACATACACTCATACATCAATTGACACTAAGGAAATTAATATCAAGCTATTAAACTTGCTACCTTGCTGTACTATTTACAACTGCAAGAACGAGTAGCAAACGATAAAAGGCTATAAATGTATTGCGTAAATATATATATGTACAGGGCATATCGACCCATGCATTGTATACTTGTTTTTATATTAATGCATTTTAAATATGTATGCAATGTTCTATACTTTGGCAATATAATGATGTATCTTATCATGCCAATAAAGTATTTTAAATTGAAAATTGAAATTGAGTGTACAGTGTAAATAGGTATCGCAGTATACCAAAATGTCAGAGGATCAGACAATTTAGAGATAAGCGCAGTAAATACCACCATACCAGGTGTTTCCTGAAAGCTCAACAGGCAAGCATGTTTTGCAGAGACTTGCTATGCCTCTGCAGAATGTGGTCGGTTCATTTTACCGACAGGATTTAAAGTATGAAGGGCAATGTTCAGCATTACCATCTCATCAGACCATTTCTAATTGTGTGTAGGGTACATCAGTTATTGCTTATTCATGCAGAAAATCATCATTTATGCAAGAGGATGTTATTAGAATACATAACATAAAATCTGCCGCAAACACCCAGTAAACCGCAACAAATACTCACAAAAGGCAATTTGTGAAGACATTTGGACACCATATCTGAGAAAGGATGTGCTGACTCTGGAGAGGGTCCAGAGGAGATTTACAAGAATGATTCCAGGAATGAGTGGGTTAGCATAAGATGAGCGTTTGACAGCACTGGGCCTGCACTCGCTGGCGTTTAGAAGGTTGGGGGCGGGGTGGGTGTGGACCTCATTGAAACTTACAGAATAATGAAAGGCATAGATAGAGTGGATGTTTCCACTGGTGGGAGAGTCTAGGACCAGAGGACATAACCTCAGAATTAAAAGGTGCTGTTTTAGAAAGAAGGTGAGGAGGAAGTTTAGTCAGAGGGTAGTTAATCTTTGGAAATCATTGCCACAGAGGGCTATGTAGGCCGAGTCCGTGGATATTTTTAAGGCAGAGATAGACAAATTCTTGATTAGAATGGATGTCAAGCGTTATGGGGAGAAGGCAGGGAAATGGGATTAGGAGGCAGAGATCAGCCAAGATGAATGGCGGAGTGGACTTGATGGGTCGAATGGCCTAATTTTACTTCTATAACTCGTGAACTTGTGAAGTTCAAAGTGCCAACGTTCAGATAAAATCCATTCCGATGGTAAATGCAGTACCATTGCCCAAGAATACAACAGGGTTCTTCCAAATGGGCAAAAACAGAATCCATGTCATCACCAATCATAGTCAGATCCATGGAACCTTCAAGATCGAATGGAAAGAACAAAATGTTATTAAATAATCGAAACATCTGCAAAAAATTACAATGATAAAAAAATACAGTAAACAACAGCAACTTCATCCCTGAGTCAGGCCCCAACCTGAACAGAGGCACATAGGGCAATACTTTCAACAAATGTATCACCATTAATATATATTTTAGCACCAGGCATGACACCTGATCAACTATTAACGCACTGGCGCATGCACACAGCAAGGTGAACTTTCCTTTTCTTTCAAAAATCAGACAAGACAATTCAGAATTATCCCAGCATGTTGCTCTCCCCCACCATCCCTCCCCCCCCCCCCCCCCCCAACCCCACCCAGACTAAGTTTGTTGACGGCACCAAAATTGGAGGAGTTGCAGTCAATGAAGAATGCTGTCAGAAGATAGAGCAGGATATAATATAAGGGGAGAATATACAGTCAATGGGAAGACCCTTAATAGCATTGATGTGCAGAGGAATTTTCGAGTCCATGTTCATATGTTACAGAAGTGGCCGCACAAGTATATTAGGTGGTAATGGAGGTAAATGGTATACTGGCCTGCACTGCTAAGGGCATTGAATATAAGAGTCAGTAAGTCATGATGCAGTTCCATAGGACTTTGGTTATGCCACATTTGGAGTGACGTGTGCAGTATTTGGATAGCAGTAACAGGATCATTCCGAGTCAGCATGGATTTACGAAGGGGAAATCATGCTTGACAAATCTACTGGAATTTTTTGAGGATGGAACTAGGAAAATTGACAGGGGAGAGTCGGTGGATGTGGTGTACCTCGACTTTCAGAAAGCCTTCGATAAGGTCCCACATAGGAGATTAGTGGGCAAAATTAGAGCACATGGTATTGGGGGTAGGGAACTGACATGGATAGAAAATTGGTTGACAGACAGAAAGCAAAGAGTGGGGATAAATGGGTCCCTTTCGGAATGGCAGGCAGTGACCAGTGGGGTACCGCAAGGTTCGGTGCTGGGACCCCAGCTATTTACGATATACGTTAATGACTTAGATGAAGGGATTAAAAGTACCATTAGCAAATTTGCGGATGATACTAAGCTGGGGGGTAGTGTGAATTGTGAGGAAGATGCAATAAGGCTGCAGGGTGACTTGGACAGGTTGTGTGAGTGGGCGGATACATGGCAGATGCAGTTTAATGTAGATAAGTGTGAGGTTATTCACTTTGGAAGTAAGAATAGAAAGGTAGATTATTATCTGAATGGTGTCAAGTTAGGAAGAGGGGATGTTAAACGAGATCTGGGTGTCCTAGTGCATCAGTCACTGAAAGGAAGCATGCAGGTACAGCAGGCAGTGAAGAAAGCCAATGGAATGTTGGCCTTCGTAACAAGAGGAGTTGAGTATAGGAGCAAAGAGGTCCTTCTACAGTTGTACCGGGCCCTGGTGAAACCGCACCTGGAGTACTGTGTGCAGTTTTGGTCTCCAAATTTGAGGAAGGATATTCTTGCTATTGAGGGCGTGCAGCGTAGGTTCACTAGGTTAATTCCCGGAATGGCGGGACTGTCGTATGTTGAAAGGCTGGAGCAATTAGGCTTGTATACACTGGAATTTAGAAGGATGAGGGGGGATCTTATTGAAACATATAAGATAATTAGGGGATTGGACACATTAGAGGCAGGAAACATGTTCCCAATGTTGGGGGAGTCCAGAACAAGGGGCCACAGTTTAAGAATAAGGGGTAGGCCATTTAGAACGGAGATGAGGAAGAATTTTTTCAGTCAGAGAGTGGTGAAGGTGTGGAATTCTCTGCCTCAGAAGGCAGTGGAGGCCAGTTCGTTGGATGCTTTCAAGAGAGAGCTGGATAGAGCTCTTAAGGATAGCGGAGTGAGGGGGTATGGGGAGAACGCAGGAACGGGGTACTGATTGAGAATGATCAGCCATGATCGCATTGAATGGCGGTGCTGGCTCGAAGGGCCGAATGGCCTCCTCCTGCACCTATTGTCTATATTGTCTACTGGTCGCCCCATTCACGGAAAGATGTGGAGGGTTAGGAGAGGGTGCAGAGAAGGTTTACCAGAACTAGTGCCAGGACGTCTTAACCACCGGGTGGCGCCAGCAATGGCTGCCTCGCCAACTGTCTGTCTGTACCTTCCTACTTTGTGTGCTGCTGTATGTGTTAAATGTATGTTGTTTAATGTTCTTTAGCTTGATTTAGATAGAGGTGGGGGAGAGGGGAGTTGGGGTAAACGTTTTTAAATCTCTTACCTCAATGGAGATGTGATTTTTTCCGTATCGTATCTCCGTCCGCACTGCGGCCTAACATCGAGGAGTTGGTGGCCTTTGTTGGAGATCGACTTCGAGAACTCCACCGCGGGAGCCTGCGAACTTAATATCGCGGAGTGTGCGATCCCTGTGGGGGGTCGACTTTGGGGCTCCAAACGCTGGGGCCTGCGGACTTTATCATCGCGGTCTCCGGTTAGAGACCAACTGCGGGAACTCCAAACCGTAGGAGTTTCGAGCGCCCCGACGCGGGAGCTTCGATCGCCCCGACTTCGGATGGTTCGACAGCCCCGACTGCGGGAGAATAAAAGGGGAAGCATATTGGACTTTATTGCCTTCCATCACAGTGAGGAATGTGGGGAATCTGCTGTGGTGGATGTTTATGTTAATTTTTATGTAGTTGTGTGTCTTGTTGCTTTGTTTTGAGTATGGCTGTATGGTAATTCACATTGCACTGAACCTAAATGGGTACATGTGACAATAAACTGACCTTGAGACCTTGAGATCTTGAAACCTTGATTAGTTTAGTTTATTATTGTCACGTGAGCTGATGTACAGTTAAAAGCTTTTTGTTGCATGCTATCCAGTCATCGAAAAGGCTACACATGAATACAATCACACAGTTCCACAGTGTACAGATACAAGATAAAGGGTTCAACATTTGGTGCAAGATCAAGTCTGATGAAGTCCATCAAAGATAGCTCAAAGGTCTCCAATGAGGTCGATGGGAGGTCAGGCCTGCGCTTGTTGTGGTTCCCTGATCCTCGAAATTAAGACAGGCGACACAGAGAATTCTTCGAGAAGTTAAAAACCTTTATTTGCAAACAACGGCTGGAACAATCAGGAAGCCAACCACCTGACTGCCCACTTAGTACATCGGGCAGTCTATGTTTATAGGATTATTCCAAACCGTATTTTCTTTACATTACCTCATACCCACACTCCTTTCTTCAGTCATTAATTTCTTTGCAGTCACCCGTCTGTCCCACCACCATTAAATCCCATTTAGTAATATATCCTTGTCTCAATGCTCACATCCCTTCATACTTTGCCACCCTTATTTCCCTGCTAGTCCATCCCTCACATGCTTCCATCACCCCAAGGCCTATGCCTTTCCTTATTTCGCCACCATTATCTTTCATCCAAATGTAACAAGGTTACAGACAGTTGCAATGTACTAAAGTATAAAGAATGCCTACGCTGTTAAATTTAAATGGCTAATAATGATTACAGCAGTTACAATGTAACAAACTAATATACAAAATACAACAGTTCCCCCCTTTGAGACCTACATGGTCTCACAGAAAAAGAAAACTAAAAGCTGCACATGTCGTAAACTTAAATCATAAATCCAATCACAATCATTAGCCCCCAACTCAGGGTATTTAGATATATATAATGTGCGGCTTGACAGTGTTGTCTTTCTAACAAACTGACATCTTGGCTTACTAGGCCAAAAACCCACCCCCATTTGCCTGGGGTAGGAAAAAAGACCCAGCTACCCTTACAAACTACATCCTTAGTAATCCTCCAAAGCAATTTGCTCGTCATTATAGTATTCTATCGGCGGGATCTGCTTCTCTTGGAGGTTAGACTCGCTCTTGCCCTGGAGCAACGGAAACTGCTTCGCAGTGGCTTTTATGAGGAGAGATTTGATGCATGGAAAAACACAACACAGTACAATAGTAATTACAAATCGGGCGATTCCAATAGTTATTCCCTATTCTTAATGTCCCTTCGATTCCGCACCTGCTCCCCTGATCCTAGCAGGGCAACGTTAGGACCAGTCTGCTTCCGCCAAGTCCAAATCTATAAAGTCGAGGACTTCCAGGTTTGAGTTGGAAGAAGCAATAATGGCCCCCACCCATATTGTCATGAGGAGGACAGGCGCCAACGACCTCATCTTCAACAACCTCAGAATCAATATTGTATCCCAAGATCTCCTTTATGATCTGGTCAATGCTTGGTCCTTCCCCTGCGGTTTCGTTCTCACGTTCGCTTACCTCGAGGTTATTCACATGTTGTGCCTGTGAGACAGTCCTTGTACAATGATTGAGATTGTACCATGTACAGCAGTCGGTGAGGCTTTAGTTACCATGAATGGGCCTTCCCTTCTTGGCTCATTCCACCTTCGTCGGAAGGCTCGCACATAGACCTGATCTCCGGGTTTAATAAGTCCTTCTTCCTGGTCTGCCTCTGGTTCTTTTTGCTTTTCCTGTGTATAAATAGACTTGTGTATCGTAGTTAACTGTTGCATGTACTGTTTAAGTTCCACCTCCAATTGTTCCAAGCTTGGTCCCTTGTAAGGACCAATCCATTTGGGCATTGGCATGGGTTTGCCAGTGAGCATCTCATGTGGTGTTAAATGAGTTGTTCGATTAGTTTGCATGCGACAGCTCATTAATGCTAGTGGCAGGGCATCGATCCAATTTAACTTTGTGCTTGCACAAATCTTATTCAACTTAGCTTTCAACGTTCCATTAACTCTTTCTACCATGCCCTGAGATTGAGGGTTGTATACACACCCAAATCTTTGTTTCACTCTTAGGGCTTGTAACGCCAACTTAACAGCTTTTTAGATAAAAGCCGCTCCATTGTCGGAGCTGATTTCGGTTGGTATGCCGAATTGTGGGATGACCTCATTTGTCAGAAACTTGACTACAGTTCCCGCACCCAAGTCTTTAGATGGTACCGCCTCCACCCATCTGCTAAATCTATCAATTATTACCAGCATGTATCTTTTCCCTCTTACCGTTTTCAGCATGTCCACATAGTTGATCACCAAGTGTCTAAATGGTCCTTCAGGCACAGGTATATGACCTATAGGTGTTATTATTCCCTTTCTAACATTGTTTTGAGCACATATCTCACACTGTGACAGAATGTGATCTACTGCAGCCTGTAGATAGGGTGCCAAAACCCATCCTTCTTTATTTTCCTTATCACCTCCCCCTTGCACAATGGTTTAACCCATGCGCTTCTGAGATGAGAATGGTCAGCAGAGGTGTAGGTGCTACCAGCAAACCTTCTTCAGTAGTCCACAGGCCCTCTGCATTCTGCTTGGCTCCCCTCTGTCTCCACATTGTTTGTTCAGCTAGAGTAGCCCTACCTTGCATTTTGACTATATCCTCCTGTGTGGGTTCCAGGTCTAAATTTACCCGAGGGGCGATAATGGCTGATTGGCATCCAGACGCTTTTCTGGCTGCTTCATCTGCGGCATGATTGCCCTTCGTTATCATGTCGTTTCCCTTCTTGTGTGCCTGGCATTTAACAACAGCTAGTGCCCTAGGGTTAGTCAGTGCCTGTATTCGGTCTGAAATTTGCTGAAAATGCTGTATAGGATCCCCATTGCTTTCCTTGAAGCCTCGCTGCTTCCATACTGACCCAAACAGATGACAGACCCCATGTACATATGCTGAATCTGTGTAAATGTCAACTTTCGTACCTTCCATCATTTCACATGCTGCTGTTAGAGCCTTAATCTCTGCCAACTGGGCTGAACAAGGTTGTGGGCAAGCTTCCAATTTGATTGTTTGAAAACCTGATTGGTCCTGCTGTACCACTGCAAATCCTGCATGATTGCCCTCATGATCCCTATAACATGAACCATCTACAAACAAAACTTTCTTGTCCTCATCATTCAGTGGTTCTGATTGTAAGTCCGCCCTCAACTTAGAAAAGACCATCGTTTTGTCTATGCAATCGTGGGGTTCTCCCTCGTGATCAAGTGGAACATAATCAGCTATGTTACTTGTGGTTCATCTCTGTATAGTAATGTCTGGAAATGTCAACAGTATTTGAAACGCTACTATTCGAGCTTGTGTCAACACAAACTTTCCTTTTCCCAACAGTTCCACTACCTTGTGGTGTGTATATATAATCACAGGATAGCCAATGGTTACAGACGAGGCTTTATTATACGCGTAGTGCAACGCAGCCAGTCCCTGATAGCAGGGTGGGTAACCCTGCACCACCTCATCCAATCTTGTACTGTAGTAAGCTACAGGCTGCATAGCTTTACAAATGCCTGTTTCCTGTGTCAGTACTGCTGCAGCGTAGCCCTCCTGTCTGTTGGAAACATACAGATGAAAGAATCTCTCATAATTTGGCAGGGCAAGTGCTGGGGCTGACTGTAGCTCCTGCTTAATGGTGTTAATAGCTGTCTCTGCCTCATCATTCCATTGTAAGACATTTTTCAAACTTGCATGTCCTGCTTCCTTCAGTATTTTTCATAATGGGATCACAATTTCATCATATTCTCCAATCCAACCTGAGCTGTATCCCACCATTCCCCAAAATGTCATCATCTGCTTTACTGTCTGAGGCTTGGGAGTTTTAATTATTGCTTCAATTTGATCTGGTGCTATAGCCTTTACTCCTTTGGAGATCAACCGTCCTAAATATTCCACCTGTTGCTTACAAAACGGCAACTTCTTCCTGGACACGTTATGGCCTCCGTACGCCAGCCTTTCCAAAAGAGTCAGGGTGTCTTGCTCGCATCGCTCCTCACTTTCGGAGCAGACCAACAAATCATCCACATACTTTATTAAAGTATTGTCTAAGGATATACCTACCAAATCTGCCTTCAGTACCTGATTGAAAACATGAGGTGAGTGTTTAAAACCCTGCGGCATCCTAGTATAGGTATATTGAATGCCCCTATAAGTAAACGCAAACAAATACCGACATCTTTCCGCTAACGGCACACTAAAGATTGCTGAACAAAGATCAATCACTGAAAAGCATGTTGCTTCCTGTGGAATGTTAGTCAGCAGTGTGTGTGGGTTTGGAACCACCGCTAGCCAATCTCTCACTACCTTATTGACTGCTCGTAGATCATGTACTAATCTCCACCTTGACTTGTCTGCTTTTAAAACTGGTAATAGCGGGGTGTTACAGGGACTCTTTGTTTTGACAAGTACTTCCGCCTCCAACAGGCCCTGTATAGTTAGTGCTATGCCTTCCTCTGCTTCTGGCTTCAAGGGGTATTGCGGTTTCCTTGGCTGAATTGCCCCCTGCTTTAGTTCTATTTCTACCGGGTTTGCGGATTTCACTTTTCCAATATCTGTATCATGTTGTGACCCTAAGCCAGGCGGCAGTCTGTTCAACTTGTCCTCCTTCGTCTGACTTTCTCCCTTCTTTAATAAAAGGAGATGTTGCTGGGGACTAACTTCAACCTCTTTTGTTGTTCCCACCATATATATGCTCACCACTATCTTGATATAATTATCGTCCTCGGATTTCCATACCTTCGGTGTAATCTTTTCCCAGTTAACAATAGTGTCCACTTGTTTCATCAGGGGCCCCATGTCCCTGGACTGATATCCCTTATTTACTAGTAATGTCACATTGGGTGCAGCTCCTGGCACCCTATACCATTTTTCAAAAAAGGTGTTCCATTTAATTTGCAAGGCTGCCCCTTGTTTTCCAACTATTATGGCTTCTGCCCTTCGGTGATGCTGGCCGCATGTTCCCAGGCGCCACAACCTTTCCTGCTCTATGTCCTGGGTCTTGTCAAAACGTACCATACAATGTAGCTCAGTTTTGGGCGGGGTTGGTTCAGGTAATATGGTCATCACCCCTCTTTCCACCTGTTCCACGTTTTCCAAATTTGATCTTCTATATCTCCTATCCAAAATACATGAGCTTTTCTAGCTTCCCTCGTGAACAACTGGGCATTCCATCTTCCCACGCTCACACCATCTTTGGTACATTCCAACTTTAATAATGCATTTTATTTATATAGCGCTTTTCATATACTCAAAGATGCTTTACAGAGATTTAGAGAACATAGGGAAATGAATAAATAGATAAATAAGTAAATAAGTAAACGAACAGAGAAAGGAGACAGAAGGTGAGGTGACCTTCAGTGGTTGAAGGCAGTACTGAACAGGTGAGACTTCAGCGATGTTTTGAATGTGGTGAGTGTGGAAGAGTCTCTAACGGTTTGGGGTAGTGAGTTCCATAGGGTGGGAGCAGCGATGGAGAAAGCCCTGTCCCCCCAGGATCTGAGTTTGGTCCGGATGTGGGGGGGATAGGAGATTGGCAGCAGCAGAGAGGAGGGTTCAGGTGGGAGTGTGCCTGTGGAGGAGGTCGGTCAGGTAGGATGGGGCCAGGTTATGGAGGGCTTTGTAGGTTATGAGGAGGATTTTGTACTGGATTCTCTGGGGGATGGGGAGCCAGTGGAGTTTGTAAAGGACGGGGGTGATATGGTCACAGATCGGGGTGTGGGTGAGTAGACGGGCAGCGGAGTTTTGAATGTATTGAAGTTTACTGATGATTTTTGAGGGTGCGCCATAGAGGAGGCTGTTGCAGTAGTCCAGACGGGAGGTGATGAAGGCGTGGATGAGGGTTTCTGCAGCTGTGGAGGAGAGGGACGGACGGAGACGGGCAATGTTTTTGAGGTGGAAGAAGGCTGTCTTTGTGATGTGTTTGATGTGTTTGTCGAAGGAGAGGGTTTGATCAAAGATGATTCCAAGATTCCGGATGTGAGGGGAGGTGGATACTGGGAGACCATCAATGTTGAGGATGAAGTTTTGGGTGGATTTGGTGAGCGTTTTTGGACCAATGATGATGATTTCAGATTTGTTGCAATTGAGTTTGAGGAAATTTGATTGAAGCCAAGATTTTATTTCAGTGATGCAGTTTGTCAGTGTAGAGTGTGTGGTGGGGGAGATTAACTTGGTGGAGATGAGGAGCTGGATATCATCGGCGAAGCAGTGGAAGTTGAGACCATGACGGCGGATTAATTGACCAAGGGGGAACAGGTAGAGGATGAAGAGGAGGGGGCCAAGGACTGAGCCTTGGGGGACACCTTGGGGGAGGGGAGCAGTGGGGGATTTACAGTTAATGGAGATGAACTAGTGTCTGTCAGAGAGGTAAGATTTGAACCAGGATAGGGCTGTGCCGGTGATGTTAAGGGAGGTTTCAAGTCGGGTGAGGAGAATGGAGTGATTTATGGTGTCAAAGGCGGCGCCGAGGTCAAGTAGGATGAGGATGTTGAGGTTGCCAACGTCGGAGGAGAGGAGAATGTCGTTTGTGATTTTGAGGAGCGCAGTTTCAGTACAGTGGTTTGAGCGGAATCCGGATTGGAAAGTTTCATACAGGTTATTGGTAGAGAGGTGGTATTTGAGTTGGGAAGCTACAGCACGTTCCAAAACTTTGGACAGAAAGGGTAGGTTGGAGATTGGTCTGAAGTTGTTTGGGGTGTCAGGGTTTAGACCAGGTTTTTTCAGAATGGGGGTGACAGCAGCGATTTTGAGGGATGGCGGGACGATGCCAGTGGACAGGGAGGAGTTTATTGTTGCAGTGATAAGTGGAGAGAGAGCAGGAAGGCAGGCCTTGACAAAGCTGGAGGGGATGGGGTCCAGAGAGCAGGTGGCAGTTTTTATTCCTGTGAAGAGGTCAGAGAGGTCGGTGGTGGAGATTGGGGAGAACTGAGGCAGGGGCTCACAGGATAAGGGGGGGGCAGGTGGTTTGAGGGGGAGCAGGTGCGTTGGTGGTTAAGGTGCTGTAGATGTTGTCTATTTTGCTTTGGAAGAATGAAAGGAAAGTGGTGCATTAGTCAACTGTGAATGATTGGGAGATGGTGTCCAGGGGGCTGAAGAGTTTGTTTATTGTAGAGAAGAGTGTTTTTGGGTTTCCGGAGCCAGAGTGAATTATTTGAGAGTAGTAGGTGGAGTGGGCGCGGGAGAGGGCATCTTTGTAGTGCTGCAGGTGGTCTTTGTAGGCTTGGGAGTGAATTGTGAGACCTGTTTTGTTGCGGAGTCTTTCAAGTTGGCGGGCATGAGTTTTCATCACGCGGAGTTCAGGGGTAAACCAGGGAGCAGAGTGGGTGAAGGAAACTGTTTTGTTTTTTATAGGTGCAAGCTGGTCGAGGCAGGAGGAGAGAGTGCGGTTGTAGTAGTCAGTGAGGTCAGAGGGGCTGTGGAGGTCAACGAAGGGAGAGGCGGACATTATTTCAGAGAGGGAGGATGAGAGCGAGGTAGGTGAAACAGAGTTCAGTTTACGGAAGTTGATTTTGCGTTTTTGCTTTGGAGCTGGGGTGGGAATGTTGACAGACATGGTGATGGCTAAGTGATCAGAGAGGGTGGGGTCGGAGCCAGAGAGGTGATGTAGATTTAGTCCAGTGGAGCAGACAAGGTCCAGAATGTGCCCACGGTTATGGGTGGGAAAATTGACGTGTTGAGTGAGGTTGAAGCAGTTGAGTATTTCAGTGAAGTCAGCGGTTATTGTGGAGTCAGTGGAGTCCATATGGATGTTGAAATCACCGAGGAGGAGGATTGAGGGGGAGAGAGAACAGAACTGGGTCAGAAAGTCAAAGAAGTCAGAAAGGAATGATGGGTGCGGTTTGGGAGGGCGGTAGACAACTGCCATGACTAATTGTGTGTGGCCAGAGAGTTTGAAAGCCAGGTGTTCAAATGAAGGAGCAGATGAGATGGAGATGAGGTTGATCTTGAAGTCCTGTCGGTGAATTACGGCAATCTTTAATTCTAGTTTCAACAAGGCATCCCTGCCTAGCAGATTAATGGGGGTTCCTTCAGACACCAATATCGGTAAAACTATTTCTCTATTGCTCATTTTCAAACTTACATCTTACGGGGTTGTGCATCGTGTTAACTGTGTTTTTCCCGAGTACCGTACAGTTTTAACAAATTTTCCTGACTTGGGAAGGTGGGAGGCATACTGCGGTAGCACACAAGTATATGTAGCTCCAGTATCTATCATCATAGGTGTTAACATATAAGATAATTAGGGGATTGGACACATTAGAGGCAGGAAACATGTTCCCAATGTTGGGGGAGTCCAGAACAAGGGGCCACAGTTTAAGAATAAGGGGTAGGCCATTTAGAACGGAGATGAGGAAGAACTTTTTCAGTCAGAGAGTGGTGAAGGTGTGGAATTCTCTGCCTCAGAAGGAAGTGGAGGCCAGTTCGTTGGATGCTTTCAAGAGAGAGCTGTATAGAGCTCTTAAGGATGGCGGAGTGAGGGGGTATGGGGAGAAGGCAGGAACGGGGTACTGATTGAGAGTGATCAGCCATGATCGCATTGAATGGCGGTGCTGGCTCGAAGGGCTGAATGGCCTACTCCTGCACCTATTGTCTATTGTCTATTGTCTAACTGCCCACCCAAAATTACCTGAACGATGGATTCTTCTTCTGCCTCTCGCGTTATCATTGGGTAAAGTCCCTTCCCACCCGGGTTCTCTGGGCACCCCTAATATCCAGCACAGGGGTTCACGAGTCCAGTTGGGCCTCCTGTCGGGCCCGTTGGGGCCGACCCTGGGTTAAAACACTGCTCACCCCCTGTGGGTTCCTGTTCATATGGACCGGGCCATGGACGGTGTGGGCAGTCCCTCCTCAGGTGCCCTACCTGCTTACACCCCCAACATGTTTTATCAACTATCCGTCTACTTACTGGCCTTCCTCGTCCCCTTCCTTGTGTCGCCCCTTGGAGGCCCCAGTCGTGTCGGGGCTGATTTCCTGATTTATTTTGTCCCTGATAGAGCATTTGAGGAAACGTTCCCCCAAAGACATTTATTATTGGCATGGGATTATCCGGCCCCCTTCTGGCTCTGTCATAGGACCCACTATGCATCAGTGCATTGTTCATTTCTGCAGTTTCAGCCGGGTCTGTTGTTACTGCCAGCATTTTCTTTCCCTTTTCACGTTCTTTCTTTTTCAGTTCTTCTAGTTGCATTTGCATCAATTTTCTCTGCACCTCTTCTTGCTGGTCCACCAGTCTTTGTCTATCTTTACGATATTTGTCGACTGCATGAACCAGGTGGTCCCTGAACTGGGAGTGGGGCATGGTTGTCAATCCCACCACTTCCTCCAGTCTGGACTTAACCTGAGGGAGCATGGCATCCATCACAGCGGTCCAAAACAAAGTGGTCATTAACTCACTACCGTCTATTTGTTGTTCGGTTTCAAGTCTCCACTTTTTCAGTTGATCCTCCAGATAAGCTGCCTGGTTCTCCGTGTCCCCCAGCGGGTCTCCCCTCAATGTCTTTGGGTCCACCTTGAGCGGGTAACAGTCTCTGAGGGCCTGCCATACCTTCCGTCTGACGATGGTAAATGGCTGGCCATCAATCATCAGGTCATTTGCGTTTTTTACCCCTGCCATTTCAAATAGTTCTGCTAGTTTCATGGTTCCTATCACTTTCATCAGTCGTGCGTTCAAATCTCCCATAGCCAATAACTGTCCTGTAGTTTCCTCCTCAAAGGCTCTTATCCATTTTCCTGCCCCGTCATATATGTTGGGCAAGGCATTTTTCAGCCCTTCTAGATCTCGGGTCGCCCAAGGAATATATTGGGTTTGTCCTGCCTTTTTCAAAAGTAACGGCATCATTCCATCCCTCAGCTCCTGTCTCCCGCTTGCCATCCCCTGTTGTGGTTCTACCTGTATGCTTTCCCACCTCATTCCTTCCTGGGCGTACACCTGGCTTTCATTTCTTTCTCCCTCAACAGTTTTTTCCAACTCCTTTATCTCTATCTCTAAGAGCTTCATGGATGCCTCTATTTCCCTTCTCCGCTCCCTTGTTCTTTCTCCATCACTTTCTAATTCTGCTTCATTCTCACATCTTTGCCCTCTCTCTGATGCCTGCTGATTACTCGCCTGTGATTGTGCGTTGCTCTCTCCCTCATACTCCTCATTTGCTGCCTGACGGGTCTCATAAATCTTTCTGTCCCTGAGGTCCCTGGGGTCCTGAAGCCTTCCGATGTCTGCATCTAGTTCCCGTGCTTCTTGCTTCATCCTTTCCTTCTCTCGCTGCCCCCTTCTCTGTCTATATCCCTTTATGTCTTGCTCATCGTTCCAATTTGTGACTTCTCCCTCTATCTCCACTATTCCCTTCAGCAAAGGACACGGCTTTATTCCATCCTGGCCGGAATAGGGAGGGGGATACCCAGGATCCCTTAGGCTGGGGTGCAGAGTTGATTTTTTCTCCTGATGCTCCTGACATTCATGCTGTTTTTTGGGTTTTTCACCCTTGTTTGGGGCGGTGTTCTTTTCCTGGTATGTTTTCCTCAGCCTTTCTCCTTCTATTCTAAACAATTTAAGCACGTCTAGTTCTTTTTCCTTTTTCTTACTTGCTAGTTCAACTGCAGTTATCTTATTCATTGTACTCGTCTAATTTTATTGCACTTGGTCAGTCAGTTTAAATGCAGTCCTTGTTCTCACCCCGTTCCGTCTCTATGGTCACTATACTATCTATTACGCTATTTCTATCTTCTACAGTTCTACTATATTCCTTTAATATTTTGCATTTAAAAAAAAATGTTATCCAATTATTCCAATTCTTATTCTGCCCGTACAGACCCCTACTCACTTAGGGCGGTATCCACAGATCATCTGATCCTGCCCGTACAAACCCCTAGCTAACCAGAGTGGTATCCACAGGATGTCTTATCTTACCCATGCAGATCCCTAGTTAACTAGAGCGGTATCCACAGGACATCTTATCCTGCCTGTACAGACCCCTAGCCAACCAGAGTGGTATCCACAGGACATCTTAACTTGCCCATGCAGATCCCTAGTTGACTAGAGCGGTATCCACAGGACGCATCGTCTATTCAGTCCCCTATCCTCTTAGGGCGGTATCCACAAGGTCTTATTCACATCACACACAAAATCTTACTCAACTATTATCCACTTACCCCACTGCGCAGCCTTCTCGAGCAATCCTCCGGGTCTCCTTTTTAGAATAATTTCACGATAAGTTCTGTTGGATTGGAGAGGTCTTTGGACCGCCTGGGTGCTCCTGTGTCACCAGAGGTCCTCCATTTTCAACAGGCTGTTAGTCCAAATAAAGTGGAAAACCGGCTACCTTTTTTGCGGGTGGCCACCCTTTTCCTATTGAACCGGGGAGCCCCTGGAGGTCTTGGAAGTGCCTTAAGCTTGTTGTCCATTCTTGAACGGCCTCTTTCCGACCCTGCTCGCAGCGCCAATTTTGTTGTGGTTCCCTGATCCTCGAAATTAAGACAGGCGACACAGAGAATTCTTCGAGAAGTTAAAAGCCTTTATTTGCAAACAACGGCTGGAACAATCAGGAAGCCAACCACCTGACTGCCCACTTAGTACATCGGGCAGTCTATGTTTATAGGATTATTCCAAACCTTATCTTCTTTACATTACCTCATACCCACACTCCTTTCTTCAATCATTCATTTCTTTGCAGTCACCCGTCTGTCCCGCCACCATTAAATCCCATTCAGTAATATATCCTTATCTCAATGCTCACATCCCTTCATACTTCGCCACCCTTATTTCCCTGCTAGTTCATCCCTCACATCCATCCATCACCCCAAAGCCTATGTCTTTCCTTATCTCGCCACCATTATCTTTCATCCAAATGTAACAAGGTTACAGACAGTTGCAATGTACTAAAGTATAAAGAATGCCTACGCTGTTAAATTTAAATGGCTAATAATGATTACAGCAGTTACAATGTAATAAATTAATATACAAAATACAACACGCTCCAGCTGGTGAGCGGACTATTTGGTTGATAGTTGTCAGTGTTTCAGCGACACGATAGACTTGGATTTGCTTCTCCGAACCAGCAAAGGTTGAGGGGAGAATTGATAGAAGCATATAAAATTATGAGTGGCATGGATAGGGTAGATAGTCACAATCATTCATCAAAGCATCGCTACAAAATGGGCGGCATGGTGGCGCAGCGGTAGAGTTGTTGTCTTACAGCGCTTGTAGCACCAGAGACCCGGGTTCAATCCCGACTACAGGTGCTGTCTGCACGGAGTTTGTACATTCTCCCTGTGACCGTGTGGGTTTCCTCCTAGATCATTGGTTTCCTCCCACATTCCAAAGATATACAGGTATGTAGGTAAATTTGATTGTTAAACGTCTAAATTGTCCCGAGTATGTGTAGGATGGTGTTAATGTGCAGCGATCGCTGGTCGGAAACAGTGGGCCGAAGGGCCTGTTTTCGTGCTGTATCTCTAAACTAAACTAAAGTTCGGGTGTCTCATGTTGTTTCAGAGTCACACAACATGGAAGCAGGCCCTGCGGCCCAGCTTGCCCGTCCCAAACAAGGTGAAGCTGGGCAGGCAGCGCCTCTGGAGAGAAGGAATGGCTGACGGTTCACATCCCCTTTTTCCGTCTGAAGAAGTGTCTCGACCCAAAACGTCCCCCATTCCTTCTCTCCAGTGATGATGCTGCCCCGTTTAGCTTTGTGTGATATTTGGAAGTGGCTTCTGAGAGTAGGTGCGGGCTGGGTGCTCTGAGTTGTTTGAAATGAGCTTAAGTACCTGGTAGTGGAACAATGGCAATGAAAAGAACAGCCAGATGGTCAGTGTAGAAAGGAACTGCAGATGCTGGTTTAAATTGAAGATAGACACAAAATGCTGGAGTAACTCGGCGGGACAGGCAGCATCTCTGGATAAAAGGAATGGGTGATGTTTCGGGTCGAGACCCTTCTTCAGATTGAGTCAGGGGAGAGGGAGATACAGAGATAAGCAAATCTAAGCTGTGAAAATGAGACAAAGGGGAAATGGATCAAAGAAAATGTAGAATAGATCATTGTTAGCAAGGAGAAGGCGTCAACAAAGCAAACAGAGATAACATGTAAAGGAGGAGAGGCAGACTGGTTAGGTAACTTTGAAGGGGGATATGGAGAGAGAGGGAAAGCAAGGGTTACTTGAAGTTAGAGAAGTCAATATTCATACCACTGGGGTGTAAGCTGCCCTAGCGAAATATGAGGTGTTATTCCTCCATTTTGCGCTGGGCCTCACATTGACAATCGTGGAGGCCCAGGACAGAAAGGTCAGTGTGGGAATGGGAGGGGGGTTAAAGTGTTCAGCAACTGGGAGATCTGATAGGTTTAGAAGGACTGAGCGGAGTTGTTCAGCGAAAAGATCGCAGAGCCTGCGCTTGGTCTCGCCGATATACAGGTGTCCACACCTAGAACAGCGCATGCAGTAGATGCGGTTGAAGGAGGTACAAGTGTACCTCGACCTCACCTGAAAAGAGTTGGAGTCCTTGGACGGAGTCGAGGGGGGGGGGGGTATAGGGACAGGTGTTGCATCTCCTACGGTTGCAGGGGAAAGTACCTGGGGAGGGTGAGATTTGGGTGGGAAGCGATGAGGGGTTGGAAGGTAAAGACTTGGGGGAACTCTGATCCTGTTGTGACCAGGGGGAGGAGGAGCGAGCGGAGATGTGGGGGTGCTGTGGAGACGTGTGAAGGTCTCATCTATGATGGGGGAGGGGAACCCACGTTCCCTAAAGAATGAGATGTACCGGCTATGGTATATCTGAGATGTACCGGCTATAAGGCATCTTATGAGGCGAAGAGGCACAAGTCTGAACGGCATCGGCTAGGTGACTCAGTTAGAGTCTCATGTGGAGCCTCCCGTCTTTGCTCCAACCCCACTCCTCCCCTCTCACCTTGCTTCACACCCCCTCCCCCATTTGCCCACGTTTGTCCTAAATCCTACTAAACATTTCCTCTCCATATATGTGTCCAAGTGTCCAAGATGCTCATCTGGACCCTCTCGAGTGCTCGCACATCCCTCCTCAGATATGGGCACCAAAACCGCTCACAAATACTCAAAATGTGGTCAGTTTTCTCGGAGAGAAGGCGGCAGAAAGAAGATGGGCCCGATAAATCCATTGGGTTCTGAAATGGAGGGTTCTTTCTCATTGGTGCGATCGAGCAGACGAGTCCACGCCTTACTTCAGTCAAACCCTGTCGCTTGTTTGGAGACAAACATCGGATGCAGTGAAAAACATTTATCGAAGCATTAACACCCAGATACGTTGGTGTGTCCGAAGGTTCTGGAGAGACCTGTCTGTGTCCTAGTGTGTGTCCTGCTAAAGTTATGAAGCTGTCGCTGTAATTGTCCGCCGGGAAAATGCTGTGGCTCTTCTTGACTGTGTTGGTATCGCATATTTGGAACTGTGAGTTCATTGGGTTTATTGAAAGTTTCCGGTTATCATTTGATGTGCTATTTATTCTTCTTCTCCCGTAAGTTTATAGCTATATGAACGTTGTGGTAATGGCGTGTGGATAGTAGGAAATATTTAACTATAAATGGAGACACAAGGGACTGCGAATGCTGATTTACCACAAAAAAAAGACTCAGTGCTGGAGTAACTCAGCGGGACTGGCAGCATCTCTGGTGAACATGGTTAGGTGGCGTTTCGAGTGTCCAACCTTCCCCAAACTGATGCTGCCTGACCCGCTGAGTTTAGTTTTTTTAACAGTTTAGTGGAAGAGCGCAGAAACTGGCCATTCGGGCCGGCGAGTCCACGCCGACCAGCGATCACCACCCCACATACACCCGGAATAATTCACAATTTTATACCAAGCCAATGAACCTACAAACCTGCACGTCTTTGGAGTGTTGGAGGAAACCTAAGATCTTGGAAAAACCCACGCAGGTCACGGGGAGAACGTACAAACTCCGTACAGACAGCGTCCGGAGTTAGGATCGAACCCCGCGGTGGAAGGCAGCAACTCGACCGCTGTGCCGCCCCAGTTACTCCAGCACTTTGAGTCCTTATCTCTAAATGTTGTAATAAAATATTGATCTGCAAAACGGATGAAAAATGTCTTCCACGTGTGAAATGTCCACCTGCCCACATCAGGGCTTTTTGAGTGTTTTTGTAATGAGAACAACTAGGGCTGAATGACTGAGAAAGTAAGCTAATTAAATTCAAAATTATAAAGGTAGAAATGGAATCTTGAAGGGTGCCGGGGCAGTCCATTCGTTGGGATAATTTTGCCAAGATTAACACATATAACTTCCCATTTAGATTTTTTGTCGAATAGAGTTAAACGTGAAATTGCGTGCACTGGACAATCCTTCAGTCACATACCAGCCCAGATAAATCGCGGGTCATGTGTGCTGCCATTCTCAAGACATTATGAATCTGAATTTATCGGAGGTGGAGGGCGGTCACTGTTGGAACAGAGCACATCGGAGTCCGGAGAGTATAATCTCTGTGAGGGTGAACAGCACCCGAAGCTGCAGCTGTTGCTGACTGAAGCCGCGCACAAACTCCTGCCGCTGATACTGATCAGTTGCAGCTTTTTATACACATCATGTCAGACAGTGAACCGAGCAAATTCATCAAATGGATCATTTTGTTGGAAAAGCTTTATACATTTTACAGCCTTAAAAAAACATCCTGATGTCGAATCAGCACTGCCAACGTTTAACATTCATTTTGTCATTAATCTTAAACACTCACATTCAGTTTAGTTTAGAAATGCGGCGCGGAAACAGGGCGCTCGGCCCACCGAGTCGACACCGACCAGCGATCCCCGTACACACACGCTATCCTACACACACACACTAGGGACAATTTACAATTACAGGGACAATTTACATTTATTTCAAGCCAAATAGTCAGGATTGAACCCGGGTCCCTGGCGCTGTCAGGCAGCAACTCTACCACTGTGCCACCGTGCCGCCCTTCGATGGCTATTGACAGTGACATTTACACGCAGTGATGGCGTTTAATTTGTTGCTGTTGATCTTTAAATGTGTGACATTATACATCAAATTGAGTTTCCAGTTGGGCCGTAGAGGTGTCCGGCGATAAGCTGCAATACATTTTTCTCTGGGGATTTTTGCGTATTAATTTCCGTTTTTGTGGAGAATCGCAGTGAGAGAGATGTTCCATTTGTGTTTAAATTTCTTTTCACTTGCTCAATTCAGATAAAGGTTCAGTGCAGATTTTCGTGACAAGTTACGGCTTGATGCTTTCCAGGATTCATTATTTATGTTTTCACGAATACTGTTTGGGCCCTCGTTTAGCCACTAGTGCAGTCGGAACAGTTAATGTTTTGGGATAATTTTGCTAAGATTAGCGTATTTCACCTCCCATTTAGATATTTGTCAGAGTTAAACGTGAAATTGTATCCACTCAACACAGCAGTTTTCGTCAGACACAGACCAGCCCAACTCTGGGGGCCAGTACACTTCCATTCTAAAGAGATTATTAATCATAGTTGATCACAGATAGCATGCATACTCTCTTGGAAAAGAGCACAACGGTGTCGGGAGTGTCTAAACTCCGTGACGGTGAATAGCATCGGACCGGCAGCTGTTGTGACTGAACCGACGCACAAATTCCTGCCGCTGGATCAGATGCAGCTTAGATTTAATTTAGTTTAGACACAAAATGTTGGAGTCACTCTGCGGGTCAGGAAGCATCTCTGGAGAAAAGGAATAGGTGACGTTTTGTGTCGGAACACTTCGTCAGACTTATTTATTTTAGTTTATACAATTTCGTTTAGTTTTGTTTGGAGACACAGTGTGGAAACAGCCCCTTCAGTCCACCGAGTCCACAACGACCATTGAACACCCGTCCATTAGTTCTATGGCCTGCACACCAGGTGCAATTTACAGAAGCCAGTTAACTTACAAACCTGCAAGTGTTTGGAATATAGACGGAAACCGGAGCACCCGTAGAAAATCCATGCGGTCACAGGAAGAACATGCAAATTTCACACAGACAGCGCCCGGATTCAGGATTGAACCCGGGGACTTGGCGCTGTGAGACAGCAGCTGTGAAATGTAGTGAAATGAGCACATTTGTAAAATGTAGTTAGTATCGTGTTGTTGGAAAGGCTTTATGAATTTTACATCATTAAGATTCATCCTGATATGGAATGAATACTGTTGAATTTCCATGGATATTGACACTGACATTTTCACACGGCGGTTGTGCTTAATCTGCTGTCAGTGATATTGAAATGTGTGACATTATATGTCAAGGTGAAGTTTTCAGTTTGGCCCGACGTGTGACCGGTGATAAGCAGCAACACGTTTTTTCTCGGGGCATTTTTGCGCATTCCATTCCAGTTTATGTGGAGCATCGCAGTTGGTGAGATGTTGCGATTTTCTTTAAATATTTTCACTGGCTGAATTCGGTTTAAACGCTCAGTGCAGACCTTCGTATCAAGTTACGGCTTGGTGTTTTATCCCCTGCATCGCCCTCGTGCTAAATGCTAAATGATATAGGACATGTAAACAGAACCTTCGGCGGGGCAGCAGCTTCTGAGGAATGAAGACAAAGAATCCACTTTGGACACCGTGGACCGGTGGACAGAATTTGTGGAAAGAAAAGCAGAGAACAAATCACATCTGTTTTTCTTTCCACGGATGCCGACTCCTCTGTGGAGTGCTTCAAACATTTACCTCTTTTTTTGGAATATTTCTCTCATTTACTGCTTTAATAACACATTCAGGAATATCTTCAGCTGTTGTTCCACCTCATTAACTGCTACCCGGTGCCCTTTTCAGTCGCTCGTATAGTTTCGCAATGTTCACTGCTGTGGCCTGCATTTTTTTGATAAACTTCATTAAAAGCAAACGCGCATTGCCTGAAAGGGAATGCATGACAATTTCTTCCCTTCGAAATCGATTGGCCGAGATTCAACGTTTTCTGCAGAATATTCAGAAGAGTTTAATTAAATGCCAATACATTCTTCCGCATGTCCCCACTTGCTCCATCTCCTGCCTTTTCAATTGATGGCTAACGTCAGGTTGACTCGATTAGATTGTACTTATAGAGGTCGGTCAGAAATGTTGTTTTGC
Source organism: Rhinoraja longicauda (assembly GCF_053455715.1). Classification (NCBI taxonomy): domain Eukaryota; kingdom Metazoa; phylum Chordata; class Chondrichthyes; order Rajiformes; family Arhynchobatidae; genus Rhinoraja; species Rhinoraja longicauda. The sequence goes on from NC_135988.1 coordinate 6,514,958, forward strand.
TATCAGGGAAATCGGACTCAAATGTGCAAAGTGTTTGCCGAAAGAAATAGGACACTTAAAATTCTGGCTTGATTTAAACATATGATAATAGTTATGTACATCTGAAAACCAAATCAAGAAAAAAATAATTTCTGAATCATCGGCAGAAATTGGGTGCTGGCTAAATCAAACAAACTTTTATTCTGTAATTTATTTTACATTAATTTATCATCACGTGAATTGACCATTGTTGGAGCCGGTGTAATTTACACAATACATCTGCCATGATCCCCCATTACACTATTAGTCTTACTTATAACTATTATTTATTATCTTATTACTCTTATTATTTGTATTTTCCTACCTTTTCTCCTTGTTCTGTATTTTTTATGCTCTGTGTAAAGCACTTTGAATTGCCATTGCAATTGCTATGGAATGTGCTATATAAATAAACTTGCCTTGCCTTAAGCACATTCACGTTCAGTACGGGGAAATAGAGTTATAGAGGCATTGTGACAAACAATACTGAGAGAGCCCTTTCTGCCCCCCGAGTCTAAGGCGAGCGGCAAACACCCAATTGCATAATTAGTCCCATTTTAATTTCCCTCCATTCTCATCAATTCCCCGAAGATATTTTCACTCACGCACACGAGAGAAACTTTAGCGTTGGCAATGAACACTTGATTTTGGAATGTAGGGCGAATCTCGGACGCTCGGAGGGGGCTACGCAGTCCCAATGAAATCTTGCAAAATCGATACTGACACCACGCGTGTTGGCATTGAACTCTATCTGTGATGCAGCGGGCAATGGCTCTGCTGGTTGAAAGAAGCACGCTGTCAGTGTCCTCTATTCAATTATATTACAGTGGCACACACCCAGTTTCAGAGAGCTCGGTTCAATCCGACATCCCGATGATGTCTGCGTTAAATCTACATGTCCTCCCAATGGTTGCGCGGTATCCCGGATGCTCCGGTTTCCTCGCGCATCCCAATGGTTTCTTGCTAGGTAGTTTAATTGACTACGATAAATTATTCTTTAATGGAATGGTCCAAACGGTTCAAAGAAGAGTTGGTGGGCATGTGTGAGAAATATTTCGTGACTGGGTGAAAGGAAATATGGAGAGGATACATGAAACGTTGCTGTTTGAGGCTCGGTATGGAGACGATGGGCCGAATGGCCCTCTTTATGTCCCTGGAAGTTAAGAATGGGAGCTTTGCTTTTACACTTGGCAGCTTGTAGACCTAAATAGTAGTATGCTTGCAGATCTAACGGAGAGAATATCAGGGTAGATGGCTGTATGAGCAAGAAACAACGACTAGCAGTACGTAGGGAGTTGAGTTGAATTAATCTGACACACGAAGGTATCACAAAATGCTGTAGTAACTCGGCGGGTCAGGCAGCATCTCTGGAGAGAAGGAATGGGTAACGTTTCGGGTCGAGACCCTTCTGCAGACTGAATTCCTGCACCATTTTGTGATACCTTCGATTTGTACCAGCATCTGCAGTTGTTTTCCTACTCGTCTGACACACGGATCAGTTCTCTCTGTATCGCCCGTGGAAATTAAAATTGAAATCAGAATCTTAACTAGCGATAGCACGAACGCGACAAACAGAAGCGTTCAGAAGTCAGAAGTCAAGAGTGTTTGATTATCATGTGTACCAAAAACGGAACATTGTCATGTTTTACTTGTAGGGGAACAAAGTGGGGTTGGAAGGAGGGGGGGGGGGGGTGTCGTTCACTATTAATCGCAGAATGCTCCTTCCCGTCAGAATTAATAGTTAGATTGGCATTGTAAAGTTTTTCCAGGGCTACGTAAAATGGGCAGTGAAGTTGCCCGAACTAGATCGGTCACAATGGGCGATAGGGCGGTCACCGTGGGCCAAGAGACCTGCATCGTCCCCACTTCCCAAACCCGTCACTCCACCCGTCACACAGCCAAATCTAATTCTTTACTTCTCATTCCAGGCCGCCTTGTGGATTGTCAGGCTGACCCTACAGGTAATTCCGCTTAATTTTCACTGGTTTAAGCGTGAGATTGATTGTCGCGGAAGATTTTTATTTCACCTCTGCGGTGATAGGCGGACTGATGATCAGTAAGGTTCTTGGAACACGCAGTGTGGGAAATCGACCCTGCTGACATTGTTCCTCTTTCCAAGTGTGTTCCCACTTCTCATCCCACGTTTGAGCGTTGGGGACCCAGTCCAGATGTCGCTACCGTTCTGGTCCAATTCCAGGAATACCTTCACATCTCCCACCAGTGTTGGCTTCCACTGCCCGTCACATGAGCTTTGAGTACAGCGGGGCACTGACCCGAGCAGCTCATCAGCCGCTCCCCCGAGAATCGCAACGGGCCTGTAGTTGACTTTGGAGACACAAGGAACTGCAGGTGGTTCTTGGTCCTGCAAAATATTCCAAATGGAATTTAAACTGGAGGTGGATGCTGGTTTACAAAACCAATACACAGTACTGGAGTATTTCGGTGGAACAGGCAACATCTCAGGAGAACATGGAGAGGTGTCCGCTGATTAACTCTAGCACGTTGAGTCCTCGCAGCCTGACCCGCCGAGTGACTCCAGCACTTTGTATCCGTAACTTCACGAATATTGTTTGAGCCCTCGCTTAACCACCAGTGCAGTCGAAGCAGTTCATGTGTTTGGATGATTTTGCTGAGATCAGCATATTTCACCTCCCATTTAGATATTTGTCAAGAGTTAAACGTGAAATTGCATCCACTCAACACAGCAGTTTTCGTCAGACACAGACCAGCCCAACTCTGGGGGTCCCGTGTACTTCCATTCTAAAGCGATTATCATTATTAATGATAGTTTATCAGAGACAGAATGCATTCTCTGATGGAAACGAGCACAAGGCTGTCCGGAGTGTCTAAGGCGCTGCCTTCTACCCGGGAAGGACTGGGTGACCCCGGTTCTCCGGACGTTTACCAACCTACTGGCAATTTTTTTCACACTGTGACAGTTCATTCAGAGTCTGCCAAAGCCGGGTGCTCCCGTTGGTCATTCTCTGGGACATGTGGAGTTTGAATGGCTGGAGCTAGGGGGGCGCGGTGCGCGGAGCGCCGACTGACCCGCGGCTCAAAGCGGCACTAACGTTGGTTCTTAACTGTTCTGATGTTTGTTTTCAGAAAGCGTGAGGTTGAGGCTGGTGAACGGGAACAGTCCCTGCGCCGGGAGAGTGGAGGTTCACTACAAGGGGATCTGGAGGACAGTGTATGGTTACGGCTGGGACCTGCCGGACGCGGCTGTGGTGTGTCGGGAGCGAGGCTGCGGCGCCGCGGTGAGAGCCCCGCGCGGAGCTCACTTTGGACAGGGGTCAGGACCCATTGTGACGTTGGATGTTCGGTGCAGCGGGAGCGAGGCCGCTCTACGGGAGTGTGAGTCAGACCCATGGACGGACTATCCCTATTCACACTCCAACGATGCCGGCGTCATCTGTGAAGGTAAAAATCACTCTTTTATACCTTGGTTCCCGCCGCTGTGATAACTCCGGGTTGCCCGGGGACTGGGGTGTATCCGGACTGACGGCCCCTTGCGAGTGATTTGAAATTAAATCCAGTTTTTTTTTAGTATTATTCGGGTGCGATTCTGTTACGGTTCCCACTCGCATTTGAATTAACCATCTATAATTCGGAACATTAAATATTCTGGATCGGTACAATTACAGGGCCAGAAACTCGGGCGTTTCAGCAGCAACTTTCGGGGAATGGCGTGGGGAGAGGATCATGTTGAGACTCTCAGACCTGTTGCAGGAGCTCGGCCGGTTCCTCTCCCCGACAGATGCTGTCAGACCCCGTGTTTTTCTCCAGCATCTCGGGATGATCAACAACAGCCTCGCAGCACGAACTGCCCGTGTGTTGTCGTGGCCTTCCACCCCCTTGAATGGCAGTGATTAGTTTGGTTTTAGGTAGAGATCTCCACGAATTATGAAATGATGTTTCCATGCGCCGGCTTTCAGCATCTGCCGTCCCTAATATCTCCATAGTTACATAGCAACCGGTCAGGCAGCAATCAGTGGGGAGAGGGGCAGTGTTAACGCGTTCCATTGCTCAACTTCTCTGCAAACTCTGCGTTCATCCGCAGTTGCAGGACGCAGCACCAGGTCTCTGACATAAATGAGCGACGCTGCTTCTCACTGCGGGTGCTGTCCGACTTGATGAATAATGCCCGCGCTTCCTGGTTTACAATCAGATTCACAGCATCTGCAGTGCGTTCAGATATGGGGACCTGGCACTGGGTGAGGGTCACAGAGGGTCGGATTACGCATGGATATGTACGGCACGGTTCTCACCAGCACCGCTGGATGATCAACATAATTTTCCCATCACTTGACTGCCTGTGTGGTGGAATGCATGGCAGTTGGCAGTCTGGTTTAGTTATAGATTTCTTGGAAAGATGCAGAGCGATGAGAAAGCATCGAATTTGAAGAAGGGTCTCGACCTGAAACGTCACCCATTCCTTCTCTCCGGAGATGCTGCCCGTCCCGCTGAGTTACTCCAGATTTTAATATCTATTTTCGCGGTCGGTCCTCGTCTGTCCTATGAAGGTTTTACTTGCCCAGGTGGTATGTGACTGAGCGGGGATCTGCGGGCGGCGCTGAAACAATTATTCTGTCTTTCTGCGTCGGCAAGGACTGTGCTTTCAGCAGCCCAGCAGAGTAAGTGCAACGTTCAGGTTGTTGTGGAGCAGTGAGCAGTCACGGTCATGGAGAGAATGAACCTATGGTGTGCTGGAGGGATGATTATGTTGCCAGCCAAATTAATATTTTAGTCCTTGAGTTGACCCATCAGAGCTGACCCACGAAAGCCTTGCTCATCTTTCCCGAGTGCTGCCTTTTAGACAATAGAAATATAATTGGGAGCTACGTGACAGGACGATGAAAATCCCTGGGATGGCGGGATATGAGGAAAGATTGAAAACACTAGGCTTGTATTCACTGTAGTTTAGAAGGATGAGAGGGGATCTTATAGAAACATATAACATTATGAAAGGACTGGAGAAGCTAGATACAGGAAAAATGTTCCCAATGTTGGGCGAGTACAGAACCAGGGGCCACAGTCTTAGAATAAAGGGGAGGCCATTTAAAACTGAAGTGAGAAGGAACATTTTCACAGAGAGAGTTAAAAATTTGTGGAATTCCCTGCCACAGAGGGCAGTGGAAGCCAAATCACTGGATGGATTTAAGAGAGAGTTAGATAGAGCTCCGGGGCTAGTGGAATCAAGGGATGTGGGAGAAGGCAGGCACGGGTTATTGATCGTGGACGAGCAATGAATGGCGGAGCTGTCTCGAAGGACCGAATGGCCTCCTCCTGCACCTATTTTCTATGTTTCTAGATCGTTGGTAAACCACTGTGTGAAAGGGTTTCGCATCTTGCTCTTAAATCCCTGAACACCTCTCTCGCCGTGCAGCGGCCGAGGTCTTCTCTGAATATTTGGAATAAATCATATTATGTAAAGCCAGATGCGAGAGCCAGAACACAGAGATGAGAGTGGTGCAAATCTTGGCATGTGATAGGTGAAAAAGGGAGGGCGCTTGATTGGTGTCGAAGGGAATTTAGCACTTTACCCACACCCTCTGTCTGACTTCACTCGTACAGATGTAGGAAAAAAAACTTGCAGATGCTGGTTAAAATCGAAGATAGACACATAATGCTGGAGTAACTCAGCGGGTTTATCAGCAGCTCTGGAGAGAAGGAATGGGTGACGTTTCGACTGAAGAAGGGTCTGGACCCGAAACATCACCCATTCCTTCTCTACCGAGATGCTGCCTGACCCGCTGAGTTACTCCAGCATTTAGTGCCCACCTTTACTCATACAGGCACAGACTCAAAATAAAATAGTTCATTGATCAGTGGTGAGTCTATCGAACAAGTCGGTTTATTAAAAAGCCTTTGCGATGTACATCGCGAAACAGTGAGAGCAAGCCCAACTGCTTCAACAAGCCAAAGTAACTGCACGACCTTATACCCGAATGACACAATGGTCACTTGCAGTTTTGAAATTAACCACCATTAATCAATGTCTCTCACATTTCATCTTTGTCTTTCCCCAAAGTTAACTTTAATCTTACGTTTCCAGTTGTTTAGAAATCTCCCTCCCATATATCTAATTAGTAGATACCATAAATGTCAAGATTATACTCGCGAGATGGAGTCTTTCGTTTACTTTCTGGAGACGGCTGCTCAACACAGGTGACGAAGAGCAGCTGTAATCACAAGAATGCAACAGATAAGAACCTAGACAGAACTAGGAAGGACTATCCTCCCCACCAATAAATAGGAAAGCCTGCTCTTCAGCAGAATGTTTCAGCTTTGCTATTCTGACTACATTTGTTGCCCAGTGTGTGAGCTCGAGGATTAACCAAATTATAACCTTCTCATCCTCCTTATAGTCCTCAACATTCCCGACAACAATCGCCAAATTGATTAAATAAATAAAAAAAGCTTAGAAATGAAAAGAAGACATAAGATTGCCAGATAAGAGAAAGACAAGGCGTGTAAAATATAAAACTGGAGGGACTGAGGTGTAGTTGGACAAACGCGAAGAGAAAGGCCAGCATTAAAAGTAAAGGATGCGACAGGGTCAGAAAATGTATATCGAGGCAGGAGAAGGATCAAGGTGACTATGGTGGTGAGAGATGGGGTTCGAGATGTGTGGCCACGGGTGACGGGTGGGGGCAAAGGAAAAAGGGCGATTGGGCGGGAATATCTTGAAATTAAGGAATTCAATGTTCATACCGGTGGGTACCGAACTGGGAGAGAAGAAAGGTTCACCACCGATTTTCCAGCACCCTTTTTTTCCAGAGCCTTTCTAGATTATCGTTTTTCCGGATCAACAGAGGCCTTTGCAGAAGGGGTGGGGTCGAGGTCAGCCGCGGAAGTGGGCAATGGGAACGGATGTGATGGCATTGGGGAAGGTCCCGAGGAGGTTTCCAAGAATGATTCCAAGGATTATTGGGTTAACATTTGATGAGTTTTAAGGCACTGGGCCTGTACTCACCGGAATTCAGTTGAAGGGGCCCTCATTGAAACTTACCAAATAGTAAAGGCCTGGTTAGAGTGAATATGGGGAGGGTTTCCGCTCATGGGAGAGTCTAGGACCAGAGGCCATAGCCTCAGAATAAAGGGACGTAACTTTGGAAAGGGAAGAGGAAGAAGTTCTTTCGTCACAGAGTAATGAATCTGTAGAATTCATTGCTACAGACGGCTGTGGATGTCAAGTCAATGGAGGTTTGTAAGGCGGAGATTGACAGATTCTTGTTTAATAAGGGTGTCAGGGGTTATGAGGAGAAAGCAGGAGAATGGGGTTGAGAGGGAAAGATAGATCAGCCACGATTGAATGGTGGAATAGACGATGGGCCGAATGGCCTAATTCTTCTCCTCGAACTGACGGTCTCATGGTTCACTCAGCTCTGGTCGGGCTGGAGTTTCAGAGCCCCAGCTCAGGGGACAAAATCAACCCGCAGAGACCTGTGCTGCACATTTTCGGGGGAGGCAGGTTTGAGCGGGCAGGCGACGTTGAACGGGCCAACGGTTGATAAGATATAATCGAGGTACCTTGAGATGAAAGATAGACAGAAAGTGCAGGATGTCATGTTGTAGCTGTATAAGACATTGGCGAGACCGCATTTAGAATATTGTGTTCAGTTCTGGGCACCATGTTATAGGAAAGATATTGTCAAGCTTGAAAGGGTTCAGAAAAGATTTACGAGGATGTTGCCGGGACTAGAGGGTGAGCTATAGGGAGTGGTTGAGCAGGCTGGGTCTCAATTCCATGGAGCGCAGGAGGATGAGGGGAGGGAGATCTTATAGAGGTGTACAAAATCATGAGAGGAATTGGTTGAGTAGGTGCACAGAGTCTCTTGCCCAGAGTAGGGGAATCGAGGACCATAGGACATAGGTTCAAGGTGAAGGGGAAAAGATTTAATAGGAATCTGAGTGGTAACTTTTTCACACAATGGGTGGTGGGTGTATGGACCAAGCTTCTAGAGGAGGTAGTTGAAGCTGGGACTATCCCATCGTTTAAGAAACAGTTAGACAGGTGCATGGATAGGACAGGATTGGAGGGTTATGGACAAAACGCAGGCAGGTGGGACTAGTGTAGCCGGGACATTGCTGGCCGGTGTGGGAAAGTTGGACCGAAGGGCCTGTTTCCACATTGTATCACTCTATGACTCTATCACACAGTGAGTCCAGCAGCTTCTCCGAAGAAGAAGGATATGTAACGTTTCGGGTTGGAACCCTTCGTCAGTACCAACCTGATACGCCACCCTTCCTTTTTTTCTGCAGAGATGATGCCTGACCCGCTGAGTTACGCCAGCACATTGTGTCTATCTTTGGGATAAACTAGCAACTACAGTTATTTTTTTTCCACAGTTTGTACTTAGAGATTAGTTTGATGGGACAGGAGCAGACAGCTACACTGGATCTGTTAGCGCAGTCTTGCTTGTGGAATTTGTCAAGTTCTTCAGGACGGAATGTTGCATAAATAATAATTATATTCGACTTATAGAATCAGGTTTAGGTTAATCATTGTCACGTTACTGAGGTAGAGTGAAACGCTTTGTTTTGCATGCTGTGATCAGATCAGATACACAACACATATGTGCAGTAGGTAATCTAGCCATACTCAAGTACAATATATAGTGCAACGAAGAAGATATAATAATAATAATAATAATAATAATAATAATAATAATAATAATAATAATAATAATAATACATTACATTTATATAGTGCTTTTCATATAGTCAAAGATGCTTTACGGGGATTTAGAGAACATAAGGAAGTAAATAAATAGATAAATAAGTAAACGAACAGAGAAAGGAGACAGAAGGTGGGGTGACCTTCAGTGGTTGAAGGCAGTACTGAACAGGTGAGACTTCAGTGATGTTTTGAATGTGGTGAGTGTGGAGGAGTCTCTGACGGTTTGAGGTAGTGAGTTCCATAGGGTGGGAGCAGCGATGGAGAAAGCCCTGTCCCCCCAGGATCTGAGTTTGGTCCGGATGTGGGGGGATAGGAGATTGGCAGCAGCAGAGCGGAGGGTGCAGGTGGGAGTGCGCCTGTGGAGGAGGTCGGTCAGGTAGGATGGGGCCAGGTTATGGAGGGCTTTGTAGGTCATGAGGAGGATTTTGTCCTGGATTCTCTGGGGGATGGGGAGCCAGTGGAGTTTGTAAAGGACGGGGGTGATATGGTCACGGATCGGGGTGTGGGTGAGTAGACGTGCAGCGGAGTTTTGAATGTATTGAAGTTTACTGATGATTTTTGAAGGTGCGCCATAGAGGAGGCTGTTGCAGTAGTCCAATATAGTATGCAGCATTTTAATGCATCATAATTGAGGAAGGAGGAGACGGGGGAGCACATATACCATAAGTAAGGGACCGGACAAGTTCTCGCTGATCGTTAGATTTGTGCTGAACTCCAGGAGATGTGTTTGTAAATTGTCTTCATAATTGTGGCTTTCATAACTATGTTTTATATTTTTCTCAGATCACAGAATGCCAAGATTGGTACCCAAAGACGACCAATGCTCGGGAAGACTGGAAGTGCAGTATGGTGAAACCTGGGAAACCGTGTGTGACCTGGACTGGGATATGGATAATGCCGATGTGGTGTGCAGTCAGCTTCATTGTGGAGTCGCCGTGTCTGTTCCGAGAGGGGCTTATTTTGGAAAGGGAACTGGCCTTGTACGCAACGATGTATTTGAATGCAAGGGTAATGAGACAATCCTATGGGACTGTCCGCGTTCTTCAGGAACTCTTCATTGCAACCACACGAGCGATGTCAATGTGATCTGTTCTGGTGAGTGTCAGCTTTAGAAACTACTTATTAATAAACACTCATTGTATTTGGAAGATAGGATGATATCTCGCCATTTACTTTTATCAAAGGGTTATAAAATGCTGGAATATAATTGAGCACCACACGAATTTGATGTGATATGACAAACGTTTTCACTGGCTAAAATTATTTGAAACTTTTCCTTTAGTCCAACATTATTGAAGGTTTACAAATTTATTCTCCGTGTCCATCATTCAATTGTTACATCACTATCATCGTCCGTCCTGAAAAGGACGCAAGCTTCCGGCGACGATCAGTGGGAGCCTCACTTGTACAATAGACGATGGTGGTAGCAGAATTAGCTCAGGACACTTCCAGTTTCCAGCCCGCGATGCGGACGTTTCTGCTTTGGGTCCTGGTTTACAATGTGGAGTTCAGAAGGGGTAAATGAAGAGTATCTTGAGTAGGTGATATCCAAGCGATGCAAGAGCAATCGTCGAACGAATCCTAATCAAAAATTACCCTGGAGTAAAATAATTAGAATTATTTATAAACAAATTTACTTCTTCACTAAAATCTTAGTGCATTTTGGGTGGAACGACAGTTAGCTGCAGGAAGGAAAACCATGGACAATTTAGATGTAAAGGATTAAACGTAGAAACCTACAAGGAAGGATCCATGCACTCCTCGCGGTGGGGTGGTGGTGCGGATGAATGGGGGTGGGTGTAATAGAAGACGATGCAACTGCCAGTACGACAGATAGAAAGAAACGTCAGAAGAATGCATGACGATTAAATGTATATTTATCCTATGATTTAATTTTTTTGTCAGGAATGAATTTTTGGTCATATGATCCTTTTATAAATGTGGAACCAATTAGTGCATTAGAACGATTACTTCCCATTAGCATTTACAATAATGTACAAGGAAATCACATCTTGATCACTCTGAGAGTGAATAACATCCGTCTGCCATCAGAGACCATATCACGCCAAGATGAAGCAAGGCTAGATAACAGTATGGAGACAAAATACCGAACTGGATGAATAAGACTATGACGGTTCTTGAAACAATGAGGTCCTAAGAGTTACCGGGAGGATAGGATGGGGAACCAGAATAATGTATTTGTGTCCATAACGAAGGTTTAAACCAGTGTGCCGTGGGGATGCGAACCTGACAGGAGTCAGGAGCGAAGTAACTAACGGGAAAATGGAACATGGTAAAGGAATTGCTTTAAGGTAGAAAGACACAAAGTCATAATGGGTTTCATCCCCACATCTGCCCTCTACCTCGTCCAATCCAAAATTGGAAACGTAGACAGATGGAAAAATGAACAAATATAATAGGCCTGAGAGGTGGCGGACAGGATGGAATCTGGTATTTTTTCAGTGAAAACAGTACGCATGATGAATTTTAATATTGTGGCATTTAGTAAAGGAAAGGATTAGCAAGGGGAAATATCAACTATTTGCCGAAACGAGAAGAGGGAAATTTAATCCGTGCAAAATGGAAAATTTGATGGGTTGGCTTAAGGTTTCCAGAATACGTGGTGACAAAGAAAAAATAAAATTCGGCAAAGAACAGAGAGCACATTGAGAAACGAAAAGACTGTAACTTACCGACAAGTAGGGAGAATTTAAACAGTGGAATAAGGGAATTATTTCGCAGATTAATTTTATAAAATGTTGATTTTATCTTAGCAATTAATTGGAGTTGCTGCAGCCCCCTGTGCCTTTCACTCGGAACCAGCATCAGCGCTTCGTTGTTCCCAAATTCTGCTGTTTTTTCTTGTGCGAGAAGCCATTGGGCGATACATAAGGGAAAGCGAGTGGGTAAAAAAATATGGCCGATGGAGTAGTGTGTTGAAAAATGAAGAGTGTACAATTAAGAGACCATCAACTTGACCAGGGGCGGGCTTGATGAAATACTCACGGAAGGCCTTCTTGCAACCAGCATATATAAAGTTTCAAGCAGTGGTGGTCATTCTGGTGAACGCTCCAAAACCGTAAGTACTGCAGACGAGATCTGAACAAATTTGTACAGGACTTAAAACTAAAGTCTTGGAAAAATACAACCCCGACGTGCCGTGTTGAAGACGGTACACTATTCACGGTGTGAATTGAAATATCACCACACAGACACACCTGGAAGATGGACGGTTAGAAAATGAGCAAAAATAAACAAACAATCTCTCCCTTTCTTCATTTCCCTTTATCCTTTGTGGGAGTATTTAACTGTCTTCATTTATTCCCATTAAAACAGGGAACCATGGACCACGACTGGTGGGTGGGAAGGATAGATGCTCTGGTCGGGTGGAAGTTCTACATGGAGACAAGTGGGGGACAGTTTGCGATCAGTACTTTAGCTTGCTTGATGCCGGCGTGGTCTGTGAACAACTACAGTGCGGCGCAGTGAACGAAACTCCCGGAGGTGCTGACTTTGGCCGAGGATCCGGCCCTGTGTGGAAGGAGAACTACCACTGTCGGGGGGACGAGTCCCGATTAGCTGACTGTCCTGTCTTACCCAGGGATCAGATGAGTTGTTCACACAGTAACGACGCCGGTCTCATCTGCTCAGGTGAGTCACCAAATGTCCTTGAACTGAAAAACAGAGTTGCCCAGTCGCAGACATGTTTACACGGTGACTCTTTTAACCATCGAAAAGACCTGCCGCTTCCTGACGACCATCTTTATTTTCTTTTTAGAAGGACTTCAGGTGCCTTCTTTCCCTTCCCCCACTGATAGGATACAGGGGGCAATTGTTATGCGGCGTTGTCATCCTCCGATAGACTGAATTTGACGATGCAGTGCAGAATTCTTCAGTTTATGAAATTGTTTCGATGGATGGTAACAGAGATTGTAGTTAGTAAAGATAGTAAGGACAGTACGAAGGATAACAACTGTTTCGTAAATTATGTTACTAAGGATAGAGGTAAATGGCGATTTGTACGGTCGGGTTCTAATTATCGGTTCACTGCAACAATACACACATATAAATAAATCACGCCTGCTGCAGAGATCTGAGAAAGACGTTCTAGGAAGAATGGGACATGAAATTTGAAATGGCTTAGTGGTAAAGTCATGCATTCTTTCAAGAGCTAGACTCTAAAACCTGGAGTAACTCAGCAGATCAGACAGCGCCAGGATAGAAATAGTTGACTTTTCTGGTCGAGACCGTTCTTCAGTCATCTGTTCCTTTTCCCCAGAGATGCTATCTGACCCGCTCAATTACTGTGGCTTTTTGCGTCTATCTTCGGTTTAAACCAGCATCTGCAATATGGAATGAGAAATGGAAGAATCATTTTTTCATGGCATGGTATGGTTCCAGGAATGCAGTTCTTTACTAAAATAGAACAAAGGTAAAGCAAGGCTTCAAAAGACCCCCCGCCGACACGAGAAACGGGCGCTGGACTGGTCTCAGCAAGCCTATTGCATTCAGTCTAGATCAGTGCATGACCTGATGGTTATCAATGGTATCACAAAATGCTGGAGTAACTCAACGGGTCAGGCAGCATCTCAGGAGAGAAGGAATGGGTGAAGTTTCAGGTCGAGGCCCTTCTTCAGACTGATGTGAGGGGAGGGGATGGGAAAAAGATAGGATCCAGTGGGAGACAGGAAGACAGTGGGAGAACTGGGAAGGGTGAGGGGAAAGGGAGGGACAGAGGAACTATCTGAAGTTAGGGAAATCATTGTTCATACCGCTGGGCTGTAGCTGCCCAAGCGAAATATAAGATGCTGTTCCTCCAATTTGCGGTGGGCTTCACTATGACAATGGACGAGGCCCATGGCAGAAAGGTCAGACTGGGAGTGCGAGGGGGAGTTGAAGTGCTCAGCCACCGGGAGATCAGGTTGGTTAAGGCGGACTGAGCGAAGGTCTTGAGCGAAACGATCGCCGAGCCTGCGTTTGGGCTTCGCCGACGTAGAGAAGTTGACATCTGGAACAGCGGGTACAATAGATGAGGTTGGAGGAGGTACAGGTGAACCTCTGCCTCACCTGGAAAAACTGCTTGGGTCCTTGTTTTATCATTTATTAGTTTTTCTTCAATAGCCAGTTTATTCCTTGTTACTGGGCCCATTTCTCTTGGCGAGGCACATAGGTTTCTTGGCATTGTTTTATGTTGATGTGGATGGAATGCTTCTATGCAGTTTAACTGCCAATGTGACATGTGGACAATTGATGCAGAAAATAATCCTTAAACCTAATAGGTGACCAGTTAAATGCTGAGACGTTATTGGATGTTATGGCTTCAGTTTAATTGTTTAACCCAACATGTTTTGTTTTGTAGATGAAGGTTGGTCTTTGAGACTGATCAATGGAAGCAGCCGCTGCGATGGCCGAGTGGAGATTTACCACAATGGTAGATGGGGGAGAGTGCAGGATCGCGCCTGGAACATCCATGATTCCAACGTGGTCTGCAGAGAGTTGGGCTGTGGCTACGCCATATTCGCCTACAACTCCTCAAGGTACGGAGAGGGTGAGCTGCCCGCGTGGGTGAACAACGTCCAGTGTGAAGGAAACGAGTCGCAGCTCCAAATGTGCAGCACATTTACGCTGAATCCGATATCCAACGACAGCACCGGCGTTGGAGTCCTGTGCTCAGGTGAATGATTCAACTTAGAAATTGTAACGATTGTTCTTGACTCCAGAAATTTCGAGTTGTAAAATCAAATACGCCATCTGGGTTTTCGACTTGTCAAGTTGGGAGTGCACGGAAAATGAAGAACGCTTTATTTATCCGTTCCGTCCAATCGAATCAATGGTCCGAAATAGCATTTCTTTATTTACCAACTTAAATTCCTTGTTGATAAATATATACATTACACATCTGAGATCCCTTTCAACTATGTTGGAGGCCAATACTTGTACAATATTCGAGGCACACACACACACACAAACATTCATAGACAAACACGATCAACACACACTCACACACACACACACACACACACACACACACACACACACACACACATTCATACACAAACACTATCACGCACACACACTCATACACAAACACTATCACGCCAACAGGCACAGACGTACGCACACATAAGCGCACACACATTTATATATTAGCCTGGAGAAAGTTATAATTATTTTAAAGATACAGCATGGAAACAGGCCCTTCGGCCCATCGAGTCCACCCCGAAGATTGATTACCCATTTACATTGGTTCTCTGTTGTCCCACTGCATCATCAACTCTCCAGACGCTGGGGGGGGGGGGATTTAACGAAGGCCATTTAAACTATAAACGTGCCAGTCTTTGGGATCTGGGTGAAACCCACTTGGTCACGTGTGAAACGTGTGATCTCCACAGACAGCACCTGAGGTCAGGATCGAACAGGGGTCTCAGGTAGTGTGAGACCACAGCATTACCAGCTGCGTAGCTGAAGAGTTAGCTCCCAGGCAACTTAAAACAAAGCAACTTAAAACAAAATACATGGCAGTGCATTTGCAACATTCCCCACTCTCGGACCTAAGTGTAAAGAGGGGGGTTATCCACATATAGAGACATCCACTGTGGGAGGGCCCGCTCCATTTCCAGTCTGCAGAACGGACCATCAGCTCCAGAGAGCAGGCGATGGTGAGTGTGGGGAGGGCGATGGTGTGTGAGAGAAGTGTGGACAAGTAACGCCGCCATGTGGTTGGAACAACACAGGGCAACTTCCCGAAGGGGTAGATTCCGACGGCTGTGGTTATAGAAGGCGCAGAAGAACGTGGAAATTGCAATGGTGTGATTAATGGCGTATTGAGAGCCAACAATGTCAACACTGATGCTAGTTTTATCCAACTGGAACGTGACTTTTAAAACTTAGATTTAAAAAATGCAAACTTTAAATTAAGACTGTACTCACACAGTATTTTTACATCTGCGATTTGGGTTTTAACATATAACATATAACATATAACAACTACAGCATGGAAACAGGCCTGTCCGGCCCTACCAGTCCACGCCGACCATTCTCCCTGACCTAGTCTCATATACCTGCACTCAGACCATAACCCTCCAATCCCCTCCTATCCATATACTTATCCAATTTACTCTTAAATAATAAAATCGAGCCAGCCTCCACCACTTCCACCGGAAGCCCATTCCATACAGCCACAACCCTCTGAGTAAAGAAGTTCCCCCTCATGTTACCCCTAAACCTTTGTCCTTCAATTCTGAAGCTATGTCCCCTTGTTGGAATCTTCCCCACTCTCAAAGGGAAAAGCCTACCCACGTCAACTCTGTCCGTCCCTCTCAAAATTTTAAAAACCTCTATCAAGTCCCCCCTCAACCTTCTACGCTCCAAAGAATAAAGACCCAACCTATTCAACCTCTCTCTGTAGCCTAAGTGCTGAAACCCAGGCAACATTCTAGTAAATCTCCTCTGTACCCTCTCCATTTTGTCGACATCCTTCCTATAATTTGGCGACCAGAACTGCACACCATACTCCAGATTCGGCCTCACCAATGCCCTGTACAATTTCAACATTACATCCCAACTTCTATACTCGATGCTCTGATTTATGAAGGCAAGCATACCAAACGCCTTCTTCACCACCCTATCCACATGAGATTCCACCTTCAGGGAACAATGCACAGTTATTCCCAGATCCCTCTGTTCCACTGCATTCCTCAATTCCCTACCATTTACCCTGTACGTCCTATTTTGATTTGTCCTACCAAACTGCAGCACCTCACACTTATCAGCATTAAACTCCATCTGCCATCTTTCAGCCCACCCTTCCAAAAGGCCCAAGTCTCTCTGTAGACTTTGAAAATCTACCTCACTATCAACTACTCCACCTATCTTAGTATCATCTGCATATTTACTAATCCAATTTGCCACACCATCTTCCAGATCATTAATGTAAATGACAAACAACAGTGGACACAACACAGATCCTTGGGGCACTCCACTAGACACTGGCCTCCAACCTGACATACAATTGTCAACCATTACCCTCTGGTATCTCCCATTCAGCCATTGTTGAATCCATCTTGCAACCTCACTATTAATACCCAACGATTTAACCTTCTTAATCAACCTTCCATGTGGAACCTTGTCAAATGCCTTACTGAAGTCCATATAGACAACATCCACAGCCTTGCCCTTATCAATTTCCCTGGTAACCTCTTCAAAAAATTCAAGAAGATTAGTCAAACATGACCTTCCAGGCACAAATCCATGTTGACTGTTTCTAATCAGGCCTTGATTATCCAAATAATTATATATATTGTCCCTAAGTATCTTTTCCATTAATTTTCCCACCACAGACGTCAACCTAATAGGTCTATAATTGCTAGGTTTACTTTTAGAACCTTTTTTAAACAAAGGCACAACATGCGCAATGCGCCAATCTTCCGGCACCATCCCTGTTTCTAATGACGTTTGAAATATTTCCGTCATAGCCCCTGCTATTTCTGCACTAACTTCCCTCAATGTCCTAGGGAATATCCTATCAGGACCTGGAGACTTATCCACTTTTATATTCTTCAAAAGTGTCCGTACCTCCTCTTCTTTAATCCTCCTAATTTCCATCACTACTCTACTTGTTTCGCTTACCTCACATAATTCAATATCCTTCTCCTCGGTAAATACCGAAGAAAAGAAATTGTTTAATATCTCCCCCATTTCTTCCGGCTCAGCACATAGCTGTCCGCTCTGACTCTCTAATGGACCAATTTTATCCCTCACTATCCTTTTGCTATTGACATATCTGTAGAACCCCTTGGGGTTTACTTTTACATTACTTGCCAAAGCAGCCTCATATCTTTTTTTCGCTTTTCTAATTTCCTTTTTAAGATTCCTTTTACATTCTTTATATTCCTCAAAAACCTCATTTACTCCCTGCCGCTTATATTTATTGTATATCTCCCTCTTTTTCCGAACCAAGTGTCCAATTTCCCTGGAAAACCACGGCTCTTTCAAATTATTATTCTTTCCTTTCCACCGTACAGGGACATAAAGACTCTGTACTCTCAAAATTTCACCTTTAAATATCCTCCATTTCTCTATTATATCCTTTTCATAAAACAACAATTTCCATTTCTCTCCTTTTAAATCCTTTCTCATCTCCTCAAAATTAGCCTTTCTCCAATCCAAAATCTCAACCCTTGGTCCAGATTTGACCTTCTCCATAATGATATTGAAACTAATGGCATTATGATCACTAGACCCAAAGTGCTCCTCAACACATACCTCCGTCACCTGACCCATCTCATTTCCTAACAGGAGGTCCAACACTGCCCCTTCTCTGGTAGGCACCTCTACGTATTGCTGCAAAAAACTATCCTGCACACATTTTACAAACTCCAAACCATCCAGCCCTTTAACAGAATGTGATTCCCAGTCTATATACGGAAAATTGAAATCACCCACAATCACCACTCTGTGCTTACTACTAATATCTGCTATCTCCTTACATATTTGCTCTTCCAATTCTCGTTCCCTATTTGGCGGTCTATAATACACCCCTATAAGTGTTGCTAAACCTTTCTCATTTCTGAGTTCCACCCAAACAGCCTCCTTAATCGAGCCTTCTAGTCTGTCCTGCCAAAGCACTGCTGTGATATCCTCCCTGACAAGCAATGCAACACCCCCACCTCTTGCCCTTCCGATTCTATCACATCTGAAACAATGAAATCCTGGAATATTTAATTGCCAATCGCAACCCTCCTGCAACCATGTTTCACTGATCGCCACAACATCATACTTCCAGATGTCAATCCAGGCTCTAAGCTCATCCACCTTTCTTACAATGCTCCTAGCATTAAAATATACACATTTAAGGGACCCATCATTTCTTATTCTCAGTTTATTTCTTTTCCCTTCTTTCTCTCCTACATATTGGGTCTGAGTGTTTCCCTTTTCTGCCTCCTGCCTCACACACTGCCTATTAGCTATCTGTGTTTGAGTCCCTCCCCCCAACCGTACTAGTTTAAAGTCTCCGCAGTTATTTTAGCAAATCTCCCCGCCAGGAATTTGGTTCCCCTCGGGTTCAGATGCAACCCGTCCTTTTTGTACAGGTCATACTTCCCCCAGAAGAGGTCCCAATGATCCAGAAACTTGAAACCCTGCTCCCTGCACCAGTTCCTCAGCCACGTATTTATCCTCCACCTCACTCCATTCCTATTCTCACTATCGCGTGGCACAGGCAGTAAGCATGAGATTATTACTTTGGAAGTCCTTATTTTTAACTCTCTTCCAAGCCCCCTGAATTCTCCTTTCAGGACCTCTTCCCTTATCCTACCTATATTGTTGGTACCTATATGTACCACGACCTCTGGCTCCTCTCCCTCCCCTTTCAGGATATCCTGGACACGCTCAGACACATCCCGGGCACCGGCACCAGGGAGGCAAACCACCATCCGGGTCTCCCGACTGCGTCCACAGAAACGCCTATCTGACCCCCTCACTATAGAGTCCCCTATTACTACTGCTCTCCTCTTCCTTTCCCTACCCTACTGAGCAACAGGGCCGGACTCCTTGCCAGAGGCCCGGGCACCGTCGCTGCCCCCAGGTAGGCTGTCCCCCCCAACAGTACTTAAACAGGAGTACTTATTTCCAAGGGGTACAGACACCGGGGTACTCCCTAGTCCCTGCCTCTGTTCCTTGCCCCCCCTAACAGTGACCCACTTGTCTATCTCCCGTGGTCTAGGAGTGACCACCTCCCTGTAACTCCTATCTATAACCTCCTCACTCTCCCTGATCAGACGGAGGTCATCAATCTGCCGCTCCAGGTTCCTAATACGGTCCCTTAGGAGCCCCATCTCGTCACACCTGGCGCAGATGTGGATGTCTGGAAGACTATCAGACTCCCAGATTCCCCACATCTGACACCCAGAACAAAAAACTGCCCTGGCAGTCATACTCTCCAAACAAAGCCCCGCGCTCAGTTACTAAACCTACCGCCCGGCCGCTACTCCAACCGCTCCAACCGCCCACCGAAAAGAACTGAGTGATCTCCTGGGAGAGGCGAAAAACCGGATAAAAAACCCAGGCCAATTTGGGAAAAAATCTGGGAAATTCCTCTCCGACCCCAAGCTAGGCGATCGAAACTAGTCCAGGAGATCACACAGGTCTTACTCCTTACAATCCCCACACAATCCCCACACAATCCCCACACACTACTTCCCAAGCAACACAGCTTGGTGCTACTGCTGCTGCTTGCTGCTGCTGCTGCTGCTACTGCAGCTACTGCTGATTGCTGCTGCTACTGCTGATTGCTGCTACTGCTGCTGCTGCTACTGCTGATTGCTGCTGCTGCTACTGCTGATTCAGCTCATTTTAATTAACTGCATTGCTTTGTATGGTAATGTACTACGTTTTAAACTATTCTACATATTGCATTGTATTTCTTTTCTTGGATGCCCAACAACATCAGGCTAAGGGACTGTCGATGAAAAATAGCCTGTCGGCTAACTCGAGTACACTTGAATGTCAATTAATTTACACTGTCCCTTTTTCAAATAAATTTAAATAAATAAATAAATAACAACTCGTGTGTATTCGTTCAACAGACCATCTCCAATTACGGATGGCTGGGGGTGGAAGTACATGTGCTGGACGAGTGGAGATTTATTACCGTGGGTCTTGGGGCACAGTTTGTGATGATTCCTGGGACCTGGTTGACGCTAACGTGGTCTGCAGGCAGCTGGGTTGCGGATATGCTGTGGAAGATAAAATTCCGGGATTCTGTGGACGAGCTAATGGCCAGATTTGGTTGGATGAAGTAAGATGCTCGGGTAACGAATCATACCTCTGGAACTGTTCCTCCGCACCGTGGGGTCGGCACGATTGCAGTCATAAGGAGGATGTGACGGTGAAATGTTCTGGTAAGGATACTTTCGATCTACTGATTTTCTGCAGCACAGAGTGGGAAACCTCATTCCGGAGATGTATTCAATAATTTATCGCACACACTGCGAGCATTGAATCTCGATGATGGAATAGAGTCCTCTCTCTGCATAGGAGTGTAGGAAAATAACTGCAGATGCTGGTACAAATCGAAGGTATCACAAAATGCTGGAGTAAATCAGCGGGTCAGGCATACACAAAATCAGTCTGAAGAACGACCTCGACCCCAAACGTCACCCATTTCTTCTCTCCAGAGATGCTGCCTGACCCGCTGAGTTACTTCAGCATTTTGTGATACCTCTCTCTGAATAGGTTTTCTACTCAGCTACACCAATCTCTCCCAACCTCCCGTGTAGCCATCTCATTTCGCCCTCGGCTGTTGTCAGGGTACACGCAATTTGTCCATATTTTCCGAAACAGCCAGACGAGATGTTTATCCTTTCGGCATTTTCGGCACAGACATTGTGGGCGGTGGAACCTGTTCCTGTGCTGATCGGTTCGGTGTTATTTTCTTGTATGAACGGGAGATGTTCTCTTGGCCCCTTTTTATTTCATACTCTTGCTCTGGGGATCATGATTGGAAATTTTCAGCTCGACTTTAAATAATCGAAGTTTAATTAAATGGAGTATGTGCTCTCAGGGTCAGATCGGTCGCAGAACTGAAACAAGATTGCACCACTTAACACACATATGTCCCTGATCTCCACTTTCAGCGATACGATAGAACAGCTGACCTTGTGATTCCCTCTTCACCAATCTGTTCCCGACTACCAGCCCCTGTTGAGTTTTTTCAGCGACATCTGCTTTTGTTGAACCAGACCTTTCTCATGCGTGGTTTTTGCTATCAGCAGGATGGATACATATTATGATGACCTGTATATCTCATGTGTTCCCTTCACAGAACATAAAGAGATGCGCCTGGTGAACGGAAAGCGGCGGTGTGAAGGGAGAGTGGAAGTGTGGCACAACGGGACATGGGGAACAGTCTGCTCCGAGAAGCTTGAGAGACAAGATGCGGAAGTGATCTGTAAACAAATGAAATGTGGACCCCTCGTATTTATTGATTATGTCGCCAAGAAATATGGTGAAGGATCTGGGCCCATATGGATGGATGAGATGAAATGTAGCTCGCACGAGTCAGCCCTTTGGCAGTGCCAATATGACCCTTGGGGACAACACAACTGTGGCCACAACGAGGATGCAGGCGTTTCATGTGGAGGTAACATAGGAAAGTCGGCATCGGATTGCATATTAATCACGCGCGTAAATCCGCCAACATTTCACTGTTCTCAACAGATGCTGAAATGCCCGAGACATCCAGCGGGAAAGGTTGCGACGGTGGAAATGGATCTAAATCTCGCCGTTTACCAGGCGAGTCATTCTACTGCTTGTCAACCCCGGATGTTTGTTTAATAAGTGATTACTAAATAACTGATTATTGTCCTCACCCTCAACAACTTCTCTTTTGACTTCTCTCACGTTCTTCTCGTTAAACGTGTAGCCATGCGGCCATGTATATCTGCCTGTGAACAGTCCGTCTTCCAACGTGCACTGGCATCATTCCCCAAACTCTTTCCTCGCTACTTCGACATTCGCTTCGGGCCAGCCTCCTGCACCCACGTAGAACTCATTGACTTCATAAACTAGCTTCCAGTATGCCATGAAATTCACTTGAACTCTCTCCCTGACACTTCTCTCTCCTTGCTTGACCTCTATCTCCATCACAGGGAACGGAATATCGAGTCAAGTATCGATTTGACAGGAAGTGCCCCTGTCCTCACACCTCCTCCTTCATCTACTATCATCTCACTGACTTCCACTATTGCACTGACGCCAAACCCCTACTCTCAAATTCTCGGGCTCCATCGCATCTACTCCTAAAATGAGAAATTCCGCTCTCTGACATTCGAAAAAAAAAATTTCTTTGTAAATGTTGTTTCTACTCCACGGTGGTTCCCTCGTTCCTGTCTCCCATGCGTCCCATAGATCTGCTCGCGCTCCCATCCACCAGTATAAACAAGGATAGAGTTCGTCTGGGCAGAGATATTGGGGACAAGGCAGAAGAATGGAGTTGAGCAGGGAAGACAACCATGGCTGAATGGCGTAGACGATGGGCCGAATGGTCTAATTCTTCTCCTGCAACTTATGAACATGAACTACACCACCCACATCCCCGCCCATCTTGCAGCTACTCCCCCCCCCCCCCTTACTAGAATTAGTCTGAAGATGCGTCCAGATCCGAAACGTCACCCGCACATGTCATCCAGAAATGCTATCTGACCCACTGGATTACTTCAGCACTCACGTATTTGTAACGGAGTATTTTATTTAACTTCACTAATAGACCTGCAATTGCGGCTTGATGGCGGCAGGAACAATTGCTCCGGAAGGCTTGTGATATTGTTCAATAACAGCTGGGGAACGGTGTGTGATGACTCCTGGGATCTCGCCGATGCCAATGTGGTCTGCAGACAGTTGGGCTGCGGCTCTGCTCGTCGGACTCCAGAAGCGGCTGCCATTGCCCCGGCCTCAGGTGAAATATGGCTCGATGAAGTGAAATGCACAGGAGCTGAATCATTGCTGACCAGCTGTATGTCGTCACCGCTCGGTCAACATGACTGTGATCACAAGGAAGATGTCTTTGTCACCTGTTCTAGTACGTGTTGTTCGGTATATTCCCCGATCTCTACACCCCTTTAATTTCATAGGTTATGAAATTATTTTTATATTGTTTTTGTAATTGAAAACCTAAAGAGTTGGCGTTGCTAAAAACTCTCTAAAACAATATCCACGTCCAGTTTTGATTCCCTCTGGCTCCCGCACTTCAGCTATGTTATTCATGCGACGTTGACCATTAGACTATACGCTATGCAAACAGTGTTGGTATTCGCTTGCTACTGTTTGCTAATTGCTGAGAACATGATAGGTAGTTTTCAGATTGGCTGACTCGACACGTGAAACAGGACTTGCAATATATATTTTTTTAAATGACGTCCAGCTCCATATCATATCATATCATCATATATATACAGCCGGAAACAGGCCTTTTCGGCCCACCAAGTCCGTGCCGCCCAGTGATCCCCGTACATTAACACTATCCTACACCCACTAGGGACAATTTTTACATTTACCCAGCCAATTAACCTACATACCTGTACGTCTTTGGAGTGTGGGAGGAAACCGAAGATCTCGGAGAAAACCCACGCAGGTCACGGGGAGAACGTACAAACTCCTTACAGTGCAGCACCCGTAGTCAGGATCGAACCTGAGTCTCCGGCGCTGCATTCGCTGTAAAGCAGCAACTCTACCGCTGCGCTACCGTGCCGCCCCAAATACCGTGCCGCCCATCCAAATATCTCCGTGACAAGACAGGGTATTCGACTCGTTGCAGTATTTTCTTCTCAGGAAGTGTTATTAAAAGGAATCATATTGCGCCTTTCGGCAAGGATAACTGACCTTTGATTAATGACTGTTAATTAACTGGTACCATGTGTTGGAACCAAGATAATTCGTGAAATTGGGAAGAATTTGTAGGTGAGTGTTCCTATGTTTGGTGGCATATCGATTCCGTGAAAACAGCGCATGCTCTTTAGTAAGATGTTGTCGAGCAGGTGTCCGGGCTTATGGGGCGAAGGCAGTTGAATGGGGTTAAGAGGGAAAGGTAGATCGTCCATGATTGAAGGGCGGAGTGTACTTGATGGCCTTATTCTGCTCCTGGAACATAGGAGCTTATGAATTGATGGACTGCTGAAACTGAAACTAATATCATGGACTGCTTGATATGTTACCCATAATACATATTATAGATGTCAAGTTTTTTGTAAACTGCATCATATCAAGCAGGAATTTAGAGTTATGCACTTCCATATCCTTTATGTTCTTCTGATTTGGATTTCATGGCATCGTGGTCAGTGCCAAGCAGTGTGTATGCGGTGTGAATGCACATTATGCCTGAATACAATATTGCAGCTGTTGGCTGGATACAAGGTGTCACTGGTGAGGAATCAGGACTTTCTAGTATATTTTCTATTTATACCAATCCGCACAACACGATAGAGACTTGGGCTTTATTATGGTTTTCCGCTCACCCGTTCTTCTGGTGCAATGCGTGATAGGGTTTTTGGAACATTCCAAGCAAAGCAAGATGCACAACCAGCTTTTTCAAATTCATCAATGGTCCCTGGAAATTTTTACACTTGGGACCAACAGCATCTGTTTTCCATTTATCCAGGAATTTTAATTTCAAAGTTGGAAAACAAGCCGCCCTCCGTGGCTGTTGTGGTTTGCGCAACTCTCGGAATCCTCCTTGTCGTTGAATTTGTCACACTGGTGATAATAACATGCAGGCAATCGGCAAAAAGAGGTGAGGTTCAACTTTACAGCGTTATTATTCCAGAAAATATTTCATAGCACATACTTGGCCAATAAACTTATTCATTCATTCATTCATTCATTCATTCATTTATAGCATGAAGAGACTTTCGTTCACTTTCCATGTGCTCTTTCTTGCATTATGAGCAGTACATGTAACTAAGTGCGGAATGAGATGGTCTTCAATGGTTCCTATTGGAAAGAGCAATTTGTCGTAATAGCACGGAATGTTAAATTGATTCTTGTTTGGGTTCCCCCTCAATTGTTCATTTGACTGTTAATCAACATTCCATTCAACATCCTGCTCAACCCAGTTTCGTGAATGCGTTGCACAATCGCCAATATTCTTATTAGGTTCTATCCCCAAATCTCAAGCTTGCGCTTTCCTCACGTTCTATGTTCCTGCAGTGCTTCATTCCCCATCTCCTTCAATGTATTTGATACAACACAATCTGTCTTTTCCACTTCCTAAATTGACAAACCTGTGGAAACCTCATCTCCTTATCACCCGCTGCCACACTCGTACCATCCGTGTGCATTTGCGAATGCAATCAGTCTTTGAACGGCTTTGCCGGAACGGAACAGAAACAAAGAACTGCTTCCTACTGATGCACACTAGCTTTGATCTTCTTGATGTTCGTAGAATTCGCTAATTTCGGCAAGGAACCATTGGACCTCTTGCGCAATTCTTCAAGTCAAGTCAAGTCAAGTCAAATTTATTTGTCACATACACATACACGTTGTGCAGTGAAATGAAAGTGGCAATGCCTGCGGGTTGTGCACAAAAAGAATTACAGTTACAGCATATAAATAAAGTTAATAAGTCACTATTAGTGTCGACAAAAATTTAGTCTCTGGGGTTATAAAAGTTGACAGTCCTGATGGCCTGTGGGAAGAAGCTCCGTCTCATCCTCTCCGTTTTCACAGCGTGACAGCAGAGGCGTTTGCCTGATCGTAGCATCTGGAACAGTCCGTTACTGGGGTGGCAGGGGTCCCTCATGATCTTGCTTGCTCTGGATCTGCACCTCCTGATGTATAGGTCCTGCAGGGGGACGAGTGTAGTTCCCATGGTGCGTTATGCCGAACGCACTACTCTCTGCAGGGCCATCCTGTCCTGGGCAGAGCTGTTCCCAAACCAGACTGTAATTTTGCCGGACAGGATGCTCTCTACAGCCGCAGAGTAGAAGCAGTGAAGGATCCTCAGAGACACTCTGAATTTCCTCAGTTGTCTAAGGTGGTAAAGGCGCTGCTTAGCCTTACCCACCAGTGCGGCAATGTGCATTGCCCACGTCAGATCCTCTGCGATGCGGACTCCCAAGTATTTAAAACTGCTCACCCTATCCACAATAGACCCATTTATCTCCAGTGGCGTGTACGTCCTTGGATGTTTAGCTCTTCTGAAGTCCACAATCAGCTCCTTTGTTTTAGTGACATTCAAGAGGAGGCTATTGTAACGCCCATCAACAGTTTACCTTGAATATCAACGTTTCCTAATTTTACATGTCATATGCAAAGGACTAACTGTTGAATACTAATCCTGTATATCCACAAGTTACCCCACACTCTCCTTTCAACAGCTGCGGTGATGAGAGGCAAGGGTTCTACCTTTGGCTTTTACGAAGCAATTTATGAAGAGATTGAGGATATTCTCCCTGGAAAGAATTTCAGTCAGACGGATGATTCAGGTGTGTATTTGCACTCGACAGTCGCTCTTCAGCGATAAATATCCCCTCCACTCCAATAACCGTATTAATGATCACTGATTAAAAAGAAAATCATAGTAGCGGATAAATCAGACAAAAGCAAACTGTTGGAGCAACGCAGCGGGTCAGGCAGAATCTATGAAGGAAAATCTACAGATGACCGTTCGTGTTCGTACCCCTCTTCATGTCTAGAGCGGAGATGGTTGATAGGAAAAGGCGTGAGGAAATGACAATAGACAATAGGTGCAGGAGTATGCCATTTGGCCCTCCGAGCCAGCACCACCATTCAATGTGATCATGGCTGATCATTCACAATCAGTACCCCGTTCCTGCCTTCTCCCCAAATGCTGCTCAAAGTTCTGGTAAATGACAGGTGGGCGTATGCAAGGAGGGGAGGAATTGTAAGACAAATCAATTTGGGGAGGCGCATAAAGATTGCAGGTGATCACAAAGGTTGGAGGTGATAGGAGGGAAGACAAGGTGCTCCAGATGGTGGAATCGGATAAGAAAAAGAGCCAAAAACTGAAATGTAGAAACATTGGGAAGAATGGTGGATAGGTGGGAAAAAGGGGATTGAGATTGTGGACACTGTGCAGATAGGGATAGGTTATGAGCTGATGGAGATGGTGGAGGTGAGGAAATGAAATGGGAAGCGATGGACGGGCACAGTGGGGAGAATGTTGTGTTTGAGAGAGCCAGGTTTGATAATCAGGAAAGAGAAGTGGGGTGTCAATTGGAGAATTAAATAGTTATACCATTGGATTGTCAGCGATACCTGAAGTGCTGTTCTTCCAGCTTGCATGCAACCTCACAATCTGGCAATGTAGGAGGTGGAGGACAGAGAGGGCGAAATGGAAAAGGACAATGGAATTGAAATCCAGCTGTCCCTGGTGGACAGAATCTGGTTGCCTCGTCTGCATTTGGCATCACCCAGGTAAAGGAGGGTACATCGACAGCATGGAGTTAAATAATGGAGATTGACGTTTAGGTCCCTGAATGGAGATAAAGGAGCAGGTGTAGGAATAGGTGTTGCATCACCTGCGGTCAGTGGGAGGGGGAATGTTCGAAGTGGATCATTTGAAGGTAGATTGAGTCAAGGAATCTGCACCATCCTGGATTCACCCACAAATCCATGGGCGTTGTGCTTTTCCCAAAAAAGTGTGTTCAATGAAGCCTACAGATAGATGGGATTAGATGGCGCCCATGAGATTGGCCATGGCTACTCATTTGATTTTGTAGAAAGCGAGAAGCATCCAAAGAAGACAAGTTCCACGAGGCAGCGGACACTGTTAACTGCAGTGAAGTAGTTGGGTCACTGCTCTGGGACAAAAGCAATTGCCCAGAGAGCTTCGTGTTGGGAAGGCACTATTCGTCGATGGTACACATGAGGAGGTGTGAGCCACAAATTTGAAGTTGTAAAAGTTGTGGGGAGCATCTGACGTGTGCAGATGTAAGTAGGCACGGTTGGCAGTGAGGACGAGGTAGATTTAAGTTATGAGGTTAAACAGTGGGGCAACAGGAGTTAGAAATAAAACTCCCATTGGCACAGTCCAGCACTTTGTGTTCCTTTGTGTAAAACAGCATCTGCGGTTTTTATTGGTTCGTTAATGGATCGCTACAGCTTACCATTCTGTTGAACAGTGTTGCACCATTAGGTCACATGTCGTATCCGCGATACTGTCATCGGGACGATGAATAATGTGTGTCTTCTGCTCCCATGCCCAATTTAGCAGGTCTAATAAGTATCTCTTTCATTGATTTCTAGTCCCTGGATCCATTGATTCCATCAATCAAATAGAATATTACACCAGCGACCCTCTGGGTGGCGCTCATCCAACAAGCGAACTCCCTGAAGGAACCTCGTCCAGTGTTGGAGGTTGGTGCATGATTTGCTTTCCATTTTCTCCAATTTTTATTCATTTTGTTCGTAATCAGAACATATCAGGGAAAAGGTGTCCGAGCATGTTCGCCGTGAAATGATAGAGAGGCGATCTCAAGGAATTGTAAGGGATTTCTATTTAAAACATCAACAATTTGGCTTTGCAGATAAACCTCTCGCCTGCTGCCAGCTGTGTAATTGAATGAAACATTTATTGTCTGTTTATGTTCTCAATTCCTATAGGACTTGAAATATAACACGCGTGCGCCGGATTGGAGCAACGTTAAATAGTTCACAGGCCCAACACAGTCCTCTCTCCGTCCAAGTATCCATTACACAACAACATCTTAGTCTGAAGAAGGGTCTCGACTTTCCCATTCCCTCTATCCAGAGATGCTGCCTGTCCCGCTGAGTTACTCCGACATTCTGTGTTTATCTCACATCCCTTGCAGCTTGCAAAACAAATTTGGTTTTCAGGAAGATCATTCCAGCTTCTACTTCCTCCTAGATCTAGTTCCTGATGACCATGACGATCCTGAGAGTAAAACAACTGATTGTCCGGGCTATCAGTTCCCGGTGGACGGTGGCGCCGGTGGCGCCGGTGACCCTCTGATGCTAACAGTTGCCGGCGGCAACGTGGACAATGGTGGTGAGTCAGTCTCTGACAAGCCGCAATCACCAATCCTCAGCAAAATATTCCACAAACTGCGTTATGTTATATTCACTTTCGTGCTTCAAATATTATTTCCTAAAAGCAAAGACATGTTCCGAAAAAGGTGCCCAAGAAGGGTTTTGTTCTTACTTGAACAACGTGTCATTCACAACTGCGATGTGAACCATATGAATACAGTATCTAATTTGTCATGTTCCACGTCGGTTTATTCTTCCCAAGATACTGCGCTGTGAACATGCACGGGAATAACGGGGGGGAAAAGGCCTGGAACAGAAACCAGTTCTAGTCACCGCGCACAAACAAAGTGCCTTTTTACAAAAAAATGAATCACTGTACATCAAAACGGCACTTCTGGTTATTCTAATGCCAGACACAAAGCGGCGGAGTAAGTCAGGGTCATCATTGGACAACATGGACCACACCTGGAGTATTGCGTACAGTTTTGGTCTCCTAATCTGAGGAAAGACATTCTTGCCATAGAGGGAGTACAGAGAAGGTTCACCAGATTGATTCCTGGGATGGCAGGACTTTCATATGAAGAAAGATTGGATAGACTCGGCTTGTACTCGCTGGAATTTAGAAGATTGAGGGGGGATCTGATAGAAACTTACAAAATTCTTAAGGGGTTGGGCAGGCAAGATGCAGGAAGATTGTTCCCGATGTTGGGGAAGTCCAGAACAAGGGGTCACAGTTTAAGGATAAGAGGGGCGTCTTTTAGGACCGAGATGAGAAAGTTCTTTTTCACACAGAGAGTGGTGAATCGGTGGAATTCTCTGCCACATAAGGTAGTTGAGGCCAGTACATTAGCTATATTTAAGAGGGAGTTAGATGTGGCCCTTGTGGCTAAAGGGATCAGGGGGTATGGAGAGAAGGCAGGTACGGGATACTGAGTTGGATGATCAGCCATAATCATATTGAATGGCGGTGCAGGCTCGAAGGGCCGAATGGCCTACTCCTGCGCCTATTTTCTATGTTTCTATGTTTCTATGGATCATTTACGGTTAGAAACATAGAAAAAACATAGAAAATATGTGCAGAAGTAGGCCATTCGGAAACCAGATATCTAGGAGGGGGGGAGAGGTCTGTGAAAGAGGCGGGGGAGTCTGGTAAGTGATAGGTGGATACGGTTGAAGAAACTACAACCCGACGGAATGAACGTTAAGTCTTCAATTGTATACATAACCCAACCACCCGCCCACAAAAACTGCACACCCTCTTCCCCCACATCTCCCCCTCTCTTCCTGTTCACCACCACCCCGAATGCGCACCAGTATTCCCATTATACGTCCCCTTTCCCCTCTCCATCCTTTTCCATTATATCCCTTCACATTTCACACCACTTCTTCCAATATCTCACAGCCTTTTGTCTTTTTCCATCTCTTGCCTTGGTCCATCTGCCGATCAATCAACCCTCACTGGTAACCACATATCACTTGCAGGAATTTTTCCCGCCCCGCCTCTCCTCCAGCTTTATCCCAGTATTACAATTTATCTGAAGAAGGGTCCCGACTCGAAACGTTCCCTATCCATGTGGTTAGGAGATGTTGGCTTACCCTTTATGTTTCTCCAGCACTTTGGGGTTCTTTATGTACACCAGCATCTACAGTTCCTTGTGTGTACTCTATTCCAATGCCGCCGTTCTTCCATAGTTGAATAATCCTCGCCTTGCAATGCCGTCTCCCGCACACTGAGGTTCGTGTCATTCTTTTTCAACTATACAGAGCATACTCTGCAGATTCTCACTGATCCTGTTTTCCCGGCGACCTGCTCTTCAAACAGCAATGATGAACTCCACTGCGGCACGTTCGCAGTCCCGGCCCTTGCAGCACCCATTGTGTTTGACGGCTCTATTCCATATTTTACATCAGAGCCATGAAGACGGTAAGAAAACAACATTTCATGCGTTTGCTTTCATTGGCCGCATCGCAACACCAGTGATGTGGGCGTGGGGTATTTGTTCAATTTTGGTTGGAATTTCCCCTCTTAGTGAACAGGACTGTATTGAATGATCTGTGATGCTAATTCGAAATAAAGTTACTGGTGAGAAAATGCCACGTACTTTTGTTGAAATACACAATTATTTACACATTCCGTTGACTTTCTATTAAGAAGTGATGCTTCTCTTTATTTTAACTGCAATATCTATAAATCATATTCATACTTCATATGACCTTGCACTGTACATCTGTAATTAAGCCGCTGAACTGAGTTAACAGAGACCATATTGTGTCACCAACTTGATTTGGATGAGAATGTACAAGACATGATTGGTACGTTTGAAGATGAGAATAAACTGGGTAGTATCGTCGGCAGTGAAAATCGTTATGAAAATTATAGCAATCTCTTGAACGGCTGGGCAAGTTCATAGAGGATTGGCTAATAGAGTGTCATGTCCTCCGTGAGGCATGTTGCAGTTGGGGAAAGCAAACCAGGCCAATGGGCTCGCAGCGAATGACGAGGTCCAGGGGCGAGTGAAAGGCAGAGGGATCTAGGATGTCCAGATACACAGTTTCCTAAAGGAGGCGTCACAGGTAGACAGTGTGCCAAAGAAGGCTTTTGGCACATTGGCTTTCATCAGTCAAGTTTGACGTTGGCAAGGGTCCGTTTGGGGTACTCTGTATAGTTTTGGTCACCCTGCTAAACGAAGCATGTCACAAAGCTGAAAAGAGAGCAGATATGATTTGCGAGGGTATTGCCATGACTTGAGCGGCTGAGATATAGGGAAAGGCTGGACAGATTAGGACATTATTCCTTGGAGCGTAGGTGGCTAGGGGTTATCAAATAGAGGTTTATAAAATGATGAAGGGACTGGATAGGGCGAATGTACAGTGCCTTTTACCGGCAGGAGGGAAATCAAGAATCACTGTACATAGGTTTTAGGGGAGAGCGGTAGATTTAAGGTGATAGGGCAAACTTTTAATTCGGAGGATTGTCGATATGTGGAACGAGCTGCCAGAGGAGGTAGTTGAGACAGGCAATGTAACCGATTGTAAACAATACTTGGACAGGAAATGTTAAATGGATAAGAGGCAAACGCGGGCAAGTGGGTGTAGCTTAGGTGGGCTTTTTGGTTGGAATTGACGAGCTGAGCCAAATGGCCTGTTACAGGGTTACATGACTCCATGACTCAAATATTACAAAAATCTTTATTTATTCATGGTATATTTTTATTTTAGCTGGCCTAATAATATTTGCTTTGTTTTCTTTCCCAGGTGAATTTGTTTCCAAAGCCTGTCTTGAAATGATGGAAAACGTTTGTCGTTGGGTTGTGCCTTTCACCTTTCCTGCAAGATAGACAAGCAGATCTTCACAGCATTGATATCACTCGCCAAATTATCACAAGCAGAATCTTTGATTTGTTTTTAAACCACTTGGTTTGATTTTTTTGTCCTAAACTTTAGAAGAAAACATTTATACACTGCTTGCTGAATAGGTGTAGAAAAACATTTTTAATCGTCATTCTACTTCTGGAAGACAGATCTTTTTTTCCTAATCAATAAACGTATGTTCATTTGAATTTGTAAGCCTTTTTATACATTCCATGTAAATGCTGAAGATTGTGGAGGAGGTAAAATGAATGTACTGTATTCTTATCATGCTTTACCTTGCTTTGGTGTTCGTGATCCCTGAGCTCTGTAGCGCCGACGATGGCTGCCACGGTGTACTGCTCCTTGCTGTTTTGTATGGATTTGTTCGTTTGTGTTGTCTGCGGTAATCCCACAAAGATTACTTTCACGGGAGAGGTACTCCTTAACATCAGACTCAATAACCAAAGTCTGTAGTCTCTTTTTTGCTCTGGTTTATTTTCACCCACATGTTTAGACCGTAATGGTGTATCCTTATTGTGTTTGATGTGTTTATGCTTTATTCTTAATTGTTAACTGTATGTTTGTGTTGTCATTTGTGAGTGGAGCACCAAGGCACATTCCTTGTATATGCACATACTTGGCCAATAAACTTATTCATTATTATTATTATTATTAATGAACTGTTTCAATCTCGCCTTGCTCCATGTAATAATCAAACATGCTTAATAAATACTTCAGATGGAATTCGATATGAATGTGTTCATATTTATCCGAGCGTACATACACATTCCATGGACACTAACACAAAGCACCACGTTGATTGCCGTGGTCTCATGGTGTGAGCTAAAGACGCAGGCCAGACATTGGAGTACATAAGTCTAATTGTGAAGGCTTAGTAATGAGCGGAAGACATCCTTTCAAGACAAGGGTGATAAATGTACATTGGATAATAAGTCAGATTATACGGTTTACTTGCCACATCGCGAAATAATTTGCAAAATCCAATTCTCATCAGCACATGGAAATAGACATCAAGAGGGCAATGAGGAAATCATGAAATCGGTAACCAGGTCGTCATATAGGGAGAGAAAACAGAGTAAAATATAAGGTCAAATTTATGTCTGCTCCAAACGTGCTGATTCCCACAGTGCTCTAATCCACTTTCAAAGACGCTATATCCTGTTCTCAATTCCTCCGTCTCTGTCGCATCTGCTCCCAAGATGAGCCTTTCCATTCTAGGGCATCCGAGATGTCGTAATTGTCTAGGAAACGTGTCCTCCCCCCCCCCCCCCCACCCACCCAATCATAGATCGATTCTTCAATGTCGTCTCATTTGTGGTCCGTATTTCTCTCCCCTCCCTCCAGATGGAACCAGGATAGAGTTCCCATGATTCTCACCTTTCTCCCCAACAGCCTCCGCACCCAACGCATCATCGACATCACCGTCACCACCAATGCGTTCTCTCCACAGTTACATCATCCCATTTCCTCTCCCTTTTGCTTTTCGCAGAGACTTCTCCCTCCACATAACCTCCATTCACACTCCCTTCTCACCCAAACCAGCCCCTCTCCAAGTACGTTCCGCTACAACCGCAGGAGATGTAGTACCTGTGCCTATATCCCCTCACTTGCCTTCATCTAGCAACTCCATCAGTCCTCCCACGTGATACGGATGTCCAAGTGCACCTCCTATAACCTCACCAACTGCATCCGGTGTTTCCGATACCGTTTCCTGTACATCAACGTCACCAAGCAGAGTCTCATCCACTGTGTTCCGGACAACTGCGCTAAATCCTCCAAGGGTTACTGGATCTCCTGGTGGGACCATTTTAACCTCCTTCACGGTCCCACACAGACGTTTCTGTCCTGGTCCTCCTCCGTGGCCAGAGTGAGGCGTCATGCAGACTGTAAGAACAACCCTCATATTCCGCTCAGATAGCTTCCATCCCTGCGGTATGAACATTTCATTTTCCAATTTTAGGTTATTACCACCCCCCCCCCCCCCCATTTTCCCCCTCATCCCCGTTTCTCTGCTCTCACTTATCTCTGCCTCAGATGGACCATACTTCAATTTGTTCCATTATATCAAATTAATATGCAGACAATGCTCTTTCGGGAGCCTTTGTTAATTCCATATTCACAGGATTTGCTCACTCTATCAGTGAGCAAATTCCAGAACATAGCGCTCCCTGGGTGTGAAGAAAATCTCACCTCCCCTCTGGATCTTTTAGGAATCACCCCACTTCCGTTTGCTCGACTCCCACTGACACCAGTTTCAAGTTATCTCCAAGAAAGTCCCTTCTAAAGATGAATATCTCCCCACAAGTTCCTCGCCATCTGTTGTCCACACACAGCTCTGTTGTTTGTGATCGTATGTTAGGCAAATCTACAGGAGTGGTCAAATACATACATTTTACGTTTTTCTAACCTGTATTTACGTTGTTTGATGGTCAGTAGCTGTTGCGTTCTCAGTTTGTTTAATATGGAAAAAATAGCGATAATAATAAATAGATCACATGCAATTCGATATTAACGTGTCGAGAAGCGCTTGCCAGCCTTGGCGATCAATTCCATGTTAGTAATTCCTCCTTATTTCAAAACTAGACAAAAAGTACAGACTATAAATCCTTAGGCACCCATCATTTTCCACGTCTTTAAGTTTCGCACGTCACACAGGCTAAGTTGTATACCCTGACATTTTCACCCTGGAAAAAAGCTCCTGCCTGTCTGCCCTTTTTATATCAGGTCTCCCCTCAACCTCCGACGTTCCAGAAAAAAAATCCATGTTCACCCAGTCTCTCTGTATAAAGAATACCCTCCAATCCATGCACCTTGCTGGTTAACTACTTCTGCGTCCTCTCCAGAGACTTCACGTCCTTCTTGTAATGGGAACTTCACACAATACTCCAAATGCGGTCAGATGTAGCTGGAATGTGACTTTCTGACTCTTATACATATTGACATTACTTAGGTTCGCAAGCACACTCTACGTTTTCTTCATCTCTATCTAATTATGTTGCCACATTCAAAGAGAAATAGACTCGAAGCCCATCCCCCCCCGCCCCCCCCCCCCCCCCCCCCCCGTCCCCGTCCACCCCCCCCCCCCCTCCCCCCTGTGAATCAATGCTCTTGAGGGACTTGCGATCAACCATATACTTTACCGTCATATTCGAGCTCCCCAGCCACTTCTTCAGTCACTCCAGCATTTTGGGTATATCTTTGGTCTATCCAAGATCTGAATCTTTTTTTTTAAAAGAACACCACCTGGCTCTTTCATTCCTCAGAGGAATCTACAGAACATAGTAGATGTTAGAGTTCGTTTTTATATTCCCCGCAAGCTTTCTTTCATGCTACCCCCCCCCCCTCTTAATTAACCTCTTTGTCCTCCTCTGTTGAGTTCTACACTTCCCCCAGTCCTCCGGTTTGCTGCCAATTTACACTGATCAGCCAAAACATTATGACCACTGACAGGCCCAGTGAATAACATTGGTTATCTTGTTACAATGGCACCTGTCAAGGGGTAGGATATATTAGGCAGCAAGTGAACAGTCAGTTCTTGAAGTTGATGTGTTGGATGCAGGACAAAAAGACCTGAGCGACTTTGACAAGGGCCAAATTGTCATGTCGAAACGACTGGGTCAGAGAATCTCTGAAACGGCAAGGCTTGTGGGGGTCAGCAGTGGTGAGTACCTACCGACAGTGGTCCGGGGGGGGACGGGGACGAACCACAGACCGGCGACAGGGTGTTGGGTGCCCAAGGCTCATCGATGCGCGAGGGCAACGAAGGCTATCCTGTCGAACCGACAGAGAAGGTCTACTGTGGCACAAGTCACAGAAAATGTTAATTGTGGTCACGGGAGGAACGTGTCACAATACACAGCGCATCGCACCCTGCTGCGTATGGGGCTGCACACGGAGGACCAACAGCATATTAAGCAGGTGGTTTTAACATTTTGGCTGATCGGTGTATATGCCTCTTCCTTGGATTTAACACGATCCTTGATTTCCCTCGTTAGCTATTGCCCGATTTATTTTTTCGCCGGCGAGGGATGAACAATTTTTGGAGTTCATCCATGCGGTCTTTAAATTTTTCCCATTGCAAGGAAGTATTTAAGTATAATTTGCCAATCTATCCTAGCCAATTCTCGTCTCATACCTTCAAAATTTCATTCATGATCTGACACCCACTCGGCTCATTTTCTTCTCTAGCTTTCATCAATTATTCTACCCTTCTCCAATCGCGTTCCATTCTTCTTTATCCGCCTACATCTCGCCAGGCATCGCGCTCCCCAACCTCATTTGACCAGTTTTCTCCCCCTTACTTTTCTAAGCTCTTTTGAAGATCTCTTCGCTCTTCCATGAAGTGTGGTGACCAGGATAGAGCTCAACACTGCAGGTGTGGCAGAACAAGTGTTTATTATCTGGTGTCAGTCGCCGCATGTGCCCAAACCCCCTGTCCATATCAGCAGCAGTGCTCGAAAGGCTGGCGAGGCGATCACAGGAGGATAGATACATAACTGCGGGAAATTCTATTGTACATCAGAAAACACTGTGGGCAAGTGATCGAGGGGTTGAATGTTGAAGGCGGTCGATATGGAGTAGATCAATTGGGCTGATTGGCCGTGGAGCTTTCAAACCTCTTCAAAGTTGTTGTGGTTGCAATCATCCAAGCAAGTGGAAAGGCCTTGGGTTGTCATTCAATCCGTGCACTGCTCTTTTGCACATGGTTTTTATTTGGCCGGTCAGTTGACCTTGATCAGTGGTGATTGCCATGATGTTGGTGTGTGCGACTCAACAGTAGTAATGACACTGATTGTGAAAATGTATGTTCTTAAACGTTATTTTGTGTTTGGTGGTCATTATCTGGGCCGATCTTGGTATGAATGTTACTTGCCATTTGTCGGACAATGCCAGCTTTAAGATGATACATTTGCTGAGAATTCGCAAAACGGAATTAGACTGTGCATGGTCACAGCAAGCATTCGTACACGAACCTTGCGATATCATTAACCAGGCAGCTAAAGTTGGCAGTGCCTTTGGCATTATTCTGTGGACCTTGGGCAGGGATTGGATCATTGACCTCAATCAGCAACAACTACTTGGCTTTGTGAGAATTTCCTTGCCAGCTGCGAATAGCATTTGTATTGATATTTTATTACAGCACTACCGGCAGTCCCATCACATTGCTGCGAGGTCTGAACTAGGGATGCGCTTCCAGCCACATTATTGAAATCGCTTTCTTCGCAAGCTCTGTATGTGTTGTGGGGTGCGGCTCGACTTCACACTAAGGCAGTTAGGTCTGACCATTCATATCTCATAAAAAAATATCCAGGTTGGCACACTGGTGTCCGATTTTGATGGAGTTATTAAACATCATTCTGCCTTCATTCGCATTCTCTTCCGAGTTATGAAGCCACGTGGCAGTTTTTTCGAAGAGATCCGGAAGGAATTCTTCCCTGACTCTGCACCCAATTCCCGAGTAAACATTTCGAAATGGTCTCCTCATCATCGCCCAATTGTTTCGGGAAGTTTGCAGTTCAAAAGTGACTTGCAATGCCTCAATGCCATGGGTGGCTCTACAACATACACCTACGATTTAGTTTACTGAAGATGAAACCCATCTCATTGCAGTACAAGTGATTTTCCAAGTTTTTCTGTCGATTACTAAACCTTTGCAAAAAACACAATGAGGAAAGCAGAAGGAGGACGTGCAAAGAATCTGACCGGCAAGGTAAAAGAAAATCCGACGCAATTCTCCAGGTGTATTGACAGTAAAAGTGTGGCGAGGGAAGGAATTGTTCCCCTTAAGGATCAGCGCGGCCGCTTTTGCAGAGAGCTGGTATAGTTTGTTTACAGACAGTTCCTGTCTCCAAGGCCTTCAATTAAGCTTTATATAGAGGGTTCCCTGCAATGTACTATCGTCAGTGTGCCTGCGAGAGCATTAACTCTGACGCAACCTGTAATCAACACGTCTTCATAAAGAGAATCAACACATGATAATAGAAGAACTGTGTTTTATTTTGCAATGGAACGGAGTCATCCACTGCCAGTGGAGATTCGGGTATTATTAGCTCTTTGGGATATACAGAAGTTTTACTATCCTCTTCTTGCTGTCGTTGGTATCCCCAGTAAGTTTTTTTATAAATCAAATTGGTAGTTTACTAATAATGTCTAACTATAAACCCATTCTTAGAATTTACTCTGCCATATTTGCTACCTGTTGGTCGATTTAAAGCAGTCGTCCTTTCTGACAATGTCAGTAAATTCCTTTTACTGGATGTTGATATAAGTCAGAGATTCTGATCCTCATGCAAGCGACGTTGACAACGGAAAGGCAAATAGAAACTCACTGACAGGGCTATTTGTGGTGAACAGAAAATAAATTGGTGATTGGACTCAAAGAGTTGCATTGCAGTCTATCATCGGTGAATTCAATTTGGACCAAGAATTCAGCCTCAGAATTCGTTCTTCGACATGTGGAGAATACTGCCGATTATAGCGAACGAGTTTAGACGGTGTTAAATCTCTGCTGCTTATACATGTAGCGATGTATTCATGTTTAAATTATAAAGTTTAGTCGTTTAATCGCCTCTCGAACGCGGAAGGTTTAATAATCGGATCCTTCCTTGAACAGACTGCCACAACTGTTAATCTCGCAACATCACCCTGCTCCTTCCCCTGCTGTCTGATTCCTGATAGCCCTGTCCTCTCTTACAGTTAACCTGCTGACGATTGCCATCTTGTCTCGAAGAAAATGTGGTCTCTCCAAATGTGTCACCTGCTACCTGGTGGCCATGGCTTCCGCAGATCTACTGGTCATCATCATCGATCTGATATTAAGGCATATTCCAATCGTTTTTCAGTTTGAATTTGTATTGGACATCCCGCTGTGTAATATCCACGCTGCCCTGCTTTACGCAGCCACGGATTGTTCTGTCTGGTTCACTATAGTGTTTACCATTGATCGATTTGTAGCTATCTGTAGTCAGAAATTGAAATCCAGATATTGCACCGAAAAAGCATCAAAGGCGATTTTAGCAACGGTGACTGTCGTTTCCCTTCTGAAAAACGTCAGCTGGTATTTTGTGTACACAGGAAGCTATTGGCTTCTAAACGACCCATGGTTTTGTATATTAAGAAATTATGTTCAGAATTCACGTGCTTGGGGAGCGATTGAATTCCTTCACTTCATACTGACACCGGGGGTTCCTTTTATCCTGATTTTGCTGCTCAACGCATTGACGGTCAGACACATTTTAGCGGCCAACAGAGCGCGCAGAAGATTGCGGAACCAAAACACCGCGGAGCGCCCAAAAGACACGGAAATGGAGAATAGAAGAAAGTCCATTGTTCTACTCTTTGTCATTTCTGGAAATTTTATAATATTATGGGTGATATTTATGGTATTCTGTATATGGCGACGAATGCGTTATTTGGTCCACATATCTGTCTCCCTGCCTTTCTTTGTGCGAGAAATGGGCTTCATGCTGCAACTCCTGAGTTGCTGCACAAACACTTGTATTTATGCCGTGACCCAAACTAAATTCAGGACACAGTTTGCGCAGTTTGTCAAGTACCCTTTTATAGTCATTCTTAAATTTGTTAAAAGATAAACTGAATTGAAATAACACTGTCTGTCGAAAGGCACCTATTTTGCCCGATCACTGGTAGTTAGCATGTCGGAAAGAACTGCAGATGCTGGTTTACACTGAAGATAGACCCAAAATTCTGGAGTAATTCAGGCAGCATCTCTGGAGAGAAGGAATGGGTGACACTTCGGGTCGAGACCCTTCTTCAGACAGATAGAAAGGGGGACACAAAGGTATGGAAGGGTAAGGTGTGAAAGCGAGACATCAAAGAGTCGTAGCTCAAGGAAAATGTAGAATAGATCATTGTTAGCTCGGGGAAGGTGACAACGAAGCAGACAAAGATAAAATTTAATCAGGAAGACAGTCACAATGGTCGGAGAACGGGGATGGAGGAGGGATGGTGAGAGAGGGAAAGCAAGGGTTACTTGAAGTTAGAGAAGTCGATATTCATGCCGCTGGGTTGCAAGCTGCCTAAGCGGAATATGAGGTGTTGTTCCTCCAATTTGCGTTGGGCTACACTCTTACAATGGGGGAGGCCTGGGATAGAAATGTCTGGAGCCCAACGGTGGTTCGCCAGTTCACACCGTCTCATCCTATTCCCACATGCCAATGACCTGCAGATCAATAAGTCAGTTACAACTGTAAATTGTCGTTCGTGTGCAGGTGAGTGGTGGTGGTGGTGGGGCGGGGGGGTGAATGGGTGTGTTTGGAGAATAACAATCAGGTTAAATTAATTTTCGGTGGTCGGCGCAGTCAATGGGCCGACGGGCGTGTTTCCCGCTCTACAATGCGTTGACTCGAAGACAACGAATGAATATTTCAATGAACCCGGAAGGCCACAAATGGCAAAATCCTCCATGCAACATTGTGAAAGAGACTTGGCAATTCTGAAAAAAATCATCAATGCATATTATTGAGAAAGTAATCAAACTGCTGATCTGGTCTGAGAAGCAGCGGATCGGTGGAGAGATAGCAGTCATCTCCCCTCCACTCCATCAATCTGAAGAAGCGTCCCGAAATTAAAAGTTGTATGTCCATTTCCCTCCATCGATGCTGTCTGACCAATTAGTTTCTCCGTGTAGAAACGGAAATAAACTGCAGGCTTATACCGAAGATGGACACAGAATGCTGGAGGAACTCAGCGGGCCAGGCAAGACCTCTGGCGAAAAAGGATGGGTGACGTTTATTCAGACTGAAAGTAGAAGGGATGGAACTGGAGGTAAGATAATGTCAAAACCAATGCGTTTCTCCAGCAGTTTGATTTTTGCTCTGGCTTGCAGCGTTTGCAGTCTCTTGCTTCTCTATGAGAAATGATGCTGGTGTCACAGAAAAACATTCCAAACCTTTGTAGAATCAGGCATGTTACATGAAACCGACAGAAATATACCAAGTTCAGCGACTGAATGTAGATATTATGGTGGAAATGCAACAGCGAATGTAGTTCAGATCAACGTACTAACATTTTTTTAACCATCAGATAGTTTTTAAAAAAGCAGAAAAATGACGGGTTCAAAATTGAATGTAACCAAACCGACAGTTGACGTGCTCAGATTTTGAGAAGGCATTTTTCAACCTGATGCAGCTGACGCTTCGTTGGGTCCCACCAGGATATTATCGTCTTTCTGAACACCTTTCTGGAAGTAATTGTAAATTTTCATTTTGCGACCCCCCCCCCCCCGCCCCGATACATTAGTTATTTGTTTGTATCTGCATTTCAGCCATCAATATATTAAACTTAAATCAGTTTTTCAAATGAAACATAATGTCTCGCAGTTTCTTGAGATCGTGAGCCGAAGTTGCATATTCCGTTAGTAACACTCCCTTTCTAAGCCAGAGGGTGTGGAATCTGATGAATTCAAAGGCACAGACGAGGGTGGAAGCAAAGTCATTGGGTATTTTTACAGTAGAGATTGATAGGTTCTTGATTATTAAGAGTACCCAATGGTTGCGGGGAGCGTCGGTTTGAGGGGGAAAAAATAGAACAGCCTTGATCGAATGGCGGAGAAGGCCCAATGGGTCGAATGTCCTAATGTCCTAATTTTGCTCTTATGTCTTATTATTTTATGTCCCGCAACAAATAAAATACCAACATTTAGCGACATAAGGAAGAGATGTGGGTAATTTGTGTGGAGTACAAAGAGTTCTCCACGACATAGACGGTTGAAGTTTTAAGTCAGGATTCGTCAACCCAACCCGAACCGTATCTTATGCATGTCTCCCAGAGATGGTGTCTGAAATCTATTATCTCATCTTCTCCCAAGGATGGCACATGTTTCCATAAGATCTCCCTTCATTCATATAAATTCAAAAGAATATATATTTAATGCTTACATTTTCCTTTTGTCAAACCCCACCTCACTTGCAATAGAGAACCATTTACCTTGCTTATCTGCCTGATAAACGTTTGTGATTCCTGACCATGAACACTTACATCCATCTGCGCTTTGCTCTTCTCCAGTCTTTCTGTTATAATTGTCTGACATTATATACCACTTACGACGTGCACAATCTTACACTTTCCAATATT
This sequence comes from Rhinoraja longicauda, assembly GCF_053455715.1. NCBI lineage: Eukaryota > Metazoa > Chordata > Chondrichthyes > Rajiformes > Arhynchobatidae > Rhinoraja > Rhinoraja longicauda. Next base: position 6,557,631 of record NC_135988.1, read on the forward strand.
CAACTACTTTTGTTAATTTTGCCCACCGTTTATAACGATTGCAGAGTTTGAATATGATCATGGCAACATGGCATTCCCCCTATTTTTGAACCATTGCGAAAATTAGATGCTTTACACTCTGCCCCATCCTCCACTTGATTACTGTGAGTCATGATTAACTGAGGGCAAATAAATGTTCCTTTGGGAACTCAAGTAGCTACATCCTTCCAAACTGATCAAGGAAAAGTTTATTCTAACACAATAGCCAATCTTCATCCATGCTCACATTCTTCCATTTTTGACGACACCTTGCGAAATGCCATCTCAAACGAAATATACACTGCATATATGCATTATCCTCTCCCATTTTGCTTGCATCTTCAATGGACGTCGGCAAGTCTGTCAGGCTTTATTTGTATTTCACAAGTGGCTTTGATTACTTGTCAGTCTGAAGAAGTGTCTCGACCCGAAACGTCACCCATTCCTTCTCGCCCGAGATGCTGCCTGACCCGCTGAGTTACTCCAGCATTTTGTGTCGACCTTTGATTACTTTGACTTTCTCTAAGCGACTAGTTTGCTCTTGTTTCTTTGCAGATCCCCCAACATCTTGATCAAAAACAGATTTTAAACTTACAATCCCATAGATACCCACTTGAAATTTTGGTGGTTGGTCTCTCACTCGCTGCCAGTTAGATGTGTATATTTCCTCTCTACATTTACTCTTCAGAAGGACGTGAAAACTAATGAGTTGGGGGAAGAGAACACGAAAGGCGGATAAATCGCCATTCCTGACCAGGACCCTAGGATGATATGGGGAACGAGGGATGAGGTTTCTCTCCTCATGGCTAATATTTTGTGCATCTTTGCTAGTCACAGGTAAGGTACTGGAAGACTGGGGATAGTTAGTGCTGCACTTCAATTTAAGACGGGCAGTAGAGATAAGCCAGGGGACTGCAGTCCGGTGAGTCTGAGATCAGTGGTGAGAAAGGTATTGGAAGGAGTTCTGAGAGATAGGAATTATTTGAATTTAAAAATGAACTGATTGACTAGGAACAGTCAGCCTGACTCTGTATGTGGTGAGTCGGGTCTCACAAATTTGATTCAGTTTTTGAAGAGATGCCCTAGTGGGTTGATGACCACGGGACAGTAGACGTTGTCTGCAGGGAGTTTACCAATGCCTTGACAAAGGCCTGCACGATGCGGGAGATCACAATTAAGCTAGCCAGAGATACAACATTAGCTTAGTGGTAGTTGATGTTCCATTTTCAAACTGAGGCTATGATCAATGGTGTACCACAGGAATCGGTGATAGATTCTTTGTTATTTGTAAGATATATGAATGATTTGGATGAGAATGTAAAAGTGGCACGAACAGTCAGTTTGCAGCTAATACTAAAATTGGTGGTATGGGGCCAGTAAAGTTGGTTTTCTGAGGTTACAATAGACTATTGGTGAACTGGGAATGTGATGGTATTGCAGATAGGATTCTACTCAGACGCAGTGCTAGTGGGTAAGAAGGAGTTCTAGATTTTAGACATGCAAAAATGGGGAAATTGTGTAGAAACTGTTGAGAGCCCAGATAATTATGGGAAGAGGAAGCCATAATTCTGTAAAATAGAATTATTGGAGACGTTATGTATGTAAATTGCAATAACCAGAAGGCAATCATATAGAAGGCCCAAAAACATAGGCGTAGCACCTGCCCTGCTGTGCAGTTGCCCATTCATAGAACATAGAACAGTCGAGCTCAGGAACAATGTCCGTGCCGAAAATGATGACAAATAGACCTAATATACCCTGCCTGTACCTGATCCATATCCCTCTATTTCCTTGTATATCCATTTACTTATCTAAAAGCATCTTAAATGACTTTATCGTTTCTGTTTCAATCACCACGCTCGATAATGCATTCCAGGCACTTGGCCCTTGTCGCGCACGTCTCATTTAAACTTTGCCCCTCGGTCCTGTGGTCAGTGCCTTCCAGTCGTTGACATTTCCACCCTGGAAGAAGAATTCTGACCGGCAGTTAATGTTCTACCTTGCTTAACTTTTTTATTGTCCAATTCTAACTTTGGAGACTCTTCCCATCCTCGCAAGTGAGTTTACTTGACTGCAGAGGGGAAAATATTTGTAATGTTTGCTCATGAACAGTTTGCAGGAGTTTTCAGCACTCGCTGTTAACGACGGAGAAGAATAAACACGGTGAATTGGGCAGGTGGAACGCTAACCCCACCACGAAAGAGAGGATGAGAGGCAGAGAATTCCAGTGAAATAAATACATTAGGCCAGCTGGGAAATACCACTCAAACTAAAGAAATGGAGGGAGACAGGGAGAGCAGAATAATGAACTTAACTCGTCTTTGTCGTAGTTGGATGTAATCACTGGGACCGGATGCTCTTCCCTTGAAGAACATTGAGCAATTTTGGGAAGGTAAGATTCATTGCTCTGGGACATCGAATCTATTTACCTTTGCCCATGTTTTCAGATAGTAACTGATAGCAATATGCGTGACATCACGAAACGTAGATTGGTAAACATGAACGAGAGGATGCTGCCTATTTGTTCTGCGCTGTAGCTAGAGTTGTGACACAGACCACCGAGGCAAGGGGATTAAAGAAGCGTTCAGTACATTGAGATGTTTTCAGATGGTTTGAGAGTGGGGTTGATACACCATTTGCCAAAAATACCCAGTTATGTGGTGGAAGGAGGGTATGAAATGAAGAGAAACATGGCATATAGGGCGCTCATGGGTCCTTGGTCAGACTCCTTGTAATGGGCATGATCCTCTTTTTTGAACATGGAAAGCAAGTAGGTCAAGCTTTTCTCGAGACCATGATGTTGATGAATACATACACTGTAAATCTGTATGGCACATGTCTTGCTCACATGTGAACAGATATTCTAGAGCGTAAATAATGGAAACTAGGCAGGTCCATCACGAATGGAATCCGCGCCATTGGCCTGATGTATTAGTGACTCACTGATGCTTCTTTGACTGCACCCATCACGCCTACAACTTATACCATTTGGAAGGAGAAGCCAAACTGCAAATGGTAATAGCCCCACTCGTACGTTTGCACGGTCAGCTCACATCATATCGTGGGAGGGAAATATATCTTGGAACAAAAGGGTCAGTATGATATGGGAATGTCTTCACCACAAGGAATTAAGAGATTCCAAAAGCAGCTTGTCATTATACTCACAGGGCAGTAATTATGGACAATGATGTTGCTATTGGCAGAGATGCTAATGCCCTGTATTTAAATGACAATCATGTTACACGGACAAATTTACTAAGCATGACATGGAGGGTTACATCTTGAAAGCCAGCAGAGGGAGGCTACGACAGTGATAAGTAGAACGAGTCCAGTGTTCAAACAAAAGTTTAAAAGCTCAAAAGTCAAACGTTCTGCGGTGGCATCAGCGTGGCATTTATCGTGGAATAAGTTTGAACCATTGGGAGTTAGTGTAGAGGCAGGTTAGAAGGCAGGTGATTCACAAACTGGACGGACCGTGGTGTACTGCTGGTGCACCGGCCGGAGCGAAGAGCCAAGAAATCTACTGATCAATTATGGGGCAGTAAACGAATGAAAAATTCATGGTTGCAAAAGATCACATCTAACGTTGATGAATCAGGGAGACATTAGTTAGTGGCAATTTGAATGGCGACTAAAAAGATCGTTCTGCTTAGACTAGCTGAAGCAAAGGGAGACGTAACCGTTCAAATCGTTCATGGTGTAAAAAAGGGCCACTGTTCTACTGGAACAGAGTATCCAATGAAATTCGACACAATCAAACTATGCAAACCGCTGCAAGTTCATATGTATTTGGTTTATACATATGAAGGGAGGTGTTGTTCGTCCTGTGTCTTATATACACAAAGGTAGTGATGGGAATGTAGTTACTAGCCTTTTATCATTCCCTGCCCGGCATGATGGATTGAGGTATCTTATAGTATTATAAACAATCTCTCTGATTATTCTCTTTGCCCTTTTATAGCCCAGGGAGATGTTTTAATCGTAATCCCACTTAACTCTTTGGGAAATTGATGGTGATTAGTGTTCTACTCCTGCATCTGATCTCGGCCATTGGGAATCCGAATGGTATTCCATTGTTCACAATGTGAGAGCAGATTGGGGGTTTCAGAAATCTCAAGAGCCTGTTGTTATCGAGGTTTGGGAAAATAAAAGATTTATCACCCGTCAAAGACAAGTGACAGTGAACTGTAAATGTTATTTCACTGAAGTTAAAAGGAACAAACACTCCATACAAAACAAAGCAATTTTATCAAAAAAATCAAACGAGGGAGTTCTTCAGACCGACCGACTTCATCACTCCAGAGAAAGCAACAGGGGCGTTCCCAGTCAGCGCGCAATCCTGGGCGTATCTACATGTGCGATTCCATGCAGGCCAGGAGGTGGCTTGGCAAACAGGACTTTGTTCAAAATCTTTCATGTTAGTTCTTCTTTCAGTCCTTATTAGCCTACCTTTCCTCCTGTGGAACTGTGGCCCAGAACCTTTCGGTCAAATCTCCCCTATGCAACAGAGAGGGTATAAAGTGCCCATATCTGGCCATGTAAAGCCAAGCCTTGATCTATTACTATTTGGGATTCATGATGAAAAGAGACTGAAGTCAAAGACACCTATTTGTCTTCCTTTCACGTCTAGATTTTCTCCACCCATCTCCCACCCCCCCCTCCCCTCCTCACCTATATCTTCCTATCATTAGTCCGCCTTTATCCTACTCTAACCACTTTTCTTGCTTTCTCCCCCTCCTACAGTCAGACTGAATGAAGAAGGTTGGTCCCGATCCAAAACGTCGCCTGTCCACTTCATCCACCGACGCTGCCTGACCCACTGAATTATTCCAGCAATCTGTTATTTACTCACGACCCCAACATCTGCGGTTCTTTGTGTCCCTGCATTACTGATGTTGTACATGTTTTGATGAACATTGAGTTTATATTGCTTTATCCTCAATATTGATGGTCTCCCAGTATCCACCTCCCCTCACATCCGGAATCTTGGAATCATCTTTGATCAAACCCCCTCCTTCGCCAACACGGTACGGCACGGTAGCGCAGCGGTAGAGTTGCTGCTTTACAGCGAATGCAGCGCCGGAGACACAGGTTCGATCCTGACTACGGGTGCTGCACTGTAAGGAGTTTGTACGTTCTCCCCGTGACCTGCGTGGGTTTTCTCCGAGATCTTCGGTTTCCTCCCACACTCCAAAGACGTACAGGTATGTAGGTTAATTGGCTGGGTAAATGTAAAAATTGTCCCTAGTGGGTGTAGGATAGTGTTAATGTACGGGGATCACTGGGCGGCACGGACTTGGAGGGCCGAAAGGGCCTGTTTCCGGCTGTAGATATATGATATGATATGATATGATCAAACACATCACAAAGACAGCCTTCATCCACCTCAAAAACATTGCTCGTCTCCGTCCATCCCTCTCCTCCACAGCTGCAGTAACCCTCATCCACGCCTTCATCACCTCCCGTCTGGACTAGCCTCCTCTATGGCTCACCCTCAAAAATCATCAGTAAACTTCAATACATTCAAAACTCCGCGGCCCGTCTACTCACCCACTCCCCGATCCGTGACCATATCACCCCCGTCCTTTACAAACTCCACTGGCTACCCATCCCCCAGAGAATCCAGTACAAAATCTTCCTCATGACCTACAAAGCCCTCCATAACCTGGCCCCATCCTACCTGACTGACCTCCTCCACAGGCACACTCCCACCTGCACCCTCCGCTCTGCTGCTGCCAATCTCCTGTCCCCCCCCCATCCGGACCAAACTCAGATCCTGGGGGGACAGGGCTTTCTCCATCGCTGCTCCCACCCTATGGAACTCACTACCCCAAACCGTCAGAGACTCCTCCTCACTCACCACATTCAAAACATCACTGAAGTCTCACCTGTTCAGCACTGCCTTCAACCACTGACCGTCACCTCACCTTCTGTCTCCTTTTTCTGTTTGTTTACTTATTTATCTATTTATTCACTTCTCTATGTTCTAGAAATCCCTGTAAAGCGTCCTTGAGTGTTTGAAAAGCGCTATATAAATGTAATGCATTATTATTATTATTATTATATTTCAATCCGATTGAATCTCTAATCCTACTCAGTTTGTCTGTGATCTGTCATTACAGCTCAGAGCTGCCCTCTCCTGCGCAGTTGTACTTTAGCAGTTTGATTCACAGACAGCTGGAACCGAACCATTTCAAACACCACTTTCCATTTTCCCCACAATATCCACTTGGATAGATAGCTACAATACTCCAGTGGGAATTCCTCCAGACATCTACAGCAGAGGCAGAAATGCTGGAGGCGGATAAACTGAAATCTGTAGGAAACACAGTGAAGCCTAATGTTTACATATTATAAACTGAGGATAACTCAGAGTTTTAATGTTCTTCATGTTCATAAGTCGTGGGAGCAGAATATCTAGTCTACTCTGCCATTCAATAATTTAGTTTAGTTTAGTTTAGCTTAGAGATACAGCACAGAAACAGGCCCTTTGTCGGTGCTCGATCAAGGGCAAGAGTACGTCTGGCTCAGTTGCTATTGGACCAGAGAGGATCTTCGTTTATGAGTCGACAAATGCAGATAGAGTTTAATCCAAGCAAGTCGGACGTGTCGCACTTTGGAAGGTCGAATGCAAGGGGAAAATATACAAATTTATGGCAAGACCCTAAATGGCATCAATTGTAAGGCCACATATAATGACCACCGAAAACTCCCCTTGGAAAGGTGGTGGTGATCAATTCTCTCGAACAATAAGCGAGCAATAGACAGACGCAGAAAGCTGGAGTAACTCTGCGGGTCACACAGCATCTCTGGAGAAATGAAATTGTTGACGTTTCGGGTGTCGTGACCCTTCCTCAGACATAGTGGATAGTGTGGACAAAGTGCAAGTCATCGTGCAGGTCGGCAAGTAAACTGGCCCTTCAGCCCAAAATGTCCATGCCAGCAACCAAGCATCCATTTACACAATCCTACATAATTCCAATTTACATTCCCATCAACTCCTCCAATTCCAGCATGCGCCTACAAACAAGGGCAAATTTCTGGTGGATTTGATTCCCCATTGTAGGGAAGATGAGGATGCCTGGGTTTAACAGTGACGTGATCGTATGCATTCAGAATTGGCTTACTGATAGAAGGCAGAGGGTTGCAGTGGAAGAATAATACTCAGGCTGCAGGCCTATGACCAGTGGAGACCCACAGAAATCTGTGCTGGGACCTCTGCCGTCAATGGTACACGTACGGCTGAGTTACTCCTGCATTTTGTGTTTACCTTTGGTTTAAACCAGCATCTGCAGTTCCTTTTTATCACAGTTAAAGGAAAATATAATCCAGATAATTATCCCATCAAACAATGTGTAGGAATTCCCTGTTTTTCAATGAGTTCTCTTCTGATTAGGTAATAAGGCCATAAGACGTAGGAGCAGAATTAGACCATCCGGCCCATTGAGTCTGCTCTGCCATTCGATCATGGCTGATCTAATTTTTCCTCTCAACCCCATTCGCTGGCCTTCTCCCCATAACCTTTGACACCCTTACTAATCAAGAACCTATAAATACCCAGTGCCTTGGCCTGCACTGACGTCTGTGTGACCATGAATTGCACGGTTTCATCACCTACTGGCTGAAGAAATTCCTCCTCATCTCCATTCTAAACCAAAGCAAGTGTAGACTCAAGATAGACACAAAATGCTGGAGTAACACAGCGGGAAAGGCAGCATCTCAGGAGAGATGGCCGGGGTGATGTTTCGGGTCAAGACCCATCTTCAGTCTGAGAGTCGGGGAGGAGGGAAATTGGAAATATGGAAGAGGGTACAAAGAGAATATAAGATGTGAAAACGACAGATCAAAGCAGACGGTGATCAAGGAAATGTAGAATGGTTCATTGTTGGCTGAGGGGCAGGTGACAACGAGGCATACAAACAGTAACATTAATCAGGAGGACAGTGAAACTAGGCAGAAAACTAGGGTGGGGGAGAGACAGAGAGAGAGCGAAAGCAAAGGTTACTTGGTTAGGGAAATTAATACTCATATCACTGGGTTGTAAGCTGCCTGAGCGAAATATGAGGTGCTGTTTCTCCAGTTTACATTTGGCTTCACTCTGACAGTGGAGGAGACCCAGGAATCAATGGTTGGCTGGGAATGGGAGGGGGATTTAGTGTTTAGCAACCAGGAGATCGCATTGGCCAAGACGGACTGAACAAAGGTGTCTGCTTTACCTCCCCTTGTACATCAGGGCCCTCCCTCCATCCCAGGAATCAACCTGGTCAATCTTCACCCCATTCCCTCAATTGCAAAGTTTCTCCTTCCTGAGGTAATGTAGGAAAATAACTGTAGATGCTGGTACAAATCGAAGGTATCACAAAATGCTGGAGTAACTGAACAGGTCAGGCAGCATCTCAGGAGAGAAGGAATGGGTGACGTTTCGGGTCGAGTCCCATCTTCAGACTGATCCTTCCTGAGGTAAGGTGAACCAGGCCTAGGCAGAATAGTCCAGATGGAGTCACACAAGGACCAGTTAAAATTGGAGCTGGAGCTGGAGCAGGTGGCCGCTGGCTGCGAGAGATCACGTGGGGCGGTGACGTCACCTTGTCCCGTATTTGGGAGTGAGAAAGTTGGCAACCCTAGTGAGGAGGATACCCAGGTCCTGGGCACACTATCGCCTTTCATTCTCCCATCATTTTGAATACTCCACCTGTTCTTTGTTCCACAAATTGAAGCTACCCATCAAACCATGTTTCATGAGAAGAACAGAAGTTTGCTCCTGAAGACAGACACAAAAAACTGGAGTAACTCAGCGGGACAGGCAGCACCTCTGGAGAGAACGAATGGGTGACATTTCGGGTCGAGACCCTTCTTCAGACTTGCTGAACATAAACTTCTCCAGACTCAGTTTGGTCCCGGTGAAACTCAGCAAATCTGGCAGGGAAGTGGACATCTGAAGAAAGGTCCAGACACGAAGTGCCACTCGAGTGCGCTTCCCTCCCACATATGCTGCCTGACTATCTGCGCTCTTCCAGCGCTTTACAGATGCAGGGATCTTGGTCGACGTACAGTCTCTTGTGTCTCCTTTCGCTCCCTGTGGCCTGGCCAACATTCAAACAATGAATCAAATTAACCGGTTATTCATCTTGCTGCTTATGAAGCCTTGTCTTGTGCAAATATTCCATTGGCAGTTTCTCGAGGACTTCAAACAACGCTAAATGGCATTGTTGGCAATATATTTCTGGCCACTCTGCACTTGAAAGAAAATCAAAATCCCCTTAATATTAAAGAACGGCGCAGCCAGATATAAAATTTCATACAACATATTGGGTGCATGATCTTGAGAGCTGCTGCCAGGCCTCAGTTTAAGATGAGGAACATATCGTTGGAATTATCTTACTCCTAGTAAAACTGATTTTCATTTTACAAGAGGTTGAAGAAAATCACTTGCAAAGGAAAAGTGCAGAAATGCCAGGCTTTTATTTTGACTCAAGAACCATTCTCACAGGATTGGAGTAACTTAGCAGACCAGGCGGCATCTCTGGAGAGCACGGCACGGGGTGAAGGGTCTCGACCTGCAATGTCACCTATTCCTTTTCTCCAGAGATGCTGCCTGACCCACTGAGTTACTCCAGCTTTTTCAGTTTCAACCAGCATCTGCAATTCCTTCCTACACAAGTGATAGGTGGATACAGGCGATTGGGGTTTCCATTAGTGGATGGATGGACAAAGGCTGCTGATGATCTGGAGACAAAAGGGTGTAAGTTAAGTAGAGAAGAGGAGTGGCATGTGAAGGCAGAGGAGGCACGGTGACGCAGCGGTAGAGTTGCTGCCTTACGATGCCCGACACTCGGGTTCGATCCTGACTAGGGGGGTGTTGTATGCACGGAGTTTGTACGTTCTCCCCGTGACCGCGTGGGTCTTCTCCAAGATCTTCAGTTTCCTCCCACACTCCAAAGACGTACAGGTTTGTAAGTTAATTGGGTTGGTATAAGTGTAAGTTATTTCTAGTGTGTGTAGGATAGTGTTAATGTGCGGGGATCGCCGGTCCGTGCGGACTCGGAGGGCCGAAGGGCCTGTTTCCACGCTGTATCTCTAAACTAAACTAAAGGAAGGGATATATGTGAAGGGGGTGGGCAATAAGGGAGCATGATAGTGAGTGGAAGGCATGTGGCACAGGGAAGAAGGGGACAGGGGAGGGAGGGAGGGGGTAGGGAAGAGGGGGGCTGTGTTGCCTAAAATTGGAGAATGCGGTGTTCATACCATTGGGTTGTAAGCTGCTCAAGTGGAATAGGAGGTTCTGTTCTGGCTGCTTGCGTTTGATCTCTATCTGGCAAACCTGGTGTGCATCTATTTCATAGAAACATACAAACATAAAAAATAGGTGCAGGAGTAGGCCATTCGGCCCTTTGAGCCAGCAGCACCCTTCAATATGATCGTGGCTGATCATCCAAAATCAGTACCCCATTCCAGATTTATCCCTTGATTCCCTTAGCCCTAAGAGCTAAATCTAACTCTCTCTTGAAAACCCATCCTCCATTCATGTATGCGTGCCTGCACGTGTGTGTGTGCGTATGTGTGCACACGTGCGTGTTTCTGTGAACTCACTGCTCTTCTTCAATATGGTAGCTGTGTCCTTTGAGACAAAGAATGAGCAAAAGGGAGAAGATAAAATTGACCCTGATCAACACTCAAAGAGATGATAGACACAAAATGCTGGAGTAACTCAGCGGAACAGGCAGCATCTCTGGAGAGAAGGAATGGGTGACATTTTGGGTCGAGACCCTTCTTCAGTCTCAAGAGTCATACAGCATAGAAACAGGCGCTTTGGTCCGCTTGCCCATGACGACCAAGATGCCCCATCGACACCCGTCCCCCCTGCCTGCGTTTGGCCCATATCCCTCTAAACGTGCGCTACCCATGCTTCACCTAGACTCTGGATTTGAGCTTCACTGCATTGAGGGGGTGGGGAAATAGCCACAGGTGATATCTGAGAATGTGTGTGATGGATGTTGGGAGGGATAGGGGAGATTTTTTGATCTGTACTTGTTCATCCAAGTGATATAATTTATTTGTTAATTTCACCTCAATGTGATCTTCAGTCTCCATCTAATGGCCTTATTTCAATAGATTACTGCAAAAAAAATTAAAACTTCTTCACCACTGCGTTCTAAAAGTGAAGGCTTGTTTAGATCTAATTTAATTGAAGAAGCCTATTCACAATTCCACTCGGTAGATTTTGAAGATCGTTATTGGTTTTAACTCTCTTAAACAAAAATAGACAGAAGGAACTGCAGGTGCTGACTTACATGGAAAAAAGACACAAAGTGCCGGAATAATTCAGAGGGTCAGGCAGCTTCCATGAACAACGTGGATAGGCGCTAACTTTGCGTCAGGGCCCTTCTTCGGTCTGATTGTTGTTGGGGGGGGAAAAGCTGGAAGAGATGTGGGGGCAGGACGAAAGCGGGCAGGAGGTAGGTTGATTCAAGTCAAGGAGGTTTAGACTGGTAGATGGGTGGACAAAGGCCTGAGATGGGAAGAAGTGGTTAGGCTGTGAGATGAGTAGACAAGGAGAGAGGTTGCGTGCAATGTGAAGCCAGAGGAAGGGATTGAGGTGGAAGGAGATGTGGGAATGGGAAAGAGGTCTGGAATTACCTGTAGTGATCTGGCGGGCTGGGTCTCGACCCGAAATGTCACCCATTCCTTCTCCCCAGAAATGCTGCCTGACCTGCTGAGTTACTCCAGCATTTTGTGATACCTGGGAATGGGAAAGGATTGTTGATGGATAGTTACCTAAAATTTGTAGAATTCAATGCTCCATACCATTGGGTTGTAGACTACCCAAGCGGAATATGAGGTGCTCTTCTTGCAGTTTGCGTGTGGTCTCACTCTGGCAGTGGAGGAGGCCCAGGACAGAAAATCAGTGTGGGAATGGGAAGGGGAATTAAAATGGTTAAAATGGGAGGTAGTCTCCAAATAATATTGGAGAACAAGGAACTGCAAACTTTTATCAGTTTGAAGTAGGGTCCTGGCCTGAAACGTCAAATATCCATGTTCTCCAGAGATGCTGCCTGACCCGCTGAGTTACTCCAGCACTCAGTGAAACATCACCTATCCATGTTCTCCAGAGATGCTGCCTGACCCGCTGAGTTACTCCAGCCCAGCACTCAGTGAAACGTCACCTATCCATATTCTCCAGAGATGCTGACTGACCCGCTGAGTTACTCCAGCACTCTGTGAAACGTCACCTATCCATTTTCTCCAGCGATGCTGCGTGACCCACTGAGTTACTCCAGCACTCTGTGAAATGTCACCTATCCATGTTCTCCAGAGATGCTGCCTGACCCGCTGAGTTACCCCAGCACTCAATGAAACATCACCTATCCATGTTCTCCAGAGATGCTGCCTGACCCACTGAGTTACTCCAGCACTCTGTGAAACGTCACCTATCCATGTTCTCCAGAGACGCTGCCTGACCCGCTGAATTTGTGTCTCTAAAAAAACATTGTAGCCTCACGTGGTGGTGGTGTGAGATAGTGGTTCTGTGACTGAGCACAGCCAGGATCCCAGAGAGCTGATCCAAGAACAGAAGTTCAAATCCCATCATCGTAACTACAGCACTTAAAAACTTGAATAATTAAATAAGCTGGGGATATGAAACTCTCGTCTCAGTATGAACCTCGAGGTTCCCATAAAAACCCATCTGATTCTTAGTTTAGTGTAGCATAGAGATACAGTGTGAAAACTGGCCCTTCGGCCCACCGAGTCCACACCGACCAACAATCACTATTCTACACAATGAGGGACAATTTACAGAAGCCAATTAACGTACAAACCTGCACGTCTTTGGAATGTGGGAGGAAATCGCAGAGAAAACCCACCTGGTCACGGTGAGAACGTACAAACTCCACACAGACTGCACCCGTAGTCGGAATCATCTATTCTCATCTATTGCATCCGCTGCTCTAGATGTCAACTTCTTTACATCGGCGAAACCAAACGCAGGCTCGGCGATCGCTTCGCTCAACACCTGCGCTCAGTCCGCCTTAACCAATCTGATCTTCCGGTGGCTGAGCACTTCAACTCTCCCTCCCATTCCCAGTCTGACCTTTCTATCATGGGCCTCCTCCAATGCCATAGTGAGGCCCATCGGAAATTGGAGGAACAGCACCTAAAATTTCGCCTGGGCAGCTTGCAGCCCAGTGGTATGAACATTGATTTCTCCAACTTTAGATAGTTCCTCTGTCCCTCTCTTCCTCTCCCCCTTCCCAGATCTCCCACTGTCTTCCTGTCTCCACCTATATCCTTCCTTTGTCCCGCCCCCCCCTAACATCAGTCTGAAGAAGGGTCTCGACCCGAAACGTCGCCCATTCGTTCTCTCCTGAGATGCTGCCCGACCTGCTGAGTTACTCCAGCATTTTGCGAATAAGCACCCGTAGTCAGGATCGAACCCGGGTCTCCGGCGCTGCAGATCCATCGATGTGCTCGATTCTTAACGACCTCCTCAATTCCGGAACAGGTCAGGATAGGCAAGAAATGCTGGCCACATACTGATGCCCACTTACTGTGAGCGAATAAATGAACAAAACAACGGAAGAAAAATACTTGAGGGAAAACTAATTGGTGGTTTGGCTGACGTTAGCTGAATAGAAATGACACGGTGGGAGCAGCTGACATAGATGTTTAGTGGTGCCTTTTGTACTGAGTGGATTTTGGAATCATTGAGCATCACAGCAGAGATGCTTGGTGCTGTGCCAGCACTTTGATGGAACTGTCCAATTATTCGCATACCCCTGCTTCTTCCCCCATAACCCTTCACATTCTTTCATCATAAATATATAGACAATTCCCTTTTGAGAGTCATTATTAAATATCCATCCACAACCCTTCCACTGAGCGAATTCCACCTCATAATTTTCACTGCGTATGAAAAAAAAATCAACCCCCTCTGGTTATTTTGGCAACCACCTTAAATCTGTGCCCTCTGTTCGCCTCCCTCCCACTGGGAACCATTTCTTCTGATCGTCCTGATAATTTTGAACATCTTCCCACAGGTATCTCAGTGTCTCTGATCATGCCTGGCTTAGCGAAATACCGCATCTGCACAGACGTACACAGACACGTTCACGGGCACACACACACACACACACACACACACACACACACACACACACACACACACACAAGCCAGGCAGACACATACATAGACACACAGGCAAACACGCATGCAGACATACAGGCAGACACACAAATAGACACACACAGACATACACACATAGACACACAGGCATACAGACAGACAGACACACACGCAGACACACATAGACACACAGGCAGACCAACGCATAGACACACAGGCAAACACGCATGCAGACATACAGGCAGACACAAATGCAGACACAAATGCAGACACACACATAGACACACATGCTGACACACACATAAACACATTCATAGACATACACAAAGGCAGACACAAATGCAGACACGTGCAGACACACATGCAGACATACAGGCATAAACACATGCAGACACAGATATAGACACACATAGACATACACACACAGGCAGACACAAATGCAGATACACATGCAGGCAGACACACACACACGCATGCAGGCATAACACAGCCACGCACATGCACACACACGTGCACGTACACACACATGTGCACACACACGCGCACATGCAAACACACACACACATACACACACATACACACACAGACACACATGCGCAACCACACACGCACACACACACAGACACATGTGAACACACACCCCTCTGGTGGTATAAGTCCAATAATATTTGGTTCCTGTGCTCTATCTGATAAGTTGTAGGAAGCTATTTTTTTAATTCCACTGTACATTAGAACAACGCCATTAGTTGACCATCAAAGTTCAGCAGTACAGTTCTCACTCCACTGAGCAAACTGCTCAAAAATAACAGTAATCATAAGGAACATAAATGTGCATAAAAATTAAAGAGGTAATTGACAAGTGATAATAAATTAGACATAAGGAACTAGAGATGATTGTGCACCAAAACAATTGCAAAGTGCTGGTGTAACCCAAAGAGCGGGTCAGGCAGCATCTCTGCAGAACATGGACAAATGATGTTTTGGTTCGGGACATTTAAGAGGATTGGATGGAGTGGATGTGGAGAGGATGTTTCCACTAGTGGGAGAGTCTAGGACTAGAGGTCATAGCCTCAGAATTAAAGGACGTTCCTTTAGGTGGGAGATGAGGAGGAATTTCTTTCGTCAGAGGGTGGTGAATCTGTGGAATTATTTGCCATAGAAGACTGGGGGCCAAGATAATGGATATTTCTAAGGCAAAGATAAATTCTTGATTAGTACGGGTGTCAGGGGTTATGGGGAGAAGGCAGGAGAATGCCGTCAGGAGAGATAGATCCGCCATTACTTGATGGGCCAAATGGCCGAATTCTGCTCCTATCAATTATGACCTTGCGACTTAAGAGAATTTTGGACAGGCATATGGATATGCAGGGACGGAGGGATATGGGTTATGTGCCGGCAGATCAGGGTTGGTCCTGGCACAGGCATGTTTGGCACAGGCATGTGGGCTGAAAGGCCTGTTCTTGTGCTGTACTGTTCTATGTTTTCTGCTCTTTGGAATGGTGGTAGTAGGGGCAGAAAACGGGAAGAGAGGTGGCGATGGTACAAAGCCTGATAAGTGGATACAAATGTGAAGTGGGGGTTGATAGATGGATGGTTGGCAAAGGCCAGAGATGAAAAGGCATAAAGTGCTTGATAAGGAGATAAGGATAGAGGTGGCGTGGGTGTGAAATGTGAAGCCAGAGGAAGGAATACAGGTGGAAGGGGTGGAGGGAGGATGAGGCGGGCGGGGGGGGGGGGGGGGGGGGGGGGGCAAGGAAAGGGAAAAATAGGTGCACATCTGGTGTGAAAGTGGGGTCCCAACCTGAAGTGGCACCTCTCCATGTTCTCCAGAGATGCTGCTTGGCCCGCTGAGTTACTCCAGCACTTTGTGTCTATTTAAGTCGATCAATGTGGTCATTGTTCGCCACTTTGCAGCCTGAAACAATAGAAGGGCCTGCTGCGCCATCTACTGGTTGGGGCCTGTGGTGCAGTTCAGTTCAGTTCAGTTCCAATGACTTGTGTGCACAGGTGCCACAGCAAGTCCCTATACCTCCTCCCTCACATCCATTCAGCGACTCCAGCAGTCCTTCCAGGTGAGACAGAGGTTGACACGCACCCCCCTCCAGCCTCATCTACTGCATCTGGTGTTCCCAATCTGGTGGCCTCTTGTATATTGGAAAAACTTGACAACTGTTTGGCGAAAACTTACTCTCAGTCCACAAATGCAACTAGAGCTTCCGGAGTGCTGGTCATTTTAACTCCCGTTCCCATTCCCATATTAACCCTTCTGTCCTGGGCCTCCTCCATTGCCATAGTCAGACCACATGCAGACCTCCCAACATTTGATTTTACAAATTCATAATTTTGATTTCCAAAATTCATAATTTTGATTTCCAAAATTCATAATTTTGATTTCCAAAATTCATAATTTTGATTTCCAAAATTCATAATTTTGATTTCCAAAATTCAGAATTTTGATTTCCAAAATTCAGAATTTTACATCAAAATTCATAATATGGCGCATAATGCAACCTTTCAGCAAACAAAAAGTATGCATGCCAAATGCGCTACATTCATGTGTGAAAAACCACTATTATTTCCAAAAGTCTGTAGTTCTTGGACTACACATGTAAAATGTCAGGCCTATCATGAGTATATTCTGCTATTTATAGAAGGGTTATTGAGCAGAGATACTTTTTGCAACACAAAGAAAAATTGTTTTGTTTTGTTTTTTGTATTTTGCTTTTTCCTTACACTTCCCAATTCTCTTGGTATTGAATTAAAGAACAATGGTCATTAAATTTATGACTAAGTTATGAAGAAAGAGTTGTTATATGCGACTCGACTAAGCATTCGGAAGTACTTGTTGAAGTAAATTCGCACATTAATTGATAATCAGCCCAAAAAGGTGGTCATTGGCTTTTCTGCTGTGTTTTATATTTTAACCCCGTCTTAATTAATTAATATATAGTTATATAATCTTGCACTTTTGGCCAAGGAAGTAGGCTATGGGGATATATGTGCTGGTTCCAGCTGGGCTGGAGTTCCAGAGCCCCGGCCGCAGGTTGCAAATTCAACCCACCGATCGGCCGTGGAAGTCCCGATGAGGTCGAGATTGGCTGCCTTGCCCAGCCTGGGTGCCACATACAAGGGGACACTTCCAGGGCGCGGGGGATTTCTCGCCGAGCCCCTAACGACCTCTAGCTGCCGGATTGACATATTGCAATTACCGACTGTTTTTTGCTGAAAAATGTGAGACGAAATCGGAAAGGCGGAAATGAAATAAGCGGAAACTTTCCGCCAATTTCGGAAGGGTTGGGAGGGGTGCACATGCAAACTGGAGGACAGCACCACATATTCCCCTTGGGTAGCATACACCTATGAACATTGAATTCTACAATTTCAGTTAACTAAACTACAAACAATGCCCAGTTTCTCCTCCCCCCTCAGTTTGTCTCACACTCACTCCTCCCCTTCCCCCTCCTCTTCCACTTACATTACTTCCTCTGGCTTCTCAATTCACAGGGCGGCCAGGGTGGCGCAGCGGCAGAGTTGCTGCCTTACAGCGCCGGAGACCCGGGTTCGATCCTGACCACAGGTGCTGTCTGTACGGAGTTTGTATGTTCTCCCCGTGACCGCATGGGTTTTCTCCGAGATCATCGGTTTCCTCCCACACCCCAAAGACTTTCAGGCATGTAGGTTAATTGCCCAGAGGTAGCTATTTTACCTGTGGCTGCACAATTACTAACTCACGGGAACAAGATTAGCCGATGGTAACCATTCTGAGCATTCACTTCTGTTTTTTGCAGATGAGCTCATTTTAACTTGGCATCACGTTCAGCAAAAATAACCTTGTGGGCCGAAGGGCCCGTTCCTGTGCTGTACTGTTCGGTGTTCTATGTATCTGGTCTGAAAAACTCTTTTCTGGAAGTAATGTGTAGGCGTTGGAGATGAAGAACAATGTATATTATCCATGGATTATTGAGGAGTGCGTTGGGAGTGTTATGAATGGAACTTTTGGTTGCCAAATACTGCGCCAGTTTTCACGGAGACATCACTTATGTGAGTGCTATCATCCAGTTTCCTCTAATGCATGCCTGCTCCATTGCTTATAGAGAAAAATCCTTGAAATACTTAGACCGTAGGAAATTATCCTGCCACAGCGACAGTCTCTGAATGCTGTTCCTCATTTATTCTGAATTTCTGTGCTTTTCAATATAGTACTCTTGAGATGCAAGGATTTCAATCTTTTTATATCCAGACATTAATTTCTATGACAAGATGTGATTAGGGCTCAGGTTGGCTGATGTTCATACACAGTGTGGGACTGGAATCATAGCGACGTCAGGCAGTGCAATATAAAGTCCACAGTGGGACATCATTGCAGAAAAATGTATTTTAAAATAAATGGACTCAGATACTTTCCTTCTCGTTTAAAAAAAAAAAATGTAATTCATATTTGCAAAATTCCATGGAAGAATACGGTTGTTGAATATCTGCTCAAACCTCCACAATAATCAAGCTCCCACCAAACTTCTGGACTTACTTTCCCACAACCAGGCACATCTTCGCATCTCCATTAATGACTTGGATGAAGGGATTAAAAGTACCATTAGCAAATTTGCAGATGATACAAAGCTGGGTGGTAGTGTGAACTGTGAGGAAGATGCTATGAGGTTGCAGGGTGACTTGGACAGGTTGTGTGAGTGGGCGGATGCATGGCAGATGCAGTTTAATGTGGATAAGTGTGAGGTTATCGACTTTGGTGGTTAGAATAGGAAGGCAGAGTATTATCTGAATCGTGTCAAGTTAGGAAAAGGGGACGTACAACGAGATCTGGGCGTCCTAGTGCATCAGTCACTGAAAGTAAGCATGCAGGTACAGCAGGTAGTGAAGAAAGCCAATGGAATGTTGGCCTTCATAACAAGAGGAGTTGAGTATAGGAGCAAAGAGGACCTTCTGCAGTTGTACAGGGCCCTAGTGAGACCGCACCTGGAGTACTGTGTGCAGTTTTGGTCTCCAAATTTGAGGAAGGATATTCTTGCTATTGAGGGCGTGCAGCGTAGGTTTACTAGGTTAATTCCCGGAATGGCGGGACTGTCATATTTTGAAAGACTGGAGCGACTAGGCTTGTATTCACTGGAATTTAGAAGAATGAGAGGGGATCTTATCGAATCGTATAAGATTATTAAGGGGTTGGACACGCTAGAGGCAAGAAACATGTTCCCAATGTTGGGGGAGTCCAAAACTAGGGGCCACAGTTTAAGAATAAGGGGTAGGGCATTTAGAATGGAGATGAGGAAAAACTTCAGTCAGAGAGTTGCGAATCTGTGGAATTCCCTGCCACAGAAGGCAGTGGAGGCCAATTCTCTGAATGCATTCAAGAGAGAGCTCGATAGAGCTCTTAAGGATAGCGGAGTCAGGGGGTATGGGGAGAAGGCAGGAAATGGGTACTGATTGAGAATGATCAGCCATGATCACATTGAATGGCAGTGCTGGCTCGAAGGGCCGAATGGCCTACTCCTGCACCTATTGTCTATTGTCCAGCCCTTTTCTGCCACCTGCAGAGACCTCTCCCGCCACAACTCCATGGTTCACTCATCCCTCCCCACCCAAACCACCCCCCCCCCCAACTACTTTCCCCTGTAACCGCAGGAGATGTAACACCTCTCCCTGTACCTCCTCCCTCGCCTCCATCTCAGGGACCCCAGCGGCCCTTCCAGGTGAGGCACTTTCTATAACCTCAACCACTGCATCTGGTGTACCCGATGTGGCCTCTTGTACATCGGCGAGACCAAGCGTTGACCGTTTTGTTTTCTGTGCCCTTTCCCGCCCCAGCGCGAACCTATTTCACCCACTATCTGACCTCCCCTTTCTCCTCACTCATCCCCTTCCACCTACATCCCTCTCTATGCCTTTACATTACACTCACCTCACCTAATCTGCCACCCGTTTGTCTCCCTTTCACCTCTAGCCTTTCTACACCCATCCGCCAAGTAAGAAATCCATTGTTCCATAGAAAGTAGGTGCAGGAGAAGGCAATTCGGCCCTTCGAGCCAGCAACACCATTCAATATGATCATGGCCGATCATCTGGAATCAGTACCCTGTTCCTGCTTTTTCCCCATATCCCTTAATTCCGTTGTTGGTACTACATATGCCATCACTGCCGCAGAAGGCAGTGGAGGCCAATTCACTTGATGTTTTCAAGACAGAGTTAGATTTAGCTCTTTTGGGCTAACGGAATCAAGGGGTACGGGGAAAAAGTAGGAACGGGGTACTAATGTTGGATGATCAACCGTGATCATATTGATTGATGGTGCTGGCGTGAAAGGCCAAATGGTCTCCTCCTGCACCTATTTCCCACGTTTTCTATGTTTTCTATTGAACACTCTTGATACTTCACTCTCGAGAATGCCCCCCACTTGCCTGCAAGGGTGACATTGTATCAATGATCAAATTATCTCAGCTAATTGACTGTTCATTGCTTCCACAATCAGCATGCCTTGGTCGTAGCTACCCCGTTAGTCTACTCCAACACGCCTCTATCATCAAGAAGCAAATGGGCAATAACAGCAGCGGACCACCACCACATTTAGGTTGCCCACACCAAGCCGCACACGGTCATCATTTGGAACTAGTTTGCTGCCTTGCCAACACCACACGCAAGAGCATTGTGTGCATGCCGTCACCAGAGAGGCTACAATGTTTGAAGATGGTGATTTTTACTACCACTTTCTCAAAGGTTATTTGGTTTGGTGAATATATGCTCACAGCACCAGCATTACCCGGAGCCAGGAAAAAAAGAATAAATGAAAACAAAATCTGTACTACTTGATATCAATGAGAAGATGGGGCCTAGTTTACATTGTTGAGACCAAATGTAGACTTGGTGACCATTTATTTGGCTGAACACATACATTCGGTCTACCAAGGCCTGCTGAATCTCCCGGTTGCTTTAATTTAGGTTAGTTCAGAGATAGAGTGGAAACAGGCCATTCGGACTCACTCATGCTCTTCCACCTACACCCCTCTCTATGCCTTTACATTACACTCACCTCACCTAATCTGCCACCCGTTTGTCTCCCTTTCACCTCTAGCCTTTCTCCACCCATCTGCCATTTAGCCCCCCCTCCCTCCTCACCTGTATCTTCCTATCATTAGTCCACCTTTATCCTATCCCCACAACTTTTCTTGCTTTCTCCCACCTCCTACTGTCAGACTGAATGAAGAAGAATGGTCCCGACCCAAAACGTCTCCTGTCCACTCCATCCACCGACGCTGCCTGACCCACTGAGTTATTCCAGCAATCTGTTATTTACTCACGATCCCAGCATCTGCAGTTCTTTGTGTCCCTGCATTACTGTTGTTGTACATGTTTTGGTGAACACTGAGTTTATATTGCTTTATATTTCAATCCGATTGAATCTCTAATCCTACTCAGTTTGTCTGTGATCTGTCATTACAGCTCAGAGCTGCCCTCTCCTGGGCAGTTGCACTTTAGCAGCTTGATTCACAGACAGCTGGAACCGAACCATTTCAAACACCACTTTCCATTTTCCCCACAATATCCACCTGGATAGATAGCTACAATAATCCAATGGGAATTCCTCCGGACATCTACAGCAGAGGCAGAAATGCTGGAGGCGGATAAACTGAAATCTGTAGGAAACACAGTGAAGCCTAATGTTTACATATTATAAACTGAGGATATCCCAGAGTTTTATTGTTCTTCATCTTCATAAGTCGTGGGAGCAGAATATCTAGTCTACTCTGTCATTCAATAATTTAGTTTAGTTTAGTTTAGCTTAGAGATACAGCACGGAAACAGGCCCTTTACAATTCATTAAATATCCACAATTTCTTGGATCGGTCAATTGAGCTATCTCGAATGGATGTAAACAATTTCATCTTTATTCCTTTTTTATTGGACCATGGGTGTTTTTTTTAAATCCTTACCCTATTCCAATGAGAGGAATAGATTGGGTAGATGCACAGAATCTCTTGCCCAGAGTAGGGGAACAGAGGACCAGGTTCAAGTTGAGGGGAAAACGATTTAATAGGAATCTGAGGGGTGACTTTTTCACACAAACGGTGGTGGGTGTGTGGAACAAGCTGCCAGAGGAGGTAATTGAGGCTGGGGCTATCCCAACGTTTAAGAAACAGTTAGACAGGTACAAGGATAGGACAGGTTTGGAGGGATATGGACCAAGCGCAGGCAGGTGGGACAAGTGTAGCTGGGACATGTTGGCCGGTGGAGGCAAGTTGGGCCGAAGAGCTTGTTTCCACACTGTATCACTCCATGACTCTAATTTGACTCTTTTGGAGAATTGGCGAGCATTGGTGTAAAAATCCTGTGATGGTCTTGGTTTTCGGGACGTCCAATGCTGTTGCATTATTGAGCACTGGAGGGCAGATGTGGACCATGAGAGCAGACCTCAACTACCCGCTATTGAAGCTGTTTGGAAGAATGAATGACCATTGTTAAAGTTAAGGTACAACAAATTTCATAATTTATCATCATATATTGAATTTAAAAGGAGCAAACTCTCTTTTAAAAATGGACCGACTAAAAGGTAATTGCAAATGAAGGGACTCTTCTGAGCTGCCAGTGTCCTGACTCTATTAGTTCAGTTACGTTTATTGACACGTGCACCGAGGTACAGTGAAAAGCTTTCGTTGCATGCTAACCAGCCAGTGGAAAGACAATACATGATTACAATCGAGCCCGTCACAGTGTACAGATACATGACCAGGAAATAATAAGGAAAGAACCGATGGAAAGCAACAGGAGCTCTCCCTGACATTGTGTTCAGAACTTCACGTCATTGAAGCAGAAATAGGCCATTCGGCCCATCGAGTCTACTTTGCCATTCAATCAAGGCTGATCTATCTTTCCCTCTCAGCCCCATTCTCCTCCCTTCTCCCCATATCCCCTGGTTGGTATCTGTATTTGTGACTCCATCCAATTTAGAAGGTGGGCGGCTTTGTGACTTCTGTTTAAAACCTCCCACGCCCTTTGTCCAAGCTACCAAGGCGAAAACAGTTTTGATCACATCTCCCCTCCGGTAGCAGATGGTGTGTGATTATCCTATGGAAACTCAATTTAGTTTAGTTTAGTTTAATTCATTGTCACGTGCACCGAGGTGAATAACGTTTAGTGCAAGATAAAGTCCAGTAAAGTCTGACTGCAGTTACTCCGAGGGTCTCCAATGAGGTAGATTAGAGGACAAGACTGCTCTCTAGTTGGTGATACGATGGTTCAGTTGCCTGATAACAGCAGGCACGAAACTGTTCCTGAATCTGGAGGTATGCATTTTCACACTTTCAGTTTAGTTTAGTTTAGAGATACAGTGCGGAAACGGGCCCTTTTGCCCACTGAGTCCTGTAAGTTATTGGGGCAAATCCTCCAAAATTATGGAAGAACTCGTTATTGTTATAATTATTATTAATTATTGTTATAACTCGGGGATAAGGACCTGGACATTTTTTTAAACAGACATGCTGGCTGCAAAAACACAACCCCCCCCAAGTGATCACAAAGGAAGAACAAGTTCAAAGCCTGTCTGTGGGCCTGGGCAGCCACATGACTATGCGAGTGGTGAGAACAGGAAAGGCCGGGACAGAGATAACGAGATTACCTTGGAAAGACAAAGGAAGGAACGGAGCCCAGCAGACGGGGGTGAATAGCCCAGCAGCAAGACAATCACCATCGTAAATGGCCCATCCATCGGGTCAATGGGAGCCCATCCAGGTGATGGAATAACGATTAGGCCGATGCATCATGACATCAGCAAACCCATTATCATCGGAAGCCTATTGTTCATGCCAGATCAAAACTGGCAATCATCAAAAGGCCCTTTTGTCCAGTGGATCACCTGGGAGTTTTCAAGGGAGAAACTCTCCGGTAGAAAAGGGGAGCAGGCAAGCAAGAGAAGAGGCCCCTTCTTGGTTTTCGGCTGCTCTGTTGGACGGCTCCTGACCCTGCATCGATCTAGCTGTAAGTACCCCAGATGACCTGGTGAAGTTCCCGAAATAGGATAGAGGTTGAGAGAAGAAGGAGAGGGGGGGGGGGGGGGGGGGGGGGGTGTATTTGTAATTAAATTGTGTAAAGTAAGTTTTTTTACGACATGCCCGATAATTTTCTTTCCATAGTCTTAGTTTAAAGCATAAGTTTTGTCACGTGTTATGTAGTATTGGTGAGATTCGATTTTCCATTTGATTAATAAAGCCTGTAAATTTTAGACTCGCTTTGAGTCCGTCTGGGTTTCTGTTTTCTCTCATCAGCACGCTCTGGTCAAGTCAACCTTTTATCATATCCCACCATAGTTACGAGGTCTAGAACCCAGGGGAATCCGGGCGCCTCGAAACGCCCACTCTCCCTTTTGTATTCTCTCTTGGGAACCGCTCGAGTGGAGTGGTGGCCGGGGTGGCCGTTTGACCCACCGACAAGGTAGAGAATCACTCGGGCAGTTGGGCCCTAAGTGGAGCAAAGGGAACAAAACCCCTACAGTCCGCACCGACCAGTGAACCCCGCACACATTAACACCACTCTGCACACACTAGGGACACTTTTACATTTATACCAAGCCTATTAACTTAACAAACCTGTACTTCCTTTTAGTGTGGGAGGAAACCAAAGATCTCGAATAAAACCCTCGCAGGTCACGGGGAGAACGTACAAACTCCGTTCAGACAGTATCCGTAGTCAGGATCGATCCCGGGTCTCTGGTGATGTAAGGTAGCTCTAACACTAAGCCACCATGTTTAGCTTAGTTTATTCTCATGTGTGCTGAGGGACAGTGGAAAGCTTTTGTTGCGTGTTGACCATTCGGTGGAAAGACAATACATGATTACAATCAAGCCACCCATAGATGCACGATGAAGGGAATAACGTGAATAACGTTTAGTGTAAGATAAAGTCCAGTAAGTCCAAAGACAGCCCGAGGGTCTCCAGTGAGGTAAATTCCATCAGCCATTCTTCAGCCCACTTGCAGAACTGATCAAGATCCTGCTGCAATATTTGACCATCAGCTTCACCATCTACAACACAACCCACTTTCGTGTTATCTGCAAATTTGCTAATCATGCCATGAACGTTCTCATACACAACATCATTGATATAGATGACAAACAGCACTTGATTGTAGTTGGGGATCTGCCTTTAATTATGTTTATTTACTTATTTTTGTTTACACAAGTGCCAATTACCTCACAGGATGGCTGATGCATAATGAATGAGTGTATCCTGAATCATCTGACATGTTGCAGATATATATGGGCCTGCGCCTTGGAAAAATGTAGTAGCTTTGCTGTCAAATTGTGCATTTGTATTTGTGACATGATGTGTTGTGAACACATCAGCTGCCAAGGGGCATCCAGGGAGGGTGGATGAGGGTTATTATTTTGTTGTTATATATAAAAAAACAAAATGGAGGGGAATGTAATGCATTATGTTAACCGTATTGTATCTTTCCTTCAATAAAATAAAATATCTAAAGCAATGGGGCCAGCACTGAACTCTGAGGCACACCACAGTTATGAAATCAGTTTGGATTAGAAACTCAGCCTGATCTCTCCTGCCCTTCCACGTGGTGATCGGTGGTTGATTTCTATTACTGTAGCCCACTGGTTTATACAGAGACACAAGGGTCTGCATGTGCTGGATCTTGGCAAAAAAAAGAAAAAAAGCTCCAGAGGAACTCAGCAGGCCTGGAAGCATTCATTTGGGTTGATCCAAAACATAGTCTGTCCATTTTCCTCCACAGATGTTACCTGGCCTTCTGACTTCCATGAACAAAGAGAGACACAAAATTCTGGAGTAACACAGCGGGAAAGGAAGCATCTCTTGAGAGAAGGAATGGGCGACTTTTTGGGGTGAGACCCTTCTTCACAAGTGAAATCCTATCAGTTGGTAAAACTTGGCTAAGAAAATGATTCCTTGTTTGGTGCAGGAAGAAGTCATGTTGTGAAGTTACGTTGTAAAAAATCTGCAGATGCCTTATTAATACACAAAAGGACACAAAGTGCAGGAGTATCTCAGCAGGTCAAGCGACATCTCTGGAGGCAATCACCGGGACAGAGAGCATCTCTGGAGAACACGGATAGGTGATATTTCAGTCAAGGCTCTTCGCCAGACTGATTTTAGGGGGGGGGGGTCTAAAATAAAGCTGGAAAAGGGGAGTGGCAGGACAGAGCATTGCAGGTAATAGATCGACATAGGTCAGGGAGGTTTGATATTCAGATAGTTGGAACAAAGTCCAATCATAAGAAAGGAAGGTGTGAGACAGGTTGTGAGAGTTGTGGAGTGTAGAGCCAGAAGGAGGAAAGTAGAGAGGTGGGAGTGTGGGGGGTGGGGGGGGGGGGGGAGTTGGGGAATAGGTGGGAGACCAGGTGAGGCATTGAGAAGGGAAGCAGCAGGGAGGAGAGGATGGGGGGGGGGGGGGGTCAAGAGGTCACCTAAAAATGCAAAACTAATAAAAGGGGTGATGTTATAAAGTTATGTAAGGGATCACAGAGGGTGTGCAGTAAAAGAGAGCATGCACCAATCTAATTGGAGAGAGGAGGAGAATGTCGGCATACCTTGAGGAGATTTTGCAGTGGAGCAAACAAAATGTGTAGGGAGGAACTGCAGATGCTGGTTTAAACCAAAGACAGACGCAAGAAGCTGGAGTAACTCAGCAGGTCAGGCCGCATCTCTGCAGAAAAGGAATGGGTGACATTTTGGTCAAGACCCTTCTACAGACCAAAAAATTTTGAATTAAGGACATGAAACAGAACTTGGATCCGAAATCTTCCAACTCAAAGCACAGTGTCCTGTGGAAATATGTACCGCAATATACCAAAATATCAGAGGATAAGACAATTTAGAGATAAGCGCAGTAAATACCACTATACCAGGTGTTTCCTGCCAGCTCAACAGGCAAGTATGTTTTGCAGAGACTTGCTGTGCCTCTGCAGAATGTGGTCGGTTCATTTTACCGACAGGGTTTAAAGTATGAAGGGCAATGTTCAGCATTACCATCTCATCAGACCATTTCTAATCGTGTGTAGGGTACATCAGTTATTGCTTATTCATGCAGAAAATGATCATTTCTGCAAGAGGATGTTATTAGAATACATAACTTAAAATCTGCCGCAAACACCCAGCAAACCGCCACAAATACTCACAAAAGGCAATTTGTGAAGTCATTTGGACCCCATATCTGTGAAAGGATGTGCTGGCTCTGGAGAGGGTCCAGAGGAGATTTACAAGAATGATTCCAGCAATGAGTGGGTTAGCATATGATGAGCGTTTGACAGCACTGGGCCTGCACTCGTTGGCGTTTAGAAGGTTGGGGGCGGGGTGGGTGGGGACCTCATTGAAACTTACAGAATAATGAAAGGCAGAGATATAGTGGATGTTTCCACTGGCGGGAGAGTCTAGGACCAGAGGGCAGAGCCTCAGAATTAAAAAGCACTGTTTTAAAAAGAAGGTGAGGAGGAAGTTTAGTCAGAGGGTAGTTAATCTGTGGAACTCATTGCCACAGACGGCTGTGGAGGCCGAGTCAGTGGATATTTTCAAGGCAGAGATAGACAAATTCTTGATTTGAACAGGTGTCAAGGGTTCTGGGGAGAAGGCAGGAAAATGGGATTAAGAGGCAGAGATCAGCCATGATGAATGGCGGAGCGCACTTCATGGGTCGAATGACCTAATTTTACTTCTATAACTATTGAACTTGTGAAGTTCAAAGTGCCAACGTTCAGATAAAATCCATTCCGGTGGTAAATGCAGTACCATTGCCCAAGAATACAACAGGGTTCTTCCAAATGGGCAAACACAGAATCCATGTCATCACCAATCATAGTCAGATCCATGGAACATTCAAGATCGAATGGAAAGAACAAAATATTATTAAGTAATCAAAACATCTGCAAAAAATTATAATGATATAAAATACAGTAAAAAATTATACAGCAACTTCATCCCTGAGTCAAGCCCCAACCTGAACAGAGGCACATAGGGCAATACTTTCAACAAATGTATCATCATTAATATATATTTTAGCACCAGGCATGACACCTGATCAGCAATTAACACACTGGCGCATGCCCCCCCCCCCCCCCACCCAGACTAAGTTAAGTTTGTTCACGACACCAAATTTGGAGGAGTTGCTGTCAATGAGGAATGCTGTCAGAAGATAGAGCAGGATATAATGTAAGGAGAGAGTATACAGTTAATGGGAAGACCCTTAATAGCATTGATGTGCAGAGGAATCTTCGAGTCCATGTTCATAGCTTACTGAAGTGGCCGCACAAGTACATTAGGTGGTAATGGAGGTAAATGGTATACTGGCCTGCAGTACTAAGGGCATTGAATATAAGAGTCAGTAAGTCATGATGCAGCTCCATAGGACTTTGGTTACGCCACTCTTGGAGTGACGTGTGCAGTATTGGTCGCCCCATTCACGGAAAGATGTGGAGGGTTTGGAGAGGGTGCAGAGAAGGTTTACCAGAATTAGTGCCAGGACGTCTAAACCACTGGGTGGCGCCAGCAATGGCTGCCTCGCCAACTGTCTGTCTGTCCCTTCCTTCTTTGTGTGCTGCTGTATGTGTTAAATGTATGTTGTTTAGTGTTCTTTAGCTTGTTTTAGATAGAGGTGGGGGAGGGGGGAGTTGGGATAAACTTTTTAAAATCTCTTACCTCAACGGAGATGTGATTTTTTTCCGTATCGTATCTCCGTCCGCACTGCGGCCTAACATCGAGGAGTTGGTGGCCTTTGTTGGAGATCGACTTCGAGAACTCCACCGTGGGAGCCTGCAAACTTACTATGGCGGAGTTGGCCATCCCTGTGGGGGGTCGACATTGCGGCTCCAACCGCGGGGGCCTGCGGACTATAACATCGCGGTCTCTGGTTAGAGACCAACTGCGGGAACTCCAAGCCCCGACTGCGGATGGTTCGACAGCCCCGACCGCGGGAGAATAAAAGGGGAAGCAGATTGGACTTTATTGCCTTCCATCACAGTGAGGAATGTGGGGAATCTGCTGTGGTGGATGTTTATGTTCATTTTTATGTAGTTGTGTGTCTTGTTGCTTTGTTTTGAGTATGGCTGTATGGTAATTCGCATTTCACTGAACCTAAATGGGTACGTGTGACAATAAACTGACCTTGACACCTTGAGATCTTGAAACCTTGATTAGTTTAGTTTATTATTGTCACGTGAGCTGATGTACAGTTAAAAGCTTTTTGTTGCATGCTATCCAGTCATCGAAAAGGCTACACATGAATACAATCACACAGTTCCACAGTGTACAGATACAAGATAAAGGGTTTAACATTTGGTGCAAGATCAAGTCTGATGAAGTCCATCAAAGATAGCTCAAAGGTCTCCAATGAGGTCGATGGGAGGTCAGGCCTGCGCTTGTTGTGGTTCCCTGATCCTCGAAATTAAGACAGGCGACACGGAGAATTCTTCGAGAAGTTAAAAGCCTTTATTTGCAAACAACGGCTGGAACAATCAGGAAGCCAACCACCTGACTGCCCACTTAGTACATCGGGCGGTCTATGTTTATAGGATTATCCCAAACCTTATCTTCTTTACATTACCTCATACCCACACTCCTTTTTTCAGTCATTCATTTCTTTGCAGTCACCCGTCTGTCCCACCACCATTAAATCCCATTTAGTAATATATCCTTATCTCAATGCTCACATCCCTTCATACTTTGCCACCCTTATTTCCCTGCTAGTCCATCCCTCACATGCTTCCATCACCCCAAGGCCTAAGTCTTTCCTTATCTCGCCACCATTATCTTTCATCCAAATGTAACAAGGTTACAGACAGTTGAAATGTACTAAAGTATAAAGAATGCCTACGCTGTTAAATTTAAATGGCTAATAATGATTACAGCAGTTACAATGTAACAAACTAATATACAAAATACAACAGTTCCCCCCTTTGAGACCTACGTGGTCTCACAGAAAAAGAAAACTAAAAGCTGCACATGTCGTAAACTTAAATCATAAATCCAATCACAATCATTAGCCCCCAACTCAGGGTATTTAGATATATATATAGTGTGCAGCTTGTCAGTGTTGTCTTTCTAACAAACTGACATCTTGGCTTACTAGGCCAAAAACCCACCCCCATTTGCCTGGGGTAGGAAAAAAGACCCAGCTACCCTTACAAACTACATCCTTAGTAATCCTCCAAAGCAATTTGCTCGTCATTATAGTATTCTATCGGCGGGATCTGCTTCTCTTGGAGGTTAGACTCGCTCTTGTCCTGGAGCAACGGAAACTGCTTCGCAGTGGCTTTTACAAGGAGAGATTTGATGCACGGAAAAACACAACACAGTACAATAGTAATTACAAATCGGGCGATTCCGATAGTTATTCCCTATTCTTAATGTCCCTTCGATTCCGCACCTGCTCCCCTGACCCTAGCAGGGCAACGTTAGGACCAGTCTGCTTCCGCCAAGTCCAAATCTATAAGGTCGAGGACTTCCAGGTTTGAGTTGGAAGAAGCAATAATGGCCTCCCCGATGTCGCCTCCACCCATATTGTCATGAGGAGGACAAGTGCCCATGACCTCATCTTCAACAACCTCAGAATCACTAATGTCTCCCAAGATCTCTTTTATGATCTGGTCAATGCTTGGTCCTTCCCCTGCGTTTTCGTTCTCACGTTCGCTTAACTCGAGGTTATTCACAGGTTGTGCCTGTGAGACAGTCCTTGTACAATGATTGAGATGGTACCATGTACAGCAGTCGGTGAGGCTTTAGTTACCATGAATGGGCCTTCCTTTCTTGGCTTATTCCACCTTCGTCGAAAGGCTCGCACATAGACCTGATCTCCGGGTTTAATAAGTCCTTCTTCCTGGTCTGCCTCTGGTTCTTTTTGCTTTTCCTGTGTATAAATAGACTTGTGTATCGTAGTTAACTGTTGCATGTACTGTTTAAGTTCCACCTCTAATTGTTCCAAGCTTGGTCCCTTGTAAGGACCTCTCCATTTGGGCATCGGCATGGGTCTGCCAGTGAGCATCTCATGTGGTGTTAAATGAGTTGTTCGATTAGTTTGCATGCGACTGCTCATTAATGCTAGTGGCAGGGCATCGATCCAATTTAACTTTGTGGTTGCACAAATCTTATTCAACTTAGCCTTCAACGTTCCATTAACTCTTTCTACCATGCCCTGAGATTGAGGGTTGTATACACACCCAAATCTTTGTTTCACTCTTAGGGCTTGTAACACCAACTTAACAGCTTTTTAGATAAAAGCCGCTCCATTGTCGGAGCTGATTTCGGTTAGTGTGCCGAATTGTGGGATGACCTCATTTGTCAGAAACTTGACTACAGTTCCCGCACCCAAGTCTTTAGATGGTACCGCCTCCACCCATCTGCTAAATCTATCAATTATTACCAGCATGTATCTTTTCCCTCTTACCGTTTTCAGCATGTCCACATACTTGATCACCAAGTGTCTAAATGGTCCTTCAGGCACAGGTATATGACCTATAGGTGTTATTATTCCCTTTCTAACATTGTTTTGAGCACATATCTCACACTGTGACAGAATGTGATCTACTGCAGCCTGTAGATAGGGTGCCAAAACCCATCCTTCTTTATTTTCCTTATCACCTCCCCCTTGCACAATGGTTTAACCCATGCGCTTCTGAGATGAGAATGGTCAGCAGAGGTGTGGGTGCTACCAGCAAACCTTCTTCAGTAGTCCACACGCCCTCTGCATTCTGCTTGGCTCCACTCTGTCTCCACATTGTTTGTTCAGCTAGAGTAGCCCTACCATGCATTTCGACTATATCCTCCTGTGTGGGTTCCAGGTCTAAATTTACCCGAGGGGCGATAATGGCTGATTGGCATCCAGACGCTTTTCTGGCTGCTTCATCTGCGGCATGATTGCCCTTCGTTATCATGTCGTTTCCCTTCTTGTGTGCCTGGCATTTAACAACAGCTAGTGCCCTAGGTTTAGTCAGTGCCTGTATTCGGTCTGAAATTTGCGGAAAATGCTGTATAGGATCCCCATTGCTTTCCTTGAAGCCTCGCTGCTTCCATACTGCCACCAAACAGATGATAGACCCCATGTGCATATGCTGAATCTGTGTAAATGTCAACTTTCATACCTTCCATCATTTCACATGCTGCTGTTCGAGCCTTAATCTCTGCCAACTGGGCTGACCAAGGTTGTGGGCAAGCTTCCAATTTGATTGTTTGAAAACCTGATTGGTCCTGCTGTACCACTGCAAATCCTGCATGATTGCCCTCATGATCCCTATAACATGAACCATCTACAAACAAAACTTTCTTGTCCTCATCATTCAGTGGTTCTGATTGTAAGTCCGCCCTCAACTTAGAAAAGACCATCGTTTTGTCTATGCAATCGTGGGGTTCTCCCTCGTGATCAAGTGGAACATAATCAGCTATGTTACTTGTGGTGCATCTCTGTATAGTAATGTCTGGAAATGTCAACAGTATTTGAAACGCTACTATTCTAGCTGGTGTCAACACAAACTTTCCTTTTTCCAACAGTTCCACTACCTTGTGGTGTGTATATATAATCACAGGATAGCCCATGGTTACAGACGAGGCTTTATTGTACGCGTAGTGCAACGCAGACAGTCCCTGATAGCAGGGTGGGTAACCCTGCACCACCTCATCCAATCTTGTACTGAAGTAAGCTACAGGCTGCATAGCTTTACCAATGCCTGTTTCCTGCGTCAGTACTGCTGCAGTGTAGCCCTCCTGTCTGTTGGAAACATACAGATGAAAGAATCTCTCATAATTTGGCAGGGCAAGTGCTGGGGCTGACTGTAGCTCCTGCTTAATGGTGTTAAAAGCTGTCTCTGCCTCATCATTCCATTGTAAGACACTTTTCAAACTTGCATGTCCTGCTTCCTTCAGTATTTTTCTTAATGGGATCACAATTTCAGCATATTCTCCAATCCAACCTGAGCTGTATCCCACCATTCCCCAAAATGTCATCATCTGCTTTACTGTCTGAGGCTTGGGAGTTTTAATTATTGCTTCAATTTGATCTGGTGCTATAGCCTTTACTCCTTTGGAGATCAACCGTCCTAAATATTCCACCTGTTGCTTACAAAACGGCAACTTCTTCCTGGACACGTTATGGGCTCCGTAAGCCAGCCTTTCCAAAAGAGTCAGGGTGTCTTGCTCGAATCGCTCCTCACTTTCGGAGCAGACCAACAAATCATCCACATACTTTATTAAAGTACTGTCTAAGGATATACCTACCAAATCTGCCTTCAGTACCTGATTGAAAACATGAGGTGAGTGTTTAAAACCCTGCGGCATCCTAGTATAGGTATATTGAATGCCCCTATAAGTAAACGCAAACAAATACCGACATCTTTCCGCTAACGGCACACTAAAGATTGCTGAACAAAGATCAATCACTGAAAAGCATGTTGCCTCCTGTGGAATGTTAGTCAGCAGTGTGTGTGGGTTTGGAACCACCGCTGGCCAATCTCTCATTACCTTATTGACTGCTCGTAGATCATGTACTAATCTCCACCTTGACTTGTCTGCTTTTAAAACTGGTAATAGCGGGGTGTTACAGGGACTCTTTGTTTTGACGAGTACTCCTGCCTCCAACAGGCCCTGTATAGTTAGTGCTATGCCTTCCTCTGCTTCTGGCTTCAAGGGGTATTGCGGTCTCCTTGGCTGAATTGCCTCCTGCTTTAGTTCTATTTCTACTGGGTTTGCGGATTTCCTTTTCCGACATCTGTATCATGTTGTGACCATAAGCCAGGAGGCAGTCTGTTCAACTTGTCCTCCTTCGTCTGACTTTCTCCCTTCTTTAATAAAAGGAGATGTTGCTGGGGACTAACTTCAAACTCTTTTGTTGTTCCCACCATATCTATGCTCACCACTATCTTGATATAATTATCGTCCTCGGATTTCCATACCTTCGGTGTAATCTTTTCCCAGTTAACAATAGTGTCCACTTGTTTCATGAGGGGCCCCATGTCCCTGGACTGATATCCCTTATTTACTAGTAATGTCACATGGGGTGCAGCTCCTGGCACCCTATACAATTTTTCAAAAAAGGTGTTCCATTTAATTTGCAAGGCTGCCCCTTGTTTTCCAACTATTATGGTTTCTGCCCTTCGGTGATGCTGGCCGCATGTTGCCAGGCGCCACAACCTTTCCTGCTCTATGTCCTGGGTCTCGTCAATACGTACCGTACAATGTAGCTCAGTTTTGGGCGGGGTTGGTTCAGGTAATATGGTCATCACTCCCTCTTTCCACCTGTTCCACGTTTTCCAAATTTGATCTTCTATATCTCCTATCCAAAATACATGAGCTTTTCTAGCTTCCCGCATGAACAATTGGGCATTCCATCTTCCCACGCTCAGACCATCTTTGGTACATTTCAATTTTAATTCTAGTTCCAACAAGGCATCCCTGCCTAGCAGATTACTAGGGGTTCCTTCAGACACCAATATCGATAATACTATTTCCATATTGCTCATTTTCAAACTTACATCTTATGGGGTTGTGCATCGTGTTAACTGTGTTCTTCCCGAGAACCGTGCAGTTTTAACAAATTTTCCTGACTTGGGAAGGTGGGAGGCATACTGCGGTAGCACACAAGTATATGTAGCTCCAGTATCTATCATCATAGGTGTTAACTGCCCACCCAAAATTACCTGAACCATGGATTCTTCTTCTGCCTCTCGCGTTATCATTGGGTAAAGTCCCTTCCCACCCGGGTTCTCTGGGCACGCCTAATATCTAGCACAGGGGTTCACAAGTCCAGTTGGGCCTCCTGTCGGGCCTGTTGGGGCCGACCCTGGGTTAAAACACTGCTCACCCCCTGTGGGTTCCTGTTCGTATGGACCGGGCCATGGACGGTGTGGGCAGTCCCTCGTCAGGTGCCCTACCTGCTTACACCCCCAACATGTTTTATCAACTATCCATCTACTTACTGGCCTTCCTCGTCCCCTCCCTTGTGTCCCTTCTTGGGGGCCCCAGTCCTGTCGGGGCTGATTTTCTGATTTATTTTGTCCTTGATAGAGCATTTGAGGAAACGTTCCCCCAAAGACATTTATTATTGGCATGGGATTCTCCGGCCCCCGTCTGGCTCTGTCATAGGACCCACTATGCATCGGTGCATTGTTCATTTCTGCTGTTTCAGCCAGGTCTGTTGTTACTGCCAGCATTTTATTTCCCTTTTCACGTTCTTTCTTTTTCAGTTTTTCTAGTTGCATTTGCATCAATTTTCTCTGCACCTCTTCTTGCTGGTCCACCAGTCTTTGTCTATCTTTACGATATTTGTCGACTGCATGAACCAGGTGGTCCCTGAACTGGGAGTGGGGCATGGTTGTCAATCCCACCACTTCCTGCAGTCTGGACTTAACCTGAGTGGGCATGGCATCCACCACAGCGGTCCAAAACAAAGTGGTCATTAACTCACTACCGTCTATTTGTTGTTCGGTTTCAAGTCTCCACTTTTTCCGTTGATCCTCCAGATAAGCTGCTGGGTTCTCCGTGTCCCCCAGCGGGTCTCCCCTCAATGTCTTTGGGTCCACCTTGAGCGGGTAACAGTCTCTGAGGGCCTGCCATACCCTCCGTCTGACGATGTTAAATGGCTGGCCATCAATCATCGGGTCATTTGCGTTTTTTACCCCTGCCATTTCAAATAGTTCTGCTAGTTTCGTGGTTCCTATCACTTTCACCAGTAGTGCCTTCAAATCTCCCATAGCCAATAACTGTCCTGTAGTTTCCTCCTAAAAGGCTCTTATCCATTTTCCTACCCCGTCATATATGTTGGACAAGGCATTTTTCAGCCCTTCTACGTCTCGGGTCGCCCAAGGAATATACTGGGTTTGTCCTGCCTTTTTCAAAAGTAACGGCATCATTCCATCCCTCAGCTCCTGTCTCCCGCTTGCCATCCCCTGGTGTGGTTCTACCTGTATGCTTTCCCACCTCATTCCTTCCTGGGCGTACACCTGGCTTTCATTTCTTTCTCCCACTACAGTTTTTTCCAACCCCCTTATCTCTATCTCTAAGAGCTTCATGGATGCCTCTATTTCCCTTCTCCGCTCCCTTGTTCTTTCCCCATCACTTTCTAATTCTGCTTCATTCTCACATCTTTGCCCTCTCTCTGATGCCTGCTGATTACTCGCCTGTGATTGTGCGTTGCTCTCTCCCTCATACTCCTCATTTGCTGCCTGACGGGTCTCATAAATCTTTCTGTCCCTGAGGTCCCTGAGGTCCTGCAGCCTTCTGATGTCTGCTTCTAGTTCCGGTACTTTTTGCTTCATCCTTTCCTTCTCTCGCTGCCCACTTCTCTGTCTATATCCCTTTATGTCTTGCTCATCGTTGCAAGTTGTAACTTCTCCTTCTATCTCCACTGTTCCCTTCAGCAAAGGACACTGCTTTATTCCGTCCTGGCCGGAATAGGGAGGGGGATACCCAGGGTCCCTTAGGCTGGGGTGCAGAGTTGATTTTTTCTCCTGATGCTCCTGACTTTCATGCTGTTTTTCGGGTTTTTCACCCTTGTTTGGGGTGGTGTTCCTTTCCTGGTATGCTTTCCTCAGCCTTTCTCCTTCTATTATAAACAATTTAAGCACGTCTAGTTCTTTTTCCTTTTTCGTTACTCTTGTTTCTGATTTATCTTTAGGCTTATAGTTCTTAATTAACACTTCCATTTCATCACACATATTTATATTAAACGTGCCTTCCTTGGGCCATTTCGTAACCAATTTTTCCGTCCTTTTTTCCCATTTTTCAGAGTGTATTTTAATATCCTCTTTGGATACGGGGTATTTCTTACTTAATAGTTCAACTGCAGTTATCTTATTCATTGTACTCGTCTTATTTTAGTGCACTTGGACAGTCAGTTTAAATGCAGTCCTTGTTCTCACTCCGTTCCGTCTCTATGGTCACTATACTACCTATTACGCTATTTCTATCTTCTACAGTTCTACTATATTCCTTTAATATTTTGCAATTTTTTAAAAAAAATGTTATCCAATTATTCCAATTCCTATTCTGCCCGTAAAACAGACCCCTACTCACTTAGGGCGGTATCCACAGATCATCTGATCCTGCCCGTACAAACCCCTAGCCAACCAGAGTGGTATCCACAGGATGTCTTATCTTACCCATGCAGATCCCTAGTTAACTAGAGCGGTATCCACAGGACATCTTATCCTGCCTGTACAGACCCCTAGCCAACCAGAGTGGTATCCACAGGACATCTTAAATTGCCCATGCAGATCCCTAGTTGACTAGAGTGGTATCCACAGGACGCCTCGTCTATTCAGTCCCCTATCCTCTTACGGCGGTATCCACAAGGTCTTATTCACATCACACACAAAATCTTACTCAACTATTATCCACTTACCCCATTGCGCAGCCTTCTCGAGCAATCCTCCGGGTCTCCTTTTTAGAATAATTTCACGATAAGTTCTGTTGGATTGGAGAGGTCTTTGGACCGCCTGGGTGCTCCTGTGTCACCAGAGGTCCTCCATTTTCAACAGGCTGTTAGTCCAAATAAAGCGGAAAACCGGCTACCTTTTTTGCGGGTGGCCACCCTTTACCTATTGAACCGGTGAGCCCCTGGAGGTCTTGGAAGCGCCTTTAGCTTGTTGTCCATTCTTGAACGGCCTCTTTCCGACCCTGCTCGCAGCGCCAATTTTGTTGTGGTTCCCTGCTCCTCGAAATTAAGACAGGCGACACAGAGAATTCTTCAAGAAGTTAAAAGCCTTTATTTGCAAACAACGGCTGGAACAATCAGGAAGCCAACCACCTGACTGCCCACTTAGTACATCGGGCAGTCTATGTTTATAGGATTATTCCAAACCTTATCTTCTTTACATTACCTCATACCCACACTCCTTTCTTCAGTCATTCATTTCTTTGCAGTCACCCGTCTGTCCCACCACCATTAAATCCCATTCAGTAATATATCCTTATCTCAATGCTCACATCCCTTCATACTTCGCCACCCTTATTTCCCTGCTAGTCCATCCCTCACATCCATCCATCACCCCAAGGCCTATGTCTTTCCTTCTCTCGCCACCATTATCTTTCATCCAAATGTAACAAGGTTACAGACAGTTGCAATGTACTAAAGTATAAAGAATGCCTACGCTGTTAAATTTAAATGGCTAATAATGATTACAGCAGTTACAATGTAATAAATTAATATACAAAATACAACACGCTCCAGCTGGTGAGCGGACTATTTGGTTGATAGTTGTCAGTGTTTCAGCGACACGATAGACTTGGATTTGCTTCTCCGAACCAGCAAAGGTTGAGGGGAGAATTGATAGAAGCATATAAAATTATGAGTGGCATGGATAGGGTAGATAGTCACAATCATTCATGAAAGCATCGCTACAAAATGGGCGGCATGGTGGCGCAGCGGTAGAGTTGTTGTCTTACAGCGCTTGTAGCACCAGAGACCCGGGTTCAATCCCGACTACAGGTGCTGTCTGTACGGAGTTTGTACATTCTCCCTGTGACCGTGTGGGTTTCCTCCTAGATCATTGGTTTCCTCCCACATTCCAAAGATATACAGGTATGTAGGTAAATTTGATTGTTAAACGTCTAAATTGTCCCGAGTATGTGTAGGATAGTTTTAATGTGCAGCGATCGCTGGTCGGAAACAGTGGGCCGAAGGGCCTGTTTTCGTGCTGTATCACTAAACTAAACTAAAGTTCGGGTGTCTCATGTTGTTTCAGAGTCACACAACATGGAAGCAGGCCCTGCGGCCCAGCTTGCCTGTCCCAAACAAGGTGCAGCTGGGCAGGCAGCGCCTCTGGAGAGAAGGAATGGCTGACGGTTCACATCCCCTTTTTCAGTCTGAAGAAGTGTCTCGACCCAAAACGTCCCCCATTCCTTCTCTCCAGTGATGATGCTGCCCCGTTTAGCTTTGTGTGATATTTGGAAGTGGCTTCTGAGAGTAGGTGCGGGCTGGGTGCGCTGAGTTGTTTGCAATGAGCTTAAGTACCTGGTAGTGGAACAATGGCAATGAAAAGAACAGCCAGATGGTCAGTGTAGAAAGGAACTGCAGATGCTGGTTTAAATTGAAGATAGACACAAAATGCTGGAGTAACTCGGCGGGACAGGCAGCATCTCTGGATAGAAGGAATGGGTGATGTTTCGGGTCGAGACCCTTCTTCAGATTGAGTCAGGGGAGAGGGAGATACAGAGATAAGCAAATCTAAGCTGTGAAAATGAGACAAAGGGGAAATGGATCAAAGAAAATGTAGAATAGATCATTGTTAGCAAGGAGAAGGCGTCAACAAAGCAAACAGAGATAACATGTAAAGGAGGAGAGGCAGACTGGTTAGGTAACTTTGAAGGGGGATATGGAGAGAGAGGGAAAGCAAGGGTTACTTGAAGTTAGAGAAGTAAATATTCATACCACTGGGGTGTAAGCTGCCCTAGCGAAATATGAGGTGTTATTCCTCCATTTTGCCCTGGGCCTCACATTGACAATCGTGGAGGCCCAGGACAGAAAGGTCAGTGTGGGAATGGGAGGGGGGTTAAAGTGTTCGGCAACTGGGAGATCTGATAGGTTTAGAAGGACTGAGCGGAGTTGTTCAGCGAAAAGATCGCAGAGCCTGCGCTTGGTCTCGCCGATATACAGGTGTCCACACCTAGAACAGCGCATGCAGTAGATGCGGTTGAAGGAGGTACAAGTGTACCTCGACCTCACCTGAAAAGAGTTGGAGTCCTTGGACGGAGTCGAGGGGGGGGGGGGGTATAGGGACAGGTGTTGCATCTCCTACGGTTGCAGGGGAAAGTACCTGGGGAGGGTGAGATTTGGGTGGGAAGCGATGAGGGGGTGGAAGGTAAAGACTTGGGGGAACTCTGATCCTGTTGTGACCAGGGGGAGGAGGAGCGAGCGGAGATGTGGGGGTGCTGTGGAGACGTGTGAAGGTCTCATCTATGATGGGAGAGGGGAACCCACGTTCCCTAAAGAATGAGATGTACCGGCTATGGTATATCTGAGATGTACCGGCTATAAGGCATCTTATGAGGCGAAGAGGCACAAGTCTGAACGGCATCGGCTAGGTGACTCAGTTAGAGTCTCATGTGGAGCCTCCCGTCTTTGCTCCAACCCCACTCCTCCCCTCTCACCTTGCTTCACACCCCCTCCCCCATTTGCCCACGTTTGTCCTAAATCCTACTAAACATTTCCTCTCCATATATGTGTCCAAGTGTCCAAGATGCTCATCTGGACCCTCTCGAGTGCTCGCACATCCCTCCTCAGATATGGGCACCAAAACCGCTCACAAATACTCAAAATGTGGTCAGGTTTCTCGGAGAGAAGGCGGCAGAAAGAAGATGGGCCCGATAAATCCATTGGGTTCTGAAATGGAGGGTTCTTTCTCATTGGTGCGATCGAGCAGACGAGTCCACGCCTTACTTCAGTCAAACCCTGTCGCTTGTTTGGAGACAAACATCGGATGCAGTGAAAAACATTTATCGAAGCATTAACACCCAGATACGTTAGTGTGTCCGAAGGTTCTGGAGAGACCTGTCTGTGTCCTAGTGTGTGTCCTGCTAAAGTTATGAAGCTGTCGCTGTAATTGTCCGCCGGGAAAATGCTGTGGCTCTTCTTGACTGTGTTGGTATCGCATATTTGGAACTGTGAGTTCATTGGGTTTATTGAAAGTTTCCGGTTATCATTTGATGTGCTATTTATTCTTCTTCTCCCGTAAGTTTATAGCTATATGAACGTTGTGGTAATGGAGTGTGGATAGTAGGAAATATTTAACTATAAATGGAGACACAAGGGACTGCGAATGCTGATTTACCACAAAAAAAAGA
This sequence comes from Rhinoraja longicauda, assembly GCF_053455715.1. Taxonomy (NCBI): domain Eukaryota; kingdom Metazoa; phylum Chordata; class Chondrichthyes; order Rajiformes; family Arhynchobatidae; genus Rhinoraja; species Rhinoraja longicauda. Next base: position 6,598,558 of record NC_135988.1, read on the forward strand.
CTCAGTGCTGGAGTAACTCAGCGGGACTGGCAGCATCTCTGGTGAACATGGTTAGGTGGCGTTTCGAGTGTCCAACCTTCCCCAAACTGATGCTGCCTGACCCGCTGAGTTTAGTTTTTTTAACAGTTTAGTGGAAGAGCGCAGAAACTGGCCATTCGGGCCGGCGAGTCCACGCCGACCAGCGATCACCACCCCACATACACCCGGAATAATTCACAATTTTATACCAAGCCAATGAACCTACAAACCTGCACGTCTTTGGAGTGTTGGAGGAAACCTAAGATCTTGGAAAAACCCACGCAGGTCACGGGGAGAACGTACAAACTCAGTACAGACAGCGTCCGGAGTTAGGATCGAACCCCGCGGTGGAAGGCAGCAACTCGACCGCTGTGCCGCCCCAGTTACTCCAGCACTTTGAGTCCTTATCTCTAAATGTTGTAATAAAATAGTGATCTGCAAAACGGATGAAAAATGTCTTCCACGTGTGAAATGTCCACCTGCCCACATCAGGGCTTTTTGAGTGTTTTTGTAATGAGAACAACTGGGGCTGAATGACTAAGAAAGTAAGCTAATTAAATTCAAAATTATAAAGGTAGAAATGGAATCTTGAAGGGTGCCGGGGCAGTCCATTCGTTGGGATAATTTTGCCAAGATTAACACATATAACTTCCCATTTAGATTTTTTGTCGAATAGAGTTAAACGTGAAATTGCGTGCACTGGACAATCCTTCAGTCACATACCAGCCCAGATAAATCGCGGGTCATGTGTGCTGCCATTCTCAAGACATTATGAATCTGAATTTATCGGAGGTGGAGGGCGGTCACTGTTGGAACAGAGCACATCGGAGTCCGGAGAGTATAATCTCTGTGAGGGTGAACAGCACCCGAAGCTGCAGCTGTTGCTGACTGAAGCCGCGCACAAACTCTTGCCGCTGATACTGATCAGTTGCAGCTTTTTATACACATCATGTCAGACAGTGAACCGAGCAAATTCATCAAATGGATCATTTTGTTGGAAAAGCTTTATACATTTTACAGCCTTAAAAAAACATCCTGATGTCGAATCAGCACTGCCAACGTTTAAAATTCATTTTGTCATTAATCTTAAACACTCACATTCAGTTTAGTTTAGAAATGCGGCGCGGAAACAGGGCGCTCGGCCCACCGAGTCGACACCGACCAGCGATCCCCGTACACACACGCTATCCTACACACACACACTAGGGACAATTTACAATTACAGGGACAATTTACATTTATTTCAAGCCAAATAGTCAGGATTGAACCCGGGTCCCTGGCGCTGTAAGGCAGCAACTCTACCGCTGTGCCACCGTGCCGCCCTTCGATGGCTATTGACACTGACATTTACACGCAGTGATGGCGTTTAATTTGTTGCTGTTGATCTTTAAATGTGTGACATTATACATCAAATTGAGTTTCCAGTTGGGCCGTAGAGGTGTCCGGCGATAAGCTGCAATACATTTTTCTCTGGGGATTTTTGCGTATTAATTTCCGTTTTTGTGGAGAATCGCAGTGAGAGAGATGTTCCATTTGTGCTTAAATTTCTTTTCACTTGCTCAATTCAGATAAAGGTTCAGTGCAGATTTTCGTGACAAGTTACGGCTTGATGCTTTCCAGGATTCATTATTTATGTTTTCACGAATACTGTTTGGGCCCTCGTTTAGCCACTAGTGCAGTCGGAACAGTTAATGTTTTGGGATAATTTTGCTAAGATTAGCGTATTTCACCTCCCATTTAGATATTTGTCAGAGTTAAACGTGAAATTGTATCCACTCAACACAGCAGTTTTCGTCAGACACAGACCAGCCCAACTCTGGGGGCCAGTACACTTCCATTCTAAAGAGATTATTAATCATAGTTGATCACAGATAGCATGCATACTCTCTTGGAAAAGAGCACAACGGTGTCGGGAGTGTCTAAACTCCGTGACGGTGAATAGCATCGGACCGGCAGCTGTTGTGACTGAACCGACGCACAAATTCCTGCCGCTGGATCAGATGCAGCTTAGATTTAATTTAGTTTAGACACAAAATGTTGGAGTCACTCTGCGGGTCAGGAAGCATCTCTGGAGAAAAGGAATAGGTGACGTTTTGTGTCGGAACACTTCGTCAGACTTATTTATTTTAGTTTATACAATTTCGTTTAGTTTTGTTTGGAGACACAGTGTGGAAACAGCCCCTTCAGTCCACCGAGTCCACAACGACCATTGAACACCCGTCCATTAGTTCTATGGCCTGCACACCAGGTGCAATTTACAGAAGCCAATTAACTTACAAACCTGCAAGTGTTTGGAATTTAGACGGAAACCGGAGCACCCGTAGAAAATCCATGCGGTCACAGGAAGAACATGCAAATTTCACACAGACAGCGCCCGGATTCAGGATTGAACCCGGGGACTTGGCGCTGTGAGACAGCAGCTGTGAGATGTAGTGAAATGAGCACATTTGTAAAATGTAGTTAGTATCGTGTTGTTGGAAAGGCTTTATGAATTTTACATCATTAAGATTCATCCTGATATGGAATGAATACTGTTGAATTTCCATGGATATTGACACTGACATTTTCACACGGCGGTTGTGCTTAATCTGCTGTCAGTGATATTGAAATGTGTGACATTATATGTCAAGGTGAGGTTTTCAGTTTGGCCCGACGTGTGACCGGTGATAAGCAGCAACACGTTTTTTCTCGGGGCATTTTTGCGCATTCCATTCCAGTTTATGTGGAGCATCGCAGTTGGTGAGATGTTGCGATTTTCTTTAAATATTTTCACTGGCTGAATTCGGTTTAAACGCTCAGTGCAGACCTTCGTATCAAGTTACGGCTTGGTGTTTTATCCCCTGCATCGCCCTCGTGCTAAATGCTAAATGATATAGGACATGTAAACAGAACCTTCGGCGGGGCAGCAGCTTCTGAGGAATGAAGACAAAGAATCCACTTTGGACACCGTGGACCGGTGGACAGAATTTGTGGAAAGAAAAGCAGAGAACAAATCACATCTGTTTTTCTTTCCACGGATGCCGACTCCTCTGTGGAGTGCTTCAAACATTTACCTCTTTTTTTTGAATATTTCTCTCATTTACTGCTTTAATAATACATTCAGGAATATCTTCAGCTGTTGTTCCACCTCATTAACTGCTACCCGGTGCCCTTTTCAGTCGCTCGTATAGTTTCGCAATGTTCACTGCTGTGGCCTGCATTTTTTTGATAAACTTCATTAAAAGCAAACGCGCATTGCCTGAAAGGGAATGCATGACAATTTCTTCCCTTCGAAATCGATTGGCCGAGATTCAACGTTTTCTGCAGAATATTCAGAAGAGTTTAATTAAATGTCAATACATTCTTCCGCATGTCCCCACTTGCTCCATCTCCTGCCTTTTCAATTGATGGCTAACGTCAGGTTGACTCGATTAGATTGTACTTATAGAGGTCGGTCAGAAATGTTGTTTTGCTATCAGGGAAATCGGACTCAAATGTGCAAAGTGTTTGCCGAAAGAAATAGGACACTTAAAATTTTGGCTTGATTTAAACATATGATAATAGTTATGTACATCTGAAAACCAAATCAAGAAAAAAATAATTTCTGAATCATCGGCAGAAATTGGGTGCTGGCTAAATCAAACAAACTTTTATTCTGTAATTTATTTTACATTAATTTATCATCACGTGAATTGACCATTGTTGGAGCCGGTGTAATTTACACAATACATCTGCCATGATCCCCCATTACACTATTAGTCTTACTTATAACTATTATTTATTATCCTATTACTCTTATTATTTGTATTTTCCTACCTTTTCTCCTTGTTCTGTATTTTATTTGCTCTGTGTAAAGCACTTTGAATTGCCATTGCAATTGCTATGGAATGTGCTATATAAATAAACTTGCCTTGCCTTAAGCACATTCACGTTCAGTACGGGGAAATAGAGTTATAGAGGCATTGTGACAAACAATACTGAGAGAGCCCTTTCTGCCCCCCGAGTCTAAGGCGAGCGGCAAACACCCAATTGCATAATTAGTCCCATTTTAATTTCCCTCCATTCTCATCAATTCCCCGAAGATATTTTCACTCACGCACACGAGAGAAACTTTAGCGTTGGCAATGAACACTTGATTTTGGAATCTCGGACGCTCGGAGGGGGCTACGCAGTCCCAATGAAATCTTGCAAAATCGATACTGACACCACGCGTGTTGGCATTGAACTCTATCTGTGATGCAGCGGGCAATGGCTCTGCTGGTTGAAAGAAGCACGCTGTCAGTGTCCTCTATTCAATTATATTACAGTGGCACACACCCAGTTTCAGAGAGCTCGGTTCAATCCTACATCCCGATGATGTCTGCGTTAAATCTACATGTCCTCCCTATGGTTGCGCGGTATCCCGGATGCTCCGGTTTCCTCGCGCATCCCAATGGTTTCTTGCTAGGTAGTTTAATTGACTCCGATAAATTATTCTTTAATGGAATGGTCCAAACGGTTCAAAGAAGAGTTGGTGGGCATGTGTGAGAAATATTTCGTGACTGGGTGAAAGGAAATATGGAGAGGATACATGAAACGTTGCTGTTTGAGGCTCGGTATGGAGACGATGGGCCGAATGGCCCTCTTTATGTCCCTGGAAGTTAAGAATGGGAGCTTTGCTTTTACACTTGGCAGCTTGTAGACCTAAATAGTAGTATGCTTGCAGATCTAACGGAGAGAATATCAGGGTAGATGGCTGTATGAGCAAGAAACAACGACTAGCAGTACGTAGGGAGTTGAGTTGAATTAGTCTGACACACGAAGGTATCACAAAATGCTGGAGTAACTCGGCGGGTCAGGCAGCATCTCTGGAGAGAAGGAATGGGTAACGTTTCGGGTCGAGACCCTTCTGCAGACTGAATTACTGCACCATTTTGTGATACCTTCGATTTGTCCCAGCATCTGCAGTTGTTTTCCTACTCGTCTGACACACGGATCAGTTCTCTCTGTATCGCCCGTGGAAATTAAAATTGAAATCAGAATCTTAACTAGCGATAGCACGAACGCGACAAACAGAAGCGTTCAGAAGTCAGAAGTCAAGAGTGTTTGATTATCATGTGTACCAAAAACGGAACATTGTCATGTTTTACTTGTAGGGGAACAAAGTGGGGCTGGAGGGGGAGGGGGGAGGGGGGAGGGTGAAGGGGAGGAGGGGGGCGGGGTCGTTCACTATTAATCGCAGAATGCTCCTTCCCGTCAGAATTAATAGTTAGACTGGCATTGTAAAGTTTTTCCAGGGCTACGTAAAATGGGCAGTGAAGTTGCCCGAACTAGATCGGTCACAATGGGCGATAGGGCGGTCACCGTGGGCCAAGAGACCTGCATCGTCCCCGCTTCCCAAACCCATCACTCCACCCGTCACACAGGCTGCCAAATCTAATTCTTTACTTCTCATTCCAGGCCGCCTTGTGGATTGTCAGGCTGACCCTACAGGTAATTCCGCTTAATTTTCACTGGTTTTAGCGTGAGATTGATTGTCGCGGAAGATTTTTATTTCACCTCTGCGGCGATAGGCGGACTGATGATCAGTAAGGTTCTTGGAACACGCATTGTGGGAAATCGACCCTGCTGACATTGTTCCTCTTTCCAAGCGTGTTCCCACTTCTCATCCCACGTTTGAGCGCTGGGGACCCAGTCCAGATGCCGCTACCGTTCTGGTCCAATTCCAGGAATACCTGCACATCTCCCACCACTGTTGGCTTCCACTGCCCGTCACATGAGCTTTGAGTACAGCGGGGCACTGACCCGAGCAGCTCATCAGCCGCTCCCCCGAGAATCGCAACGGGCCTGTAGTTGACCTTGGAGACGCAAGGAACTGCAGGTGGTTCTTGGTCCTGCAAAATATTCCAAATGGAATTTAAACTGGAGGTGGGTGATGGTTTACAAAACCAATACACAGTACTGGAGTATTTCGGTGGAACAGGCAACATCCCAGGAGAACATGGAGAGGTGTCCGCTGATTAACTCTAGCACGTTGTGTCCTCGCTGCCTGACCCGCCGAGTGACTCCAGCACTTTGTATCCGTAACTTCACGAATATTGTTTGAGCCCTCGCTTAACCACCAGTGCAGTCGAAGCAGTTCATGTGTTTGGATGATTTTGCTGAGATCGGCATATTTCACCTCCCATTTAGATATTTGTCAAGAGTTAAACGTGAAATTGCATCCACTCAACACAGTAGTTTTCGTCAGACACAGACCAGCCCAACTCTGGGGGTCCCGTGTACTTCCATTCTAAAGAGATTATCATTATTAATGATAGTTTATCAGAGACAGAATGCATTCTCTGATGGAAACGAGCACAAGGCTGTCCGGAGTGTCTAAGGCGCTGCCTTCTACCCGGGAAGGCCTGGGTGACCCCGGTTCTCCGGACGTTTACCAACCTACTGGCAATTTTTTTCACACTGTGACAGTTCATTCAGAGTCTGCCAAAGCCGGGTGCTCCCGTTGGTCATTCTCTGGGACATGTGGAGTTTGAATGGCTGGAGCTAGGGGGGCGCGGTGCGCGGAGCAAAGCGGCACTAACGTTGGTTCTTAACTGTTCTGATGTTTGTTTTCAGAAAGCGTGAGGTTGAGGCTGGTGAACGGGAACAGTCCCTGCGCCGGGAGAGTGGAGGTTCACTACAAGGGGATCTGGATGACAGTGTATGCTTCCGGCTGGGACCTGCCGGACGCGGCTGTGGTGTGTCGGGAGATAGGCTGCGGCGCCGAGGTGGGAGCCCCGCGCGGAGCTCACTTTGGACAGGGGTCAGGACCCATTGTGACGTTGGATGTTCTGTGCAGCGGGCGCGAGGCCGCTCTACGGGAGTGTAAGTCAGACCCATGGACGGACTATCCCTATTCACACTCCAACGATGCCGGCGTCATCTGTGAAGGTAAAAATCAGTCTTTTATACCTTGGTTCCCGCCGCTGTGATAACTCCGGGTTGCCCGGGGACTGGGGTGTATCCGGACTGACGGCCCCTTGCGAGTAATTTGAAATTAAATCCAGTTTTTTGAGTATTATTCCGGTGCGATTCTGTTACGGTTCCCACTCGCATTTGAATTAACCATCTATAATTCGGAACATTAAATATTCTGGATCGGTACAATTACAGGGCCAGAAACTCGGGCGTTTCAGCAGCAACTTTCGGGGAATGGCGTGGGGAGAGGATCATGTTGAGACTCTCAGACCTGTTGCAGGAGCTCGGCCGGTTCCTCTCCCCTACAGATGCCGTCAGACCCCGTGTTTTTTTCCCAGCATCTCGGGATGATCAACAACAGCCTCGCAGCACGAACTGCCGGTGTGTTGTAGTGGCCTTCCACCCACTTGAATGGCAGTGATTAGTTTGGTTTTAGGTAGAGATCTCCACGAATTATGAAATGATGTTTCCATGCGCCGGCTTTCAGCATCTGCCGTCCCTAATATCTCCATAGTTACATAGCAACCGGCCAGGCAGCATCAGTGGGGAGAATGGCAGTGTTAACGCGTTCCATTGCTCAACTTCTCTGCAAACTTTGCGTTCATCCGCAGTTGCAGGACGCAGCACCAGGTCTCTGACATAAATGAGCGACGCTGCTTCTCACTGCGGGTGCTGTCCGACTTGATGAATAATGCCCGCGCTTCCTGGTTTACAATCAGATTCACAGCATCTGCAGTGCGTTCAGATATGGGGACCTGGCACTGGGTGAGGGTCACAGAGGGTCGGATTACGCATGGATATGTAAGGCACGGTTCTCACCAGCACCGCTGGATGATCAACATAATTTTCCCATCACTTAACTGCCTGTGTGGTGGAGTGCATGGCAGTTGGCAGTCTGGTTTAGTTATAGATTTCTTGGAAAGATGCAGAGCGATGAGAAAGCATCGAATTTGAAGAAGGGTCTCGACCTGAAACGTCACCCATTCCTTCTCTCCGGAGATGCTGCCCGTCCCGCTGAGTTACTCCAGATTTTAATATCTATTTTCGCGGTCGGTCCTCGTCTGTCCTATGAAGGTTTTACTTGCCCAGGTGGTATGTGACTGAGCGGGGATCTGCGGGCGGCGCTGAAACAATTATTCTGTCTTTCTGCGTCGGCAAGGTCTGTGCTTTCAGCAGCCTAGCAGAGTAAGTGCAACGTTCAGGTTGTTGTGGAGCAGTGAGCAGTCACGGTCATGGAGAGAATGAACCTATGGTGTGCTGGAGGGATGATTATGTTGCCAGCCAAATTAATATTTTAGTCCTTGAGTTGACCCATCAGAGCTGACCCACGAAAGCCTTGCTCATCTTTCCCGAGTGCTGCCTTTTAGACAATAGAAATATAATTGGGAGCTACGTGACAGGACGATGAAAATCCCTGGGATGGCGGGATATGAGGAAAGATTGAAAACACTAGGCTTGTATTCACTGTAGTTTAGAAGGAAGAGAGGGGATCTTATAGAAACATATAACATTATGAAAGGACTGGAGAAGCTAGATACAGGAAAAATGTTCCCAATGTTGGGCGAGTACAGAACCAGGGGCCACAGTCTTAGAATAAAGGGGAGGCCATTTAAAACTGAAGTGAGAAGGAACATTTTCACAGAGAGAGTTAAGCATTTGTGGAATTCCCTGCCACAGAGGGCAGTGGAAGCCAAATCACTGGATGGATTTAAGAGAGAGTTAGATAGAGCTCCGGGGCTAGTGGAATCAAGGGATGTGGGGAGAAGGCAGGCACGGGTTATTGATCGTGGACGAGCAATGAATGGCGGAGCTGTCTCGAAGGACCGAATGGCCTCCTCCTGCACCTATTTTCTATGTTTCTAGATCGTTGGTAAACCACTGTGTGAAAGGGGTTTCGCATCTTGCTCTTAAATCCCTGAACACCTCTCTCGCCGTGCAGCGGCCGAGGTCTTCTCTGAATATTTGGAATAAATCATATTATGTAAAGCCAGATGCGAGAGCCAGAACATAGAGATGAGAGTGGTGCAAATCTTGGCATGTGATAGGTGAAAAAGGGAGGGCGCTTGATTGGTGTCGAAGGGAATTTAGCACTTTACCCACACCCTCTATCTGACTTCACTCGTACAGATGTAGGGAAAAAAACTTGCAGATGCTGGTTAAAATCGAAGATAGACACATAATGCTGGAGTAACTCAGCGGGTTTATCAGCAGCTCTGGAGAGAAGGAATGGGTGACGTTTCGACTGAAGAAGGGTCTGGACCCGAAACATCACCCATTCCTTCTCTACCGAGATGCTGCCTGACCCGCTGAGTTACTCCAGCATTTAGTGCCCACCTTTACTCATACAGGCACAGACTCAAAATAAAATAGTTCATTGATCAGTGGTGAGTCTATCGAACAAGTCGGTTTATTAAAAAGCCTTTGCGATGTACATTGCGAAACAGTGAGAGCAAGCCCAACTGCTTCAACACGCCAAAGTAACTGCACGACCTTATACCCGAATGACACAATGGTCACTTGCAGTTTTGAAAGTAACCACCATTAATCAATGTCTCTCACATTTCATCTTTGTCTTTCCCCAAAGTTAACTTTAATCTTACGTTTCCAGTTGTTTAGAAATCTCCCTCCCATATATCTAATTAGTAGATACCATAAATGTCAAGATTATACTCGCGAGATGGAGTCTTTCGTTTACTTTCTGGAGACTTGGCTGCTCAACACAGGTGACGAAGAGCAGCTGTAATCACAAGAATGCAACAGATAAGAACCTAGACAGAACTAGGAAGGACTATCCTCCCCACCAATAAATAGGAAATCCTGCTCTTCAGCAGAATGTTTCAGCTTTGCTATTCTGACTACATTTGTTGCCCAGTGTGTGAGCTCGAGGATTAACCAAATTATAACCTTCTCATCCTCCTTATAGTCCTCAACATTCCCGACAACAATCGCCAAATTGATTAAATAAATAAAAAAAGCTTAGAAATGAAAAGAAGACATAAGATTGCCAGATAAGAGAAAGACAAGGCGTGTAAAATATAAAACTGGAGGGACTGAGGTGTAGTTGGACAAACGCGAAGAGAAAGGTCAGCATTAAAAGTAAAGGATGCGACAGGGTCAGAAAATGTATATCGAGGCAGGAGAAGGATCAAGGTGACTATGGTGGTGAGAGATGTGGTTCGAGATGTGTGGCCACGGGTGACGGGTGGGGGCAAAGGAAAAAGGGCGATTGGGCGGGAATATCTTGAAATTAAGGAATTCAATGTTCATACCGGTGGGTACCGAACTGGGTGAAAAGAAAGGTTCACCACCGATTTTCCAGCACCCTTTTTTTCCAGAGCCTTTCTAGATTATCATTTTTCCGGATCAACAGAGGCCTTTGCAGAAGGGGTGGGGGGGGGGGGGTCGAGGTCAGCCGCGGAAGTGGGCAATGGGAACGGATGTGATGGCATTGGGGAAGGTCCCGAGGAGGTTTCCAAGAATGATTCCAAGGATTATAGGGTTAACATTTGATGAGTTTTAAGGCACTGGGCCTGTACTCACCGGAATTCAGTTGAAGGGGCCCTCATTGAAACTTACCAAATAGTAAAGGCCTGGTTAGAGTGAATATGGGGAGGGTTTCCGCTCATGGGAGAGTCTAGGACCAGAGGCCATAGCCTCAGAATAAAGGGACGTAACTTTGGAAAGGGAAGAGGAAGAAGTTCTTTCGTCACAGAGTAATGAATCTGTAGAATTCATTGCTACAGACGGCTGTGGATGTCAAGTCAATGGAGGTTTGTAAGGCGGAGATTGACAGATTCTTGTTTAATAAGGGTGTCAGGGGTTATGAGGAGAAAGCAGGAGAATGGGGTTGAGAGGGAAAGATAGATCAGCCACGATTGAATGGTGGAATAGACGATGGGTCGAATGGCCTAATTCTTCTCCTCGAACTGACGGTCTCATGGTTCACTCAGCTCTGGTCGGGCTGGAGTTTCAGAGCCCCAGCTCAGGGGACAAAATCAACCCGCAGAGACCTGTGCTGCACATTTTCGGGGGAGGCAGGTTTGAGCGGGCAGGCGACGTTGAACGGGCCAACGGTTGATAAGATATAATCGAGGTACCTTGAGATGAAAGATAGACAGAAAGTGCAGGATGTCATGTTGTAGCTGTATAAGACATTGGCGAGACCGCATTTAGAATATTGTGTTCAGTTCTGGGCACCATGTTATAGGAAAGATATTGTCAAGCTTGAAAGGGTTCAGAAAAGATTTACGAGGATGTTGCCAGGACTAGAGGGTGAGCTATAGGGAGTGGTTGAGCAGGCTGGGTCTCAATTCCATGGAGTGCAGGAGGATGAGGGGAGGGAGATCTTATAGAGGTGTACAAAATCATGAGAGGAATTGGTTGAGTAGGTGCACAGAGTCTCTTGCCCAGAGTAGGGGAATCGAGGACCATAGGACATAGGTTCAAGGTGAAGGGGAAAAGATTTAATAGGAATCTGAGTGGTAACTTTTTCACACAATGGGTGGTGGGTGTATGGACCAAGCTTCCAGAGGAGGTAGTTGAAGCTGGGACTATCCCATCGTTTAAGAAACAGTTAGACAGGTGCATGGATAGGACAGGATTGGAGGGTTATGGACAAAACGCAGGCAGGTGGGACTAGTGTAGCCGGGACATTGCTGGCCGGTGTGGGAAAGTTGGACCGAAGGGCCTGTTTCCACATTGTATCACTCTATGACTCTATCACACAGTGTGTCCAGCAGCTTCTCCGAAGAAGAAGGATATGTAACGTTTCGGGTTGGAACCCTTCGTCAGTACCAACCTGATACGCCACCCTTCCTTTTTTTCTGCAGAGATGATGCCTGACCCACTGAGTTACGCCAGCACATTGTGTCTATCTTTGGGATAAACTAGCAACTACAGTTCTTTTTTTCAACAGTTTGTACTTAGAGATTAGTTTGATGGGACAGGAGCAGACAGCTACACTGGATCTGTTAGCGCAGTCTTGCTTGTGGAATTTGTCAAGTTCTTCAGGAGGGAATGTTGCATAAATAATAATTATATTCGACTTATAGAATCAGGTTTAGGTTAATCATTGTCACGTTACTGAGGTAGAGTGAAACGCTTTGTTTTGCATGCTGTGACCAGATCAGATACACAACACATATGTGCAGTAGGTAATCTAGCCATACTCAAGTACAATATATAGTGCAACGAAGAAGATATAATAATAATAATAATAATAATAATAATAATAATAATACATTACATTTATATAGCGCTTTTCATATAGTCAAAGACGCTTTACGGGGATTTAGAGAACATAGGGAAGTAAATAAATAGATAAATAAGTAAACGAACAGAGAAAGGAGACAGAAGGTGGGGTGACCTTCAGTGGTTGAAGGCAGTACTGAACAGGTGAGACTTCAGTGATGTTTTGAATGTGGTGAGTGTGGAGGAGTCTCTGACGGTTTGAGGTAGTGAGTTCCATAGGGTGGGAGCAGCGATGGAGAAAGCCCTGTCCCCCCAGGATCTGAGTTTGGTCCGGATGTGGGGGGATAGGAGATTGGCAGCAGCAGAGCGGAGGGTGCAGGTGGGAGTGTGCCTGTGGAGGAGGTCGGTCAGGTAGGATGGGGCCAGGTTATGGAGGGCTTTGTAGGTCATGAGGAGGATTTTGTACTGGATTCTCTGGGGGATGGGGAGCCAGTGGAGTTTGTAAAGGACGGGGGTGATATGGTCACGGATCGGGGTGTGGGTGAGTAGACGGGCAGCGGAGTTTTGAATGTATTGAAGTTTACTGATGATTTTTGAAGGTGCGCCATAGAGGAGGCTGTTGCAGTAGTCCAATATAGTACGCAGCATTTTAATGCATCATAGTAGAGGAAGGAGGAGACGGGGGAGCACATATACCATAAGTAAGGGACCGGACAAGTTCTCGCTGATCGTTAGATTTGTGGTGAACTCCAGGAGATGTGTTTGTAAATTGTCTTCATAATTGTGGCTTTCATAACTATGTTTTATATTTTTCTCAGATCACAGAATGCCAAGATTGGTACCCAAAGACGACCAATGCTCGGGAAGACTGGAAGTGCAGTATGGTGGAACCTGGGAAACCGTGTGTGACCTGGACTGGGATATGGATAATGCCGATGTGGTGTGCAGTCAGCTTCATTGTGGAGTCGCCGTGTCTGTTCCGAGAGGGGCTTATTTTGGAAAGGGAACTGGCCTTGTACGCAACGATGTATTTGAATGCAAGGGTAATGAGACAATCCTATGGGACTGTCCGCGTTCTTCAGGAACTCTTCATTGCAACCACACGAGCGATGTCAATGTGATCTGTTCTGGTGAGTGTCAGCTTTAGAAACTACTTATTAATAAACACTCATTGTATTTGGAAGATAGGATGATATCTCGCCATTTACTTTTATCAAAGGGTTATAAAATGCTGGAATATAATTGAGCACCACACGAATTTGATGTGATATGACAAACGTTTTAACTGGCTAAAATTATTTGAAACTTTTCCTTTAGTCCAACATTATTGAAGGTTTACAAATTTATTCTCCGTGTCCATCATTCAATTGTTACATCACTATCATCGTCCGTCCTGAAAAGGACGCAAGCTTCCGGCGACGATCAGTGGGAGCCTCACTTGTACAATAGACGATGGTGGTAGCAGAATTAGCTCAGGACACTTCCAGTTTCCAGCCCGCGATGCGGACGTTTCTGCTTTGGGGCCTGGTTTACAATGTGGAGTTCAGAAGGGGTAAATGAAGAGTATCTTGAGTAGGTGATATCCAAGCGATGCAAGAGCAATCGTCGAACGAATCCTAATCAAAAATTACCCTGGAGTAAAATAATTAGAATTATTTAGAAACAAATTTACTTCTTCACTAAAATCTTAGTGCATTTTGGGTGGAACGACAGTTAGCTGCAGGAAGGAAAACCATGGACAATTTAGATGTAAAGGATTAAACGTAGAAACCTACAAGGAAGGATCCATGCACTCCTCGCGGTGGGGTGGTGGTGCGGATGAATGGGGGTGGGTGTTATAGAAGACGATGCAACTGCCAGTACGACAGATAGAAAGAAACGTCAGAAGAATGCATGACGATTAAATGTATATTTATCCTATGATTTAATTTTTTTGTCAGGAATGAATTTTTGGTCATATGATCCTTTTATAAATGTGGAACCAATTAGTGCATTAGAACGATTACTTCCCATTAGCATTTACAATAATGTACAAGGAAATCACATCTTGATCACTCTGAGAGTGAAGAACATCCGTCTGCCATCAGAGACCATATCACGCCAAGATGAAGCAAGGCTAGATAACAGTATGGAGACAAAATACCGAACTGGATGAATAAGACTATGACGGTTCTTGAAACAATGAGGTCCTAAGAGTTACCGGGAGGATAGGATGGGGAACCAGAATAATGTATTTGTGTCCATAACGAAGGTTTAAACCAGTGTGCCGTGGGGATGCGAACCTGACAGGAGTCAGGAGCGAAGTAACTAACGGGAAAATGGAACATGGTAAAGGAATTGCTTTAAGGTAGAAAGACACAAAGTCATAATGGGTTTCATCCCCACATCTGCCCTCTACCTCGTCCAATCCAAAATTGGAAACGTAGACAGATGGAAAAATGAACAAATATAATAGGCCTGAGAGGTGGCGGACAGGATGGAATCTGGTATTTTTTCAGTGAAAACAGTACGCATGATGAATTTTAATATTGTGGCATTTAGTAAAGGAAAGGATTAGCAAGGGGAAATATCAACTATTTGCCGAAACGAGAAGAGGGAAATTTAATCCGTGCAAAATGGAAAATTTGATGGGTTGGCTTAAGGTTTCCAGAATACGTGGTGACAAAGAAAAAATAAAATTCGGCAAAGAACAGAGAGCACATTGAGAAACGAAAAGACTGTAACTTACCGACAAGTAGGGAGAATTTAAACAGTGGAATAAGGGAATTATTTCGCAGATTAATTTTATAAAATGTTGATTTTATCTTAGCAATTAATTGGAGTTGCTGCAGCCCCCTGTGCCTTTCACTCGGAACCAGCATCAGCGCTTCGTTGTTCCCAAATTCTGCTGTTTTTTCTTGTGCGAGAAGCCATTGGGCGATACATAAGGGAAAGCCAGTGGGTAAAAAAATACGGCCGATGGAGTAGTGTGTTGAAAAATGAAGAGTGTACAATTAAGAGACCATCAACTTGACCAGGGGCGGGCTTGATGAAATACTCACGGAAGGCCTTCTTGCAACCAGCATATATAAAGTTTCAAGCAGTGGTGGTCATTCTGGTGAACGCTCCAAAACCGTAAGTACTGCAGACGAGATCTGAACAAATTTGTACAGGACTTCAAACTAAAGTCTTGGAAAAATACAACCCCGACGTGCCGTGTTGAAGACGGTACACTATTCACGGTGTGAATTGAAATATCACCACACAGACACACCTGGAAGATGGACGGTTAGAAAATGAGCAAAAATAAACAAACAATCTCTCCCTTTCTTCATTTCCCTTTATCCTTTGTGGGAGTATTTAACTGTCTTCATTTATTCCCATTAAAACAGGGAACCATGGACCACGACTGGTGGGTGGGAAGGATAGATGCTCTGGCCGGGTGGAAGTTCTACATGGAGACGAGTGGGGGACAGTTTGCGATCAGTACCTTAGCTTGCTTGATGCCGGCGTGGTCTGTGAACAACTACAGTGCGGCGCAGTGAACGAAACTCCCGGAGGTGCTGACTTTGGCCGAGGATCCGGCCCTGTGTGGAAGGAGAACTACCACTGTCGGGGGGACGAGTCCCGATTAGCTGACTGTCCTGTGTTACCCAGGGATCAGATGAGTTGTTCACACAGTAACGACGCCGGTCTCATCTGCTCAGGTGAGTCACCAAATGTCCTTGAACTGAAAAACAGAGTTGCCCAGTCGCAGACATGTTTACACGGTGACTCTTTTAACCATCGAAAAGACCTGCCGCTTCCTGACGACCATCTTTAATTTCTTTTTAGAAGGACTTCAGGTGCCTTCTTTCCCTTCCCCCACTGATAGGATACAGGGGGCAATTGTTATGCAGCGTTGTCATCCACCGATAGACTGAATTTGACGATGCAGTGCAGAATTCTTCAGTTTATGAAATTGTTTCGATGGATGGTAACAGAGATTGTAGTTAGTAAAGATAGTAAGGACAGTACGAAGGATAACAACTGTTTCGTAAATTATGTTACTAAGGATAGAGGTAAATGGCGATTTGTACGGTCGGGTTCTAATTATCGGTTCACTGCAACAATACACACATATAAATAAATCACGCCTGCTGCAGAGATCTGAGAAAGACGTTCTAGGAAGAATGGGACATGAAATTTGAAATGGCTTAGTGGTAAAGTCATGCATTCTTTCAAGAGCTAGACTCTAAAACCTGGAGTAACTCAGCAGATCAGACAGCGCCAGGATAGAAATAGTTTACTTTTCTGGTCGAGACCGTTCTTCAGTCATCTGTTCCTTTTCCCCAGAGATGCTATCTGACCCGCTCAATTACTGTGGCTTTTTGCGTCTATCTTCGGTTTAAACCAGCATCTGCAATATGGAATGAGAAATGGAAGAATCATTTTTTCATGGCATGGTATGGTTCCAGGAATGCAGTTCTTTACTAAAATAGAACAAAGGTAAAGCAAGGCTTCAAAAGACCCCCCGCCGACACGAGAAACGGGCGCTGGACTGGTCTCAGCAAGCCTATTGCATTCAGTCTAGATCAGTGCATGACCTGGTGGTTATCAATGGTATCACAAAATGCTGGAGTAACTCAACGGGTCAGGCAGCATCTCAGGAGAGAAGGAATGGGTGAAGTTTCAGGTCGAGGCCCTTCTTCAGACTGATGTGAGGGGAGGGGATGGGAAAAAGATAGGATCCAGTGGGAGACAGGAAGACAGTGGGAGAACTGGGAAGGGTGAGGGGAAAGGGAGGGACAGAGGAACTATCTGAAGTTAGGGAAATTATTGTTCATACCGCTGGGCTGTAGCTGCCCAAGCGAAATATAAGATGCTGTTCCTCCAATTTGCGGTGGGCTTCACTATGACAATGGACGAGGCCCATGGCAGAAAGGTCAGACTGGGAGTGCGAGGGGGAGTTGAAGTGCTCAGCCACCGGGAGATCAGGTTGGTTAAGGCGGACTGAGCGAAGGTCTTGAGCGAAACGATCGCCGAGCCTGCGTTTGGGCTTCGCCGACGTAGAGAAGTTGACATCTGGAACAGCGGGTACAATAGATGAGGTTGGAGGAGGTACAGGTGAACCTCTGCCTCACCTGGAAAAACTGCTTGGGTCCTTGTTTTATCATTTATTAGTTTTTCTTCAATAGCCAGTTTATTCCTTGTTACTGGGCCCATTTCTCTTGGCGAGGCACATAGGTTTCTTGGCATTGTTTTATGTAGATGTGGATGGAATGCTTCTATGCAGTTTAACTGCCAATGTGACATGTGGACAATTGATGCAGAAAATAATCCTTAAACCTAATAGGTGACCAGTTAAATGCTGAGACGTTATTGGATGTTATGGCTTCAGTTTAATTGTTTAACCCAACATGTTTTGTTTTGTAGATGAAGGTTGGTCTTTGAGACTGATCAATGGAAGCAGCCGCTGCGATGGCCGAGTGGAGATTTACCACAATGGTAGATGGGGGAGAGTGCAGGATCGCGCCTGGAACATCCATGATTCCAACGTGGTCTGCAGAGAGTTGGGCTGTGGCTACGCCATATTCGCCTACAACTCCTCAAGGTACGGAGAGGGTGAGCTGCCCGCGTGGGTGAACAACGTCCAGTGTGAAGGAAACGAGTCGCAGCTCCAAATGTGCAGCACATTTACGCTGAATCCGATATCCAACGACAGCACCGGCGTTGGAGTCCTGTGCTCAGGTGAATGATTCAACTTAGAAATTGTAACGATTGTTCTTGACTCCAGAAATTTCGAGTTGTAAAATCAAATACGCCATCTGGGTTTTCGACTTGTCAAGTTGGGAGAGCACGGAAAATGAAGAACGCTTTATTTATCCGTTCCGTCCAATCGAATCAATGGTCCGAAATAGCATTTCTTTATTTACCAACTTAAATTCCTTGTTGATAAATATATACATTACACATCTGAGATCCCTTTCAACTATGTTGGAGGCCAATACTTGTACAATATTCGAGGCACACACACACACACAAACATTCATAGACAAACACGATCAACACACACTCACACACACACACACACACACACACACACATTCATACACAAACACTATCACGCACACACACTCATACACAAACACTATCACGCCAACAGGCACAGACGTACGCACACATAAGCGCACACACATTTATATATTAGCCTGGAGAAAGTTATAATTATTTTAAAGATACAGCATGGAAACAGGCCCTTCGGCCCATCGAGTCCACCCCGAAGATTGATTACCCATTTACATTGGTTCTCTGTTGTCCCACTGCATCATCAACTCTCCAGACGCTGGGGGGGGGGATTTAACGAAGGCCATTTAAACTATAAACGTGCCAGTCTTTGGGATCTGGGTGAAACCCACTTGGTCACGTGTGAAACGTGTGATCTCCACAGACAGCACCTGAGGTCAGGATCGAACAGGGGTCTCAGGTAGTGTGAGACCACAGCATTACCAGCTGCGTAGCTGAAGAGTTAGCTCCCAGGCAACTTAAAACAAAGCAACTTAAAACAAAATACATGGCAGTGCATTTGCAACATTCCCCACTCTCGGACCTAAGTGTAAAGAGGGGGGTTATCCACATATAGAGACATCCACTGTGGGAGGGCCCGCTCCATTTCCAGTCTGCAGAACGGACCATCAGCTCCAGAGAGCAGGCGATGGTGAGTGTGGGGAGGGCGATGGTGTGTGAGAGAAGTGTGGACAAGTAACGCCGCCATGTGGTTGGAACAACACAGGGCAACTTCCCTAGGGGTAGATTCCGACGGCTGTGGTTATAGAAGGCGCAGAAGAACGTGGAAATTGCAATGGTGTGATTAATGGCGTATTGAGAGCCAACAATGTCAACACTGATGCTAGTTTTATCCAACTGGAACGTGACTTTTAAAACTTAGATTTAAAAAATGCAAACTTTAAATTAAGACTGTACTCACACAGTATTTTTACATCTGCGATTTGGGTTTTAACATATAACATATAACATATAACAACTACAGCATGGAAACAGGCCTGTCCGGCCCTACCAGTCCACGCCGACCATTCTCCCTGACCTAGTCTCATATACCTGCACTCAGACCATAACCCTCCAATCCCCTCCTATCCATATACTTATCCAATTTACTCTTAAATAATAAAATCGAGCCAGCCTCCACCACTTCCACCGGAAGCCCATTCCATACAGCCACAACCCTCTGAGTAAAGAAGTTCCCCCTCATGTTACCCCTAAACCTTTGTCCCTCAATTCTGAAGCTATGTCCCCTTGTTGGAATCTTCCCCACTCTCAAAGGGAAAAGCCTACCCACGTCAACTCTGTCCGTCCCTCTCAAAATTTTAAAAACCTCTATCAAGTCCCCCCTCAACCTTCTACGCTCCAAAGAATAAAGACCCAACCTATTCAACCTCTCTCTGTAGCCTAAGTGCTGAAACCCAGGCAACATTCTAGTAAATCTCCTCTGTACCCTCTCCATTTTGTCGACATCCTTCCTATAATTTGGCGACCAGAACTGCACACCATACTCCAGATTCGGCCTCACCAATGCCCTGTACAATTTCAACATTACATCCCAACTTCTATACTCGATGCTCTGATTTATAAAGGCAAGCATACCAAACGCCGCCTTCACCACCCTATCCACATGAGATTCCACCTTCAGGGAACAATGCACAGTTATTCCCAGATCCCTCTGTTCCACTGCATTCCTCAATTCCCTACCATTTACCCTGTACGTCCTATTTTGATTTGTCCTACCAAAATGCAGCACCTCACACTTATCAGCATTAAACTCCATCTGCCATCTTTCAGCCCACCCTTCCAAAAGGCCCAAGTCTCTCTGTAGACTTTGAAAATCTACCTCACTATCAACTACTCCACCTATCTTAGTATCATCTGCATATTTACTAATCCAATTTGCCACACCATCATCCAGATCATTAATGTAAATGACAAACAACAGTGGACCCAACACAGATCCTTGGGGCACTCCACTAGACACTGGCCTCCAACCTGACATACAATTGTCAACCATTACCCTCTGGTATCTCCCATTCAGCCATTGTTGAATCCATCTTGCAACCTCACTATTAATACCCAACGATTTAACCTTCTTAATCAACCTTCCATGTGGAACCTTGTCAAATGCCTTACTGAAGTCCATATAGACAACATCCACAGCCTTGCCCTTATCAATTTCCCTGGTAACCTCTTCAAAAAATTCAAGAAGATTAGTCAAACATGACCTTCCAGGCACAAATCCATGTTGACTGTTTCTAATCAGGCCTTGATTATCCAAATAATTATATATATTGTCCCTAAGTATCTTTTCCATTAATTTTCCCACCACAGACGTCAAACTAATAGGTCTATAATTGCTAGGTTTACTTTTAGAACCTTTTTTAAACAAAGGCACAACATGCGCAATGCGCCAATCTTCCGGCACCATCCCAGTTTCTAATGACGTTTGAAATATTTCCGTCATAGCCCCTGCTATTTCTGCACTAACTTCCCTCAATGTCCTAGGGAATATCCTATCAGGACCTGGAGACTTATCCACTTTTATATTCTTCAAAAGTGTCCGTACCTCCTCTTCTTTAATCCTCATAATTTCCATCACTACTCTACTTGTTTCGCTTACCTCACATAATTCAATATCCTTCTCCTCGGTAAATATCGAAGAAAAGAAATTGTTTAATATCTCCCCCATTTCTTCCGGCTCAGCACATAGCTGTCCACTCTGACTCTCTAATGGACCAATTTTATCCCTCACTATCCTTTTGCTATTGACATATCTGTAGAACCCCTTGGGGTTTACTTTTACATTACTTGCCAAAGCAGCCTCATATCTTTTTTTCGCTTTTCTAATTTCCTTTTTAAGATTCCTTTTACATTCTTTATATTCCTCAAAAACCTCATTTACTCCCTGCCGCTTATATTTATTGTATATCTCCCTCTTTTTCCGAACCAAGTGTCCAATTTCCCTGGAAAACCACGGCTCTTTCAAATTATTATTCTTTCCTTTCCACCGAACAGGGACATAAAGACTCTGTACTCTCAAAATTTCACCTTTAAATATCCTCCATTTCTCTATTATATCCTTTTCATAAAACAACAATTTCCATTTCACTCCTTTTAAATCCTTTCTCATCTCCTCAAAATTAGCCTTTCTCCAATCCAAAATCTCAACCCTTGGTCCAGATTTGACCTTCTCCATAATGATATTGAAACTAATGGCATTATGATCACTAGACCCAAAGTGCTCCTCAACACATACCTCCGTCACCTGACCCATCTCATTTCCTAACAGGAGGTCCAACACTGCCCCTTCTCTGGTAGGCACCTCTACGTATTGCTGCAAAAAACTATCCTGCACACATTTTACAAACTCCAAACCATCCAGCCCTTTAACAGAATGTGATTCCCAGTCTATATACGGAAAATTGAAATCACCCACAATCACCACTCTGTGCTTACTACTAATATCTGCTATCTCCTTACATATTTGCTCTTCCAATTCTCGTTCCCTATTTGGCGGTCTATAATACACCCCTATAAGTGTTGCTAAACCTTTCTCATTTCTGAGTTCCACCCAAACAGCCTCCTTAATCGAGCCTTCTAGTCTGTCCTGCCAAAGCACTGCTGTGATATCCTCCCTGACAAGCAATGCAACACCCCCACCTCTTGCCCCTCCGATTCTATCACATCTGAAACAATGAAATCCTGGAATATTTAATTGCCAATCGCAACCCTCCTGCAACCATGTTTCACTGATCGCCACAACATCATACTTCCAGATGTCAATCCAGGCTCTAAGCTCATCCACCTTTCTTACAATGCTCCTAGCATTAAAATATACACATTTAAGGGACCCATCATTTCTTATTCTCAGTTTATTTCTTTTCCCTTCTTTCTCTCCTACATATTGGGTCTGAGTGTTTCCCTTTTCTGCCTCCTGCCTCACACACTGCCTATTAGCTATCTGTGTTTGAGTCCCTCCCCCCAACCATACTAGTTTAAAGTCTCCGCAGTTATTTTAGCAAATCTCCCCGCCAGGAATTTGGTTCCCCTCGGGTTCAGATGCAACCCGTCCTTTTTGTACAGGTCATACTTCCCCCAGAAGAGGTCCCAATGATCCAGAAACTTGAAACCCTGCTCCCTGCACCAGTTCCTCAGCCACGTATTTATCCTCCACCTCACTCCATTCCTATTCTCACTATCGCGTGGCACAGGCAGTAAGCATGAGATTATTACTTTGGAAGTCCTTTTTTTTAACTCTCTTCCTAGCCCCCTGAATTCTCCTTTCAGGACCTCTTCCCTTATCCTACCTATATTGTTGGTACCTATATGTACCACGACCTCTGGCTCCTCTCCCTCCCCTTTCAGGATATCCTGGACATGCTCAGACACATCCCGGACACCGGCACCAGGGAGGCAAACCACCATCCAGGTCTCCCAACTGCGTCCACAGAAACGCCTATCTGACCCCCTCACTATAGAGTCCCCTATTACTACTGCTCTCCTCTTCCTTTCCCTACCCTACTGAGCAACAGGGCCGGACTCCTTGCCAGAGGCCCGGGCACCGTCGCTGCCCCCAGGTAGGCTGTCCCCCCCAACAGTACTTAAACAGGAGTACTTATTTCCAAGGGGTACAGACACCGGGGTACTCCCTAGTCCCTGCCTCTGTTCCTTGCCCCCCCCCTAACAGTGACCCACTTGTCTATCTCCCGTGGTCTAGGAGTGACCACCTCCCTGTAACTCCTATCTATAACCTCCTCACTCTCCCTGATCAGACGGAGGTCATCAATCTGCCGCTCCAGGTTCTTAATACGGTCCCTTAGGAGCCCCATCTCGTCACACCTGGCGCAGATGTGGATGTCTGGAAGACTATCAGACTCCCAGATTCCCCACATCTGACACCCAGAACAAAAAACTGCCCTGGCAGTCATACTCTCCAAACAAAGCCCCGCGCTCAGTTACTAAACCTACCGCCCGGCCGCTACTCCAACCGCTCCAACCGCCCACCCAAAAGAACTGAGTGATCTCCTGGGAGAGGCGAAAAACCGGATAAAAAACCCAGGCCAATTTGGGAAAAAATCCGGGAAATTCCTCTCCGACCCCAAGCTAGGCGATCGAAACTAGTCCAGGAGATCACACAGGTCTTACTCCTTACAATCCCCACACAATCCCCACACAATCCCCACACACTACTTCCCAAGCAACACAGCTTGGTGCTACTGCTGCTGCTTGCTGCTGCTACTGCTGATTGCTGCTGCTGCTGCTGCTGCTGCTACTGCTGATTGCTGCTGCTACTGCTGATTGCTGCTGCTGCTGCTGCTACTGCTGATTGCTGCTGCTGCTACTGCTGATTCTGCTCATTTTAATTAACTGCATTGCTTTGTATGGTAATGTACTACGTTTTAAACTATTCTACATATTGCATTGTATTTCTTTTCTTGGATGCCCAACAACATCAGGCTAAGGGACTGTCGATGAAAAATAGCCTGTCGGCTAACTCGAGTACACTTGAATGTCAATTAATTTACACTGTCCCTTTTTCAAATAAATTTAAATAAATAAATAAATAACAACTCGTGTGTATTTGTTCAACAGACCATCTCCAATTACGGATGGCTGGGGGTGGAAGTACATGTGCTGGACGAGTGGAGATTTATTACCGTGGGTCTTGGGGCACAGTTTGTGATGACTCCTGGGACCTGGTCGACGCTAACGTGGTCTGCAGGCAGCTGGGTTGCGGATATGCTGTGGAAGATAAAATTCCGGGATTCTGTGGACGAGCTAATGGCCAGATTTGGTTGGATGAAGTAAGATGCTCGGGTAACGAATCATACCTCTGGAACTGTTCCTCCGCACCGTGGGGTCGGCACGATTGCAGTCATAAGGAGGATGTGACGGTGAAATGTTCTGGTAAGGATACTTTCGATCTACTGATTTTCTGCAGCACAGAGTGGGAAACCTCATTCCGGAGATGTATTCAATAATTTATCGCACACACTGCGAGCATTGAATCTCGATGATGGAATAGAGTCCTCTCTCTGCATAGGAGTGTAGGAAAATAACTGCAGATGCTGGTACAAATCGAAGGTATCACAAAATGCTGGAGTAAATCAGCGGGTCAGGCATACACAAAATCAGTCTGAAGAACGACCTCGACCCCAAACGTCACCCATTTCTTCTCTCCAGAGATGCTGCCTGACCCGCTGAGTTACTTCAGCATTTTGTGATACCTCTCTCTGAATAGGTTTTCTACTCAGCTACACCAATCTCTCCCAACCTCCCGTGTAGCCATCCCATTTCGCCCTCGGCTGTTGTCAGGGTACACGCAATTTGTCCATATTTTCCGAAACAGCCAGACGAGATGTTTATCCTTTCGGCATTTTCGGCACAGACATTGTGGGCGGAGGAACCTGTTCCTGTGCTGACCGGTTCGGTGCTATTTTCTTGTATGAACGGGAGATGTTCTCTTGGCCCCTTTTTATTTCATACTCTTGCTCTGGGGATCATGATTGGAAATTTTCAGCTCGACTTTAAATAATCGAAGTTTAATTAAATGGAGTATGTGCTCTCAGGGTCAGATCGGTCGCAGAACTGAAACAAGATTGCACCACTTAACACACATATGTCCCTGATCTCCACTTTCAGCGATACGATAGAACAGCTGACCTTGTGATTCCCTCTTCACCAATCTGTTCCCGACTACCAGCCCCTGTTGAGTTTTTTCAGCGACATCTGCTTTTGTTGAACCAGACCTTTCTCATGCGTGGTTTTTGCTATCAGCGGGATGGATACATATTATGATGACCTGTATATCTCATGTGTTCCCTTCACAGAACACAAAGAGATGCGCCTGGTGAACGGAGAGCGGCGGTGTGAAGGGAGAGTGGAAGTGTGGCACAACGGGACATGGGGAACAGTCTGCTCCGAGAAGCTTGAGAGACAAGATGCGGAAGTGATCTGTAAACAAATGAAATGTGGACCCCTCATATTTATTGATTATATCGCCAAGAAATATGGTGAAGGATCTGGGCCCATATGGATGGATGAGATGAAATGTAGCTCGCACGAGTCAGCCCTTTGGCAGTGCCAATATGACCCTTGGGGACAACACAACTGTGGCCACAACGAGGATGCAGGCGTTTCATGTGGAGGTAACATAGGAAAGTCGGCATCGGATTGCATATTAATCACGCGCGTAAATCCGCCAACATTTCACTGTTCTCAACAGATGCTGAAATGCCCGAGACATCCAGCGGGAAAGGCTGCGACGGTGGAAATGAATCTAAATCTCGCCGTTTACCAGGCGAGTCATTCTACTGCTTGTCAACCCCGGATGTTTGTTTAATAAGTGATTACTAAATAACTGATTATTGTCCTCACCCTCAACAACTTCTCTTTTGACTTCTCTCACGTTCTTCTCGTTAAACGTGTAGCCATGCGGCCATGCATATCTGCCTGTGAACAGTCCGTCTTCCAACGTGCACTGGCATCATTCCCCAAACTCTTTCCTCGCTACTTCGACATTCGCTTCGGGCCAGCCTCCTGCACCCACGTAGAACTCATTGACTTCATAAACTAGCTTCCAGTATGCCATGAAATTCACTTGAACTCTCTCCCTGACACTTCTCTCTCCTTGCTTGACCTCTATCTCCATCACAGGGAACGGAATATCGAGTCAAGTATCGATTTGACAGGAAGTGCCCCTGTCCTCACACCTCCTCCTTCATCTACTATCATCTCACTGACTTCCACTATTGCACTGACGCCAAACCCCTACTCTCAAATTCTCGGGCTCCATCGCATCTACTCCTAAAATGAGAAATTCCGCTCTCTGACATTCGAAAAAAAAAATTTCTTTGTAAATGTTGTTTCTACTCCACGGTGGTTCCCTCGTTCCTGTCTCCCATGCGTCCCATAGATCTGCTCGCGCTCCCATCCACCAGTATAAACAAGGATAGAGTTCGTCTGGGCAGAGATATTGGGGACAAGGCAGAAGAATGGAGTTGAGCAGGGAAGACAACCATGGCTGAATGGCGTAGACGATGGGCCGAATGGTCTAATTCTTCTCCTGCAAATTATGAACATGAACTACACCACCCACATCCCCGCCCATCTTGCAGCTACTCCCCCCCCCCCCCTTACTAGAATTAGTCTGAAGATGCGTCCAGATCCGAAACGTCACCCGCACATGTCATCCAGAAATGCTATCTGACCCACTGGATTACTTCAGCACTCACGTATTTGTAACGGAGTATTTTATTTAACTTCACTAATAGACCTGCAATTGCGGCTTGATGGCGGCAGCAACAATTGCTCCGGAAGGCTTGTGATATTGTTCAATAACAGCTGGGGAACGGTGTGTGATGACTCCTGGGATCTCGCCGATGCCAATGTGGTCTGCAGACAGTTGGGCTGCGGCTCTGCTCGTCGGACTCCAGAAGCGGCTGCCATTGCCCCGGCCTCAGGTGAAATATGGCTCGATGAAGTGAAATGCACAGGAGCTGAATCATTGCTGACCAGCTGTATGTCGTCACCGCTCGGTCAACATGACTGTGATCACAAGGAAGATGTCTTTGTCACCTGTTCTAGTACGTGTTGTTCGGTATATTCCCCGATCTCTACACCCCTTTAATTTCATAGGTTATGAAATTATTTTTATATTGTTTTTGTTTTTTTAATTGAAAACCTAAAGAGTTGGCGTTGCTAAAAACTCTCTAAAACAATATCCACGTCCAGTTTTGATTCCCTCTGGCTCCCGCACTTCAGCTATGTTATTCATGCGACGTTGACCATTAGACTATACGCTATGCAAACAGTGTTGGTATTCGCTTGCTACTGTTTGCTAATTGCTGAGAACATGATAGGTAGTTTTCAGATTGGCTGACTCGACACGTGAAACAGGACTTGCAATATATATTTTTTTAAATGACGTCCAGCTCCATCCAAATATCTCCGTGACAAGACAGGGTATTCGACTCGTTGCAGTATTTTCTTCTCAGGAAGTGTTAGTAAAAGGAATCATATTGCGCCTTTCGGCAAGTATAACTGACCTTTGATTAATGACTGTTAATTAACTGGTACCATGTGTTGGAACCAAGATAATTCGTGAAATTGGGAAGAATTTGTAGGTGAGTGTTCCTATGTTTGGTGGCATATCGATTCCGTGAAAACAGCGCATGCTCTTTAGTAAGATGTTGTCGAGCAGGTGTCCGGGCTTATGGGGCGAAGGCAGTTGAATGGGGTTAAGAGGGAAAGGTAGATCGTCCATGATTGAAGGGCGGAGTGTACTTGATGGCCTTATTCTGCTCCTGGAACATAGGAGCTTATGAATTGATGGACTGCTGAAACTGAAACTAATATCATGGACTGCTTGATATGTTACCCATAATACATATTATAGATGTCAAGTTTTTTGTAAACTGCATCATATCAAGCAGGAATTTAGAGTTATGCACTTCCATATCCTTTGTGTTCTTCTGATTTGGATTTCATGGCATCGTGGTCAGTGCCAAGCAGTGTGTATGCGGTGTGAATGCACATTATGCCTGAATACAATATTGCAGCTGTTGGCTGGATACAAGGTGTCACTGGTGAGGAATCAGGACTTTCTAGTATATTTTCTATTTATACCAATCCGCACAACACGATAGAGACTTGGGCTTTATTATGGTTTTCCGCTCACCCGTTCTTCTGGTGCAATGCGTGATAGGGTTTTTGGAACATTCCAAGCAAAGCAAGATGCACAACCAGCTTTTTCAAATTCATCAATGGTCCCTGGAAATTTTTACACTTGGGACCAACAGCATCTGTTTTCTATTCATCCAGGAATTTTAATTTCAAAGTTGGAAAACAAGCCGCCCTCCGTGGCTGTTGTGGTTTGCGCAACTCTCGGAATCCTCCTTGTCGTTGAATTTGTCACACTGGTGATAATAACATGCAGGCAATCGGCAAAAAGAGGTGAGGTTCAACTTTACAGCGTTATTATTCCAGAAAATATTTCATAGCACATACTTGGCCAATAAACTTATTCATTCATTCATTCATTCATTCATTCATTCATTCATTCATAGCATGAAGAGACTTTCGTTCACTTTCCATGTGCTCTTTCTTGCATTATGAGCAGTACATGTAACTAAGTGCGGAATGAGATGGTCTTCAATGGTTCCTATTGGAAAGAGCAATTTGTCGTAATAGCACGGAATGTTAAATTGATTCTTGTTTGGGTTCCCCCTCAATTGTTCATTTGACTGTTAATCAACATTCCATTCAACATCCTGCTCAACCCAGTTTCGTGGATGCGCTGCACAATCGCCAATATTCTTATTAGGTTCTATCCCCAAATCTCAAGCTTGCGCTTTCCTCACGTTCTATGTTCCTGCAGTGCTTCATTCCCCATCTCCTTCAATGTATTTGATACAACACAATCTGTCTTTTCCACTTCCTAAATTGACAAACCTGTGGAAACCGCATCTCCTTATCACCCGCTGCCACACTCGTACCATCCGTGTGCATTTGCGAATGCAATCAGTCTTTGAACGGCTTTGCCGGAACGGAACAGAAACAAAGAACTGCTTCCTACTGATGCACACTAGCTTTGATCTTCTTGATGTTCGTAGAATTCGCTAATTTCGGCAAGGAACCATTGGACCTCTTGCGCAATTCTTCAAGTCAAGTCAAGTCAAGTCAAATTTATTTGTCACATACACATACACGTTGTGCAGTGAAATGAAAGTGGCAATGCCTGCGGGTTGTGCACAAAAAGAATTACAGTTACAGCATATAAATAAAGTTAATAAGTCACTATTAGTGTCGACAAAAATTTAGTCTCTGGGGTTATAAAAGTTGACAGTCCTGATGGCCTGTGGGAAGAAGCTCCGTCTCATCCTCTCCGTTTTCACAGCGTGACAGCGGAGGCGTTTGCCTGATCGTAGCATCTGGAACAGTCTGTTACTGGGGTGGCAGGGGTCCCTCATGATCTTGCTTGCTCTGGATCTGCACCTCCTGATGTATAGGTCCTGCAGGGGGACGAGTGTAGTTCCCATGGTGCGTTATGCCGAACGCACTACTCTCTGCAGGGCCATCCTGTCCTGGGCAGAGCTGTTCCCAAACCAGACTGTAATTTTGCCAGACAGGATGCTCTCTACAGCCGCAGAGTAGAAGCAGTGAAGGATCCTCAGAGACACTCTGAATTTCCTCAGTTGTCTAAGGTGGTAAAGGCGCTGCTTAGCCTTACCCACCAGTGCGGCAATGTGCGTTGCCCACGTCAGATCCTCTGCGATGCGGACTCCCAAGTATTTAAAACTGCTCACCCTATCCACAATAGACCCATTTATCTCCAGTGGCGTGTACGTCCTTGGATGTTTAGCTCTTCTGAAGTCCACAATCAGCTCCTTTGTTTTAGTGACATTCAAGAGGAGGCTATTGTAACGCCCATCAACAGTTTACCTTGAATATCAACGTTTCCTAATTTTACATGTCATATGCAAAGGACTAACTGTTGAATACTAATCCTGTATATCCACAAGTTACCCCACACTCTCCTTTCAACAGCTGCGGTGATGAGAGGCAAGGGTTCTACCTTTGGCTTTTACGAAGCAATTTATGAAGAGATTGAGGATATTCTCCCTGGAAAGAATTTCAGTCAGACGGATGATTCAGGTGTGTATTTGCACTCGACAGTCGCTCTTCAGCGATAAATATCCCCTCCACTCCAATAACCGTATTAATGATCACTGATTAAAAAGAAAATCATAGTAGCGGATAAATCAGACAAAAGCAAACTGTTGGAGCAACGCAGCGGGTCAGGCAGAATCTATGAAGGAAAATCTACAGATGACCGTTCGTGTTCGTACCCCTCTTCATGTCTAGAGCGGAGATGGTTGATAGGAAAAGGCGTGAGGAAATGACAATAGACAATAGGTGCAGGAGTATGCCATTCGGCCCTCCGAGCCAGCACCACCATTCAATGTGATCATGGCTGATCATTCACAATCAGTACCCCGTTCCTGCCTTCTCCCCAAATGCTGCTCAAAGTTCTGGTAAATGACAGGTGGGCGTATGCAAGGAGGGGAGGAATTGTAAGACAAATCAATTTGGGGAGGCGCATAAAGATTGCAGGTGATCACAAAGGTTGGAGGTGATAGGAGGGAAGACAAGGTGCTCCAGATGGTGGAATCGGATAAGAAAAAGAGCCAAAAACTGAAATGTAGAAACATTGGGAAGAATGGTGGATAGGTGGGAAAAAGGGGATTGAGATTGTGGACACTGTGCAGATAGGGATAGGTTATGAGCTGATGGAGATGGTGGAGGTGAGGAAATGAAATGGGAAGCGATGGACGGGCACAGTGGGGAGAATGTTGTGTTTGAGAGAGCCAGGTTTGATAATCAGGAAAGAGAAGTGGGGTGTCAATTGGAGAATTAAATAGTTATACCATTGGATTGTCAGCGATACCTGAAGTGCTGTTCTTCCAGCTTGCATGCAACCTCACAATCTGGCAATGTAGGAGGTGGAGGACAGAGAGGGCGAAATGGAAAAGGACAATGGAATTGAAATCCAGCTGTCCCTGGTGGACAGAATCTGGTTGCCTCGTCTGCATTTGGCATCACCCAGGTAAAGGAGGGTACATCGACAGCATGGAGTTAAATAATGGAGATTGACGTTTAGGTCCCTGAATGGAGATAAAGGAGCAGGTGTAGGAATAGGTGTTGCATCACCTGCGGTCAGTGGGAGGGGGAATGTTCGAAGTGGATCGTTTGAAGGTAGATTGAGTCAAGGAATCTGCACCATCCTGGATTCACCCACAAATCCATGGGCGTTGTGCTTTTCCCAAAAAAGTGTGTTCAATGAAGCCTACAGATAGATGGGATTAGATGGCGCCCATGAGATTGGCCATGGCTACTCATTTGATTTTGTAGAAAGCGAGAAGCATCCAAAGAAGACAAGTTCCACGAGGCAGCGGACACTGTTAACTGCAGTGAAGTAGTTGGGTCACTGCTCTGGGACAAAAGCAATTGCCCAGAGAGCTTCGTGTTGGGAAGGCACTATTCGTCGATGGTACACATGAGGAGGTGTGAGCCACAAATTTGAAGTTGTAAAAGTTGTGGGGAGCATCTGACGTGTGCAGATGTAAGTAGGCACGGTTGGCAGTGAGGACGAGGTAGATTTAAGTTATGAGGTTAAACAGTGGGGCAACAGGAGTTAGAAATTAAACTCCCATTGGCACAGTCCAGCACTTTGTGTTCCTTTGTGTAAAACAGCATCTGCGGTTTTTATTGGTTCGTTAATGGATCGCTACAGCTTACCATTCTGTTGAACAGTGTTGCACCATTAGGTCACATGTCGTATCCGCGATACTGTCATCGGGACGATGAATAATGTGTGTCTTCTGCTCCCATGCCCAATTTAGCAGGTCTAATAAGTATCTCTTTCATTGATTTCTAGTCCCTGGATCCATTGATTCCATCAATCAAATAGAATATTACACCAGCGACCCTCTGGGTGGCGCTCATCCAACAAGCGAACTCCCTGAAGGAACCTCGTCCAGTGTTGGAGGTTGGTGCATGATTTGCTTTCCATTTTCTCCAATTTTTATTCATTTTGTTCGTAATCAGAACATATCAGGGAAAAGGTGTCCGAGCATGTTCGCCGTGAAATGATAGAGAGGCGATCTCAAGGAATTGTAAGGGATTTCTATTTAAAACATCAACAATTTGGCTTTGCAGATAAACCTCTCGCCTGCTGCCAGCTGTGTAATTGAATGAAACATTTATTGTCTGTTTATGTTCTCAATTCCTATAGGACTTGAAATATAACACGCGTGCGCCGGATTGGAGCAACGTTAAATAGTTCACAGGCCCAACACAGTCCTCTCTCCGTCCAAGTATCCATTACACAACAACATCTTAGTCTGAAGAAGGGTCTCGACTTTCCCATTCCCTCTATCCAGAGATGCTGCCTGTCCCGCTGAGTTACTCCGACATTCTGTGTTTATCTCACATCCCTTGCAGCTTGCAAAACAACTTTGGTTTTCAGGAAGATCATTCCAGCTTCTACTTCCTCCTAGATCTAGTTCCTGATGACCATGACGATCCTGAGAGTAAAACAACTGATTGTCCGGGCTATCAGTTCCCGGTGGACGGTGGCGCCGGTGACCCTCTGATGCTAACAGTTGCCGGCGGCAACGTGGACAATGGTGGTGAGTCAGTCTCTGACAAGCCGCAATCACCAATCCTCAGCAAAATATTCCACAAACTGCGTTATGTTATATTCACTTTCGTGCTTCAAATATTATTTCCTAAAAGCAAAGACATGTTCCGAAAAAGGTGCCCAAGAAGGGTTTTGTTCTTACTTGAACAACGTGTCATTCACAACTGCGATGTGAACCATATGAATACAGTATCTAATTTGTCATGTTCCACGTCGGTTTATTCTTCCCAAGATACTGCGCTGTGAACATGCACGGGAATAACGGGGGGGAAAAGGCCTGGAACAGAAACCAGTTCTAGTCACCGCGCACAAACAAAGTGCCTTTTTACAAAAAAATGAATCACTGTACATCAAAACGGCACTTCTGGTTATTCTAATGCCAGACACAAAGCGGCGGAGTAAGTCAGGGTCATCGTTG
Source organism: Rhinoraja longicauda (assembly GCF_053455715.1). NCBI lineage: Eukaryota > Metazoa > Chordata > Chondrichthyes > Rajiformes > Arhynchobatidae > Rhinoraja > Rhinoraja longicauda. The sequence goes on from NC_135988.1 coordinate 6,631,329, forward strand.
GACAACATGGACCACACCTGGAGTATTGCGTACAGTTTTGGTCTCCTAATCTGAGGAAAGACATTCTTGCCATAGAGGGAGTACAGAGAAGGTTCACCAGATTGATTCCTGGGATGGCAGGACTTTCATATGAAGAAAGATTGGATAGACTCGGCTTGTACTCGCTGGAATTTAGAAGATTGAGGGGGGATCTGATAGAAACTTACAAAATTCTTAAGGGGTTGGGCAGGCAAGATGCAGGAAGATTGTTCCCGATGTTGGGGAAGTCCAGAACAAGGGGTCACAGTTTAAGGATAAGAGGGGCGTCTTTTAGGACCGAGATGAGAAAGTTCTTTTTCACACAGAGAGTGGTGAATCGGTGGAATTCTCTGCCACATAAGGTAGTTGAGGCCAGTACATTAGCTATATTTAAGAGGGAGTTAGATGTGGCCCTTGTGGCTAAAGGGATCAGGGGGTATGGAGAGAAGGCAGGTACGGGATACTGAGTTGGATGATCAGCCATGATCATATTGAATGGCGGTGCAGGCTCGAAGGGCCGAATGGCCTACTCCTGCGCCTATTTTCTATGTTTCTATGTTTCTATGGATCATTTACGGTTAGAAACATAGAAAAAACATAGAAAATATGTGCAGAAGTAGGCCATTCGGAAACCAGATATCTAGGAGGGGGGGAGAGGTCTGTGAAAGAGGCGGGGGAGTCTGGTAAGTGATAGGTGGATACGGTTGAAGAAACTACAACCCGACGGAATGAACGTTAAGTCTTCAATTGTATACATAACCCAACCACCCGCCCACAAAAACTGCACACCCTCTTCCCCCACATCTCCCCCTCTCTTCCTGTTCACCACCACCCCGAATGCGCACCAGTATTCCCATTATACGTCCCCTTTCCCCTCTCCATCCTTTTCCATTATATCCCTTCACATTTCACACCACTTCTTCCAATATCTCACAGCCTTTTGTCTTTTTCCATCTCTTGCCTTGGTCCATCTGCCGATCAATCAACCCTCACTGGTAACCACATATCACTTGCAGGAATTTGTCCCGCCCCGCCTCTCCTCCAGCTTTATCCCAGTATTACAATTTATCTGAAGAAGGGTCCCGACTCGAAACGTTCCCTATCCATGTGGTTAGGAGATGTTGGCTGACCCTTTATGTTTCTCCAGCACTTTGGGGTTCTTTATGTACACCAGCATCTACAGTTCCTTGTGTGTACTCTATTCCAATGCCGCCGTTCTTCCATAGTTGAATAATCCTCGCCTTGCAATGCCGTCTCCCGCACACTGAGGTTCGTGTCATTCTTTTTCAACTATACAGAGCATACTCTGCAGATTCTCACTGATCCTGTTTTCCCGGCGACCTGCTCTTCAAACAGCAATGATGAACTCCACTGCGGCACGTTCGCAGTCCCGGCCCTTGCAGCACCCATTGTGTTTGACGGCTCTATTCCATATTTTACATCAGAGCCATGAAGACGGTAAGAAAACAACATTTCATGCGTTTGCTTTCATTGGCCGCATCGCAACACCAGTGATGTGGGCGTGGGGTACTTGTTCAATTTTGGTTGGAATTTCCCCTCTTAGTGAACAGGACTGTATTGAATGATCTGTGATGCTAATTCGAAATAAAGTTACTGGTGAGAAAATGCCACGTACTTTTGTTGAAATACACAATTATTTACACATTCCGTTGACTTTCTATTAAGAAGTGATGCTTCTCTTTATTTTAACTGCAATATCTATAAATCATATTCATACTTCATATGACCTTGCACTGTACATCTGTAATTAAGCCGCTGAACTGAGTTAACAGAGACCATATTGTGTCACCAACTTGATTTGGATGAGAATGTACAAGACATGATTGGTACGTTTGAAGATGAGAATAAACTGGGTAGTATCGTAGGCAGTGAAAATCGTTATGAAAATTATAGCAATCTCTTGAACGGCTGGGCAAGTTCATAGAGGATTGGCTAATAGAGTGTCATGTCCTCCGTGAGGCATGTTGCAGTTGGGGAAAGCAAACCAGGCCAATGGGCTCGCAGTGAATGACGAGGTCCAGGGGCGAGTGAAAGGCAGAGGGATCTAGGATGTCCAGATACACAGTTTCCTAAAGGAGGCGTCACAGGTAGACAGTGTGCCAAAGAAGGCTTTTGGCACATTGGCTTTCATCAGTCAAGTTTGACGTTGGCAAGGGTCCGTTTGGGGTACTCTGTATAGTTTTGGTCACCCTGCTAAACGAAGCATGTCACAAAGCTGAAAAGAGAGCAGATATGATTTGCGAGGGTATTGCCATGACTTGAGCTGCTGAGATATAGGGAAAGGCTGGACAGATTAGGACATTATTCCTTGGAGCGTAGGTGGCTAGGGGTTATCAAATAGAGGTTTATAAAATGATGAAGGGACTGGATAGGGCGAATGTACAGTGCCTTTTACCGGCAGGAGGGAAATCAAGAATCACTGTACATAGGTTTTAGGGGAGAGCGGTAGATTTAAGGTGATAGGGCAAACTTTTAATTCGGAGGATTGTCGATATGTGGAACGAGCTGCCAGAGGAGGTAGTTGAGACAGGCAATGTAACCGATTGTAAACAATACTTGGACAGGAAATGTTAAATGGATAAGAGGCAAACGCGGGCAAGTGGGTGTAGCTTAGGTGGGCTTTTTGGTTGGAATTGACGAGCTGAGCCAAATGGCCTGTTACAGGGTTACATGACTCCATGACTCAAATATTACAAAAATCTTTATTTATTCATGGTATATTTTTATTTTAGCTGGCCTAATAATATTTGCTTTGTTTTCTTTCCCAGGTGAATTTGTTTCCAAAGCCTGTCTTGAAATGATGGAAAACGTTTGTCGTTGGGTTGTGCCTTTCACCTTTCCTGCAAGATAGACAAGCAGATCTTCACAGCATTGATATCACTCGCCAAATTATCACAAGCAGAATCTTTGATTTGTTTTTAAACCACTTGGTTTGATTTTTTTGTCCTAAACTTTAGAAGAAAACATTTATACACTGCTTGCTGAATAGGTGTAGAAAAACATTTTTAATCGTCATTCTACTTCTGGAAGACAGATCTTTTTTTCCTAATCAATAAACGTATGTTCATTTGAATTTGTAAGCCTTTTTATACATTCCATGTAAATGCTGAAGATTGTGGAGGAGGTAAAATGAATGTACTGTATTCTTATCATGCTTTACCTTGCTTTGGTGTTCGTGATCCCTGAGCTCTGTAGCGCCGACGATGGCTGCCACGGTGTACTGCTCCTTGCTGTTTTGTATGGATTTGTTCGTTTGTGTTGTCTGCGGTAATCCCACAAAGATTACTTTCACGGGAGAGGTACTCCTTAACACCAGACTCAATAACCAAAGTCTGTAGTCTCTTTTTTGCTCTGGTTTATTTTCACCCACATGTTTAGACCGTAATGGTGTATCCTTATTGTGTTTGATGTGTTTATGCTTTATTATTAATTGTTAACTGTATGTTTGTGTTGTCATTTGTGAGTGGAGCACCAAGGCACATTCCTTGTATATGCACATACTTGGCCAATAAACTTATTCATTATTATTATTATTATTAATGAACTGTTTCAATCTCGCCTTGCTCCATGTAATAATCAAACATGCTTAATAAATACTTCAGATGGAATTCGATATGAATGTGTTCATATTTATCCGAGCGTACATACACATTCCATGGACACTAACACAAAGCACCACGTTGATTGCCGTGGTCTCATGGTGTGAGCTAAAGACGCAGGCCAGACATTGGAGTACATAAGTCTAATTGTGAAGGCTTAGTAATGAGCGGAAGACATCCTTTCAAGACAAGGGTGATAAATGTACATTGGATAATAAGTCAGATTATACGGTTTACTTGCCACATCGCGAAATAATTTGCAAAATCCAATTCTCATCAGCACATGGAAATAGACATCAAGAGGGCAATGAGGAAATCATGAAATCGGTAACCAGGTCGTCATATAGGGAGAGAAAACAGAGTAAAATATAAGGTCAAATTTATGTCTGCTCCAAACGTGCTGATTCCCACAGTGCTCTAATCCACTTTCAAAGACGCTATATCCTGTTCTCAATTCCTCCGTCTCTGTCGCATCTGCTCCCAAGATGAGCCTCTCCATTCTAGGGCATCCGAGATGTCGTAATTGTCTAGGAAACGTGTCCTCCCCCCCCCCCCCCCCCCACCCGCCCACCCAATCATAGATCGATTCTTCAATGTCGTCTCATTTGTGGTCCGTATTTCTCTCCCCTCCCTCCAGATGGAACCAGGATAGAGTTCCCATGATTCTCACCTTTCTCCCCAACAGCCTCCGCACCCAACGCATCATCGACATCACCGTCACCACCAATGCGTTCTCTCCACAGTTACATCATCCCATTTCCTCTCCCTTTTGCTTTTCGCAGAGACTTCTCCCTCCACATAACCTCCATTCACACTCCCTTCTCACCCAAACCAGCCCCTCTCCAAGTACGTTCCGCTACAACCGCAGGAGATGTAGTACCTGTGCCTATATCCCCTCACTTGCCTTCATCTAGCAACTCCATCAGTCCTCCCACGTGATACGGATGTCCAAGTGCACCTCCTATAACCTCACCAACTGCATCCGGTGTTTCCGATACCGTTTCCTGTACATCAACGTCACCAAGCAGAGTCTCATCCACCGTGTTCCGGACAACTGCGCTCAATCCTCCAAGGGTTACTGGATCTCCCGGTGGGCAACCATTTTAACCTCCTTCACGGTCCCACACAGACGTTTCTGTCCTGGTCCTCCTCCGTGGCCAGAGTGAGGCGTCATGCAGACTGTAAGAACAACCCTCATATTCCGCTCAGATAGCTTCCATCCCTGCGGTATGAACATTTCATTTTCCAATTTTAGGTTATTACCACCCCCCCCCCCCCCCCCCCCCCCCATTCTCCCCCTCATCCCCGTTTCTCTGCTCTCACTTATCTCTGCCTCAGATGGACCATACTTCAATTTGTTCCATTATATCAAATTAATATGCAGACAATGCTCTTTCGGGAGCCTTTGTTAATTCCATATTCACAGGATTTGCTCACTCTATCAGTGAGCAAATTCCAGAACATAGCGCTCCCTGGGTGTGAAGAAAATCTCACCTCCCCTCTGGATCTTTTAGGAATCACCCCACATCTGTGCCTTCCGTTTGCTCGACTCCCACTGACACCAGTTTCAAGTTATCTCCAAGAAAGTCCCTTCTAAAGATGAATATCTCCCCACAAGTTCCTCGCCATCTGTTGTCCACACACAGCTCTGTTGTTTGTGATCGTATGTTAGGCAAATCTACAGGAGTGGTCAAATACATACATTTTACGTTTTTCTAACCTGTATTTACGTTGTTTGATGGTCAGTAGCCGTTGCGTTCTCAGTTTGTATAATATGGAAAAAATAGCGATAATAATAAATAGATCACATGCAATTCGATATTAACGTGTTCATATTTTGTCGAGAAGCGCTTGCCAGCCTTGGCGATCAATTCCATGTTAGTAATTCCTCCTTATTTCAAAACTAGACAAAAAGTACAGACTATAAATCCTTAGGCACCCATCATTTTCCACGTCTTTAAGTTTCGCACGTCACACAGGCTAAGTTGTATACCCTGACATTTTCACCCTGGAAAAAAGCTCCTGCCTGTCTGCTCTTTTTATATCAGGTCTCCCCTCAACCTCCGACGTTCCAGAAAAAAAATCCATGTTCACCCAGTCTCTCTGTATAAAGAATACCCTCCAATCCATGCACCTTGCTGGTTAACTACTTCTGCGTCCTCTCCAGAGACTTCACGTCCTTCTTGTAATGGGAACTTCACACAATACTCCAAATGCGGTCAGATGTAGCTGGAATGTGACTTTCTGACTCTTATACATATTGACATTACTTAGGTTCGCAAGCACACTCTACGTTTTCTTCATCTCTATCTAATTATGTTGCCACATTCAAAGAGAAATAGACTCGAAGCCCATCCCCCCCCCGCCCCCCGTCCCCGTCCCCGTCCACCCCCCCCCCCTCCCCCCTGTGAATCAATGCTCTTGAGGGACTTGCGATCAACCATATACTTTACCGTCATATTCGAGCTCCCCAGCCACTTCTTCAGTCACTCCAGCATTTTGGGTATATCTTTGGCCTATCCAAGATCTGAATCTTTTTTTTAAAAAGAACACCACCTGGCTCTTTTCATTCCTCAGAGGAATCTACAGAACATAGTAGATGTTAGAGTTCGTTTTTATATTCCCCGCAAGCTTTCTTTCATGCTACCCCCCCCCCCTCTTAATTAACCTCTTTGTCCTCCTCTGTTGAGTTCTACACTTCCCCCAGTCCTCCGGTTTGCTGCCAATTTACATTGATCAGCCAAAACATTATGACCACTGACAGGCCCAGTGAATAACATTGGTTATCTTGTTACAATGGCACCTGTCAAGGGGTAGGATATATTAGGCAGCAAGTGAACAGTCAGTTCTTGAAGTTGATGTGTTGGATGCAGGACAAAAAGACCTGAGCGACTTTGACAAGGGCCAAATTGTCATGTCGAAACGACTGGGTCAGAGAATCTCTGAAACGGCAAGGCTTGTGGGGTGCTCACGGTCAGCAGTGGTGAGTACCCACCGACAGTGGTCCGGGGGGGGACGGGGACGAACCACAGACCGGCGACAGGGTGTTGGGTGCCCAAGGCTCATCGATGCGCGAGGGCAACGAAGGCTATCCTGTCGAACCAACAGAGAAGGTCTACTGTGGCACAAGTCACAGAAAATGTTAATTGTGGTCACGGGAGGAACGTGTCACAATACACAGCCCATCGCACCCTGCTGCGTATGGGGCTGCACACGGAGGAACAACAGCATATTAAGCAGGTGGTCTTAACATTTTGGCTGATCGGTGTATATGCCTCTTCCTTGGATTTAACACGATCCTTGATTTCCCTCGTTAGCTATTGCCCGATTTATTTTTTCGCCGGCGAGGGATGAACAATTTTTGGAGTTCATCCATGCGGTCTTTAAATTTTTCCCATTGCAAGGAAGTATTTAAGTATAATTTGCCAATCTATCCTAGCCAATTCCCGTCTCATACCTTCAAAATTTCATTCATGATCTGACACCCACTCGGCTCATTTTCTTCTCTAGCTTTCATCAATTATTCTACCCTTCTCCAATCGCGCTCCATTCTTCTTTATCCGCCTACATCTCGCCAGGCATCGCGCTCCCCAACCTCATTTGACCAGTTTTCTTCCCCTTACTTTTCTAAGCTCTTTTGATGATCTCTTCGCTCTTCCATGAAGTGTGGTGACCAGGATAGAGCTCAACACTGCAGGTGTGGCAGAACAAGTGTTTATTATCTGGTGTCAGTCGCCGCATGTGCCCAAACCCCCTGTCCATATCAGCAGCAGTGCTCGAAAGGCTGGCGAGGCGATCACAGGAGGATAGATACATAACTGCGGGAAATTCTATTGTACATCAGAAAACACTGTGGGCAAGTGATCGAGGGGTTGAATGTTGAAGGCGGTCGATATGGAGTAGATCAATTGGGCTGATTGGCCGTGGAGCTTTCAAACCTCTTCAAAGTTGTTGTGGTTGCAATCATCCAAGCAAGTGGAAAGGCCTTGGGTTGTCATTCAATCCGTGCACTGCTCTTTTGCACATGGTTTTTATTTGGCCGGTCAGTTGACCTTGATCAGTGGTGATTGCCAAGATGTTGGTGTGTGCGACTCAACAGTAGTAATGACACTGATTGTGAAAATGTATGTTCTTAAACGTTATTTTGTGTTTGGTGGTCATTATCTGGGCCGATCTTGGTATGAATGTTACTTGCCATTTGTCGGACAATGCCAGCTTTAAGATGATACATTTGCTGAGAATTCGCAAAACGGAATTAGACTGTGCATGGTCACAGCAAGCATTCGTCCACGAACCTTGCGATATCATTAACCAGGCAGCTAAAGTTGGCAGTGCCTTTGGCATTATTCTGTGGACCTTGGGCAGGGATTGGATCATTGACCTCAATCAGCAACAACTACTTGGCTTTGTGAGAATTTCCTTGCCAGCTGCGAATAGCATTTGTATTGATATTTTATTACAGCACTACCGGCAGTCCCATCACATTGCTGCGAGGTCTGAACTAGGGATGCGCTTCCAGCCACATTATTGAAATCGCTTTCTTCGCAAGCTCTGTATGTGTTGTGGGGAGCGGCTCGACTTCACACTAAGGCAGTTAGGTCTGACCATTCATATCTCATTAAAAAAAAATCCAGGTTGGCACACTGGTGTCCGATTTTGATGGAGTTATTAAACATCATTCTGCCTTCATTCGCATTCTCTTCCGAGTTATGAAGCCACGTGGCAGTTTTTTCGAAGAGATCCGGAAGGAATTCTTCCCTGACTCTGCACCCAATTCCCGAGTAAACATTTCGAAATGGTCTCCTCATCATCGCCCAATTGTTTCGGGAAGTTTGCAGTGCAAAAGTGACTTGCAATGCCTCAATGCCATGGGTGGCTCTACAACATACACCTACGATTTAGTTAACTGAAGATGAAACCCATCTCATTGCAGTACAAGTGATTTTCCAAGTTTTTCTGTCGATTACTAAACCTTTGCAAAAAACACAATGAGGAAAGCAGAAGGAGGACGTGCAAAGAATCTGACCGGCAAGGTAAAAGAAAATCCGACGCAATTCTCCAGGTGTATTGACAGTAAAAGTGTGGCGAGGGAAGGAATTGTTCCCCTTAAGGATCAGCGCGGCCGCTTTTGCAGAGAGCTGGTATAGTTTGTTTACAGACAGTTCCTGTCTCCAAGGCCTTCAATTAAGCTTTATATAGAGGGTTCCCTGCAATGTACTATCGTCAGTGTGCCTGCGAGAGCATTAACTCTGACGCAACCTGTGATCAACACGTCTTCATAAAGAGAATCAACACATGATAATAGAAGAATTGTGTTTTATTTTGCAATGGAACGGAGTCATCCACTGCCAGTGGAGATTCGGGTATTATTAGCTCTTTGGGATATACAGAAGTTTTACTATCCTCTTCTTGCTGTCGTTGGTATCCCCAGTAAGTTTTTTTATATATCAAATTGGTAGTTTACTAATAATGTCTAACTATAAACCCATTCTTAGAATTTACTCTGCCATATTTGCTACCTGTTGGTCGATTTAAAGCAGTCGTCCTTTCTGACAAGGTCAGTAAATTCCTTTTACTGGATGTTGATATAAGTCATAGATTCAAATCCTCATGCAAGCGGCGTTGACAACGGAAAGGCAAATAGAAACTCACTGACAGGGCTATTTGTGGTGAACAGAAAATAAATTAGTGATTGGACTCAAAGAGTTGCATTGCAGTCTATCATCGGTGAATTCAATTTGGACCAAGAATTCAGCCTCAGAATTCGTTCTTCGACATGTGGAGATTACTGCCGATTATAGCGGACGAGTTTAGACGGTGTTAAATCTCTGCTGCTTATACATGTAGCGATGTATTCATGTTTAAATTATAAAGTTTAGTAGTTTAGTCTCCTCTCGAACGCGGAAGGTTTAATAATCGGATCCTTCCTTGAACAGACTGCCACAACTGTTAATCTCGCAACATCACCCTGCTGCTTCCCCCGCTGTGTGATTCCTGATAGCCCTGTCCTCTCTTACAGTTAACCTGCTGACGATTGCCATCTTGTCTCGAAGAAAATGTGGTCTCTCCAAATGTGTCACCTGCTACCTGGTGGCCATGGCATCCGCAGATCTACTGGTCATTATCATCGATCTGATATTAAGGCATATTCCAATCGTTTTTCAGTTTGAATTTGTATTTGACATCCCGCTGTGTAATATCCACGCTGCCCTGCTTTACGCAGCGACGGATTGTTCTGTCTGGTTCACTATAGTGTTTACCATTGATCGATTTGTAGCTATCTGTAGTCAGAAATTGAAATCCAGATATTGCACCGAAAAAGCATCAAAGGCGATTTTAGCAACGGTGACGGTCGTTTCCCTTCTGAAAAACGTCAGCTGGTATTTTGTGTACACAGGAAGCTATTGGCTTCTAAACGACCCATGGTTTTGTATATTAAGAAATGATGTACAGAATTCACGTGCTTGGGGAGCGATTGAATTGCTTCACTTCATACTGACACCGGGGGTTCCCTTTATCCTGATTTTGCTGCTCAACGCATTGACGGTCAGACACATTTTAGCGGCCAACAGAGCGCGCAGAAGATTGCGGAACCAAAACACCGCGGAGCGCCCAAAAGACACGGAGATGGAGAACAGAAGGAAGTCCATTGTTCTACTCTTTGTCATTTCTGGAAATTTTATAATATTATGGGTGATATTTATGGTATTCTCTATATGCCGACGAATGCGTTATTTGGGCTACATGTCTGTCTCCCTGCCTTTCTTTGTGCGAGAAATGGGTTTCATGCTGCAACTCCTGAGTTGCTGCACAAACACGTGTATTTATGCCGTGACCCAAACTAAATTCAGGATACAGTTTGCGCAGATTGTCAAGTACCTTTTACAGTCATTCTTAAATTTGTTAAATAATGAACTGAATTGAAATGACACCGTCTGTCCAAAGGCACCTATTTTGCCCGATCACTCGGAGTTAGCATGACGGAAAGAACTGCAGATGCTGGTTTACACTGAAGATAGACACAAAACTCTGGAGTAACTCAGCTGGACAGGCAGCATCTCTGGAGAGAAGCAATGGGTGACGCTTCTGGTCGAGACACTTCTTCAGACAGATAGTCAGGGGAAAGGGGGAAACAGAGGTATGGAAGGGTAAGGTGTGAAAGCCAGACATCAAAGAGGTCGTAGTTCAAGGAAAATGTAGAATAGATCATTGTTAGCTCGGGGAAGGTGACAACGAAGCAGACAAAGATACAATTTAATCAGGAAGACAGTCATAATGGCCGGAGAACGGGGATGGAGGAGGGATGGTGAGAGAGGGAAAACAAGGGTTACTTGAAGTTAGAGAAGTCGATATTCATGCCGCTGGGTTGCAAGCTGCCTAAGCGGAATATGAGGTGCTGTTCCTCCAATTTGCATTGGGCTACACTCTGACAATGGAGGAGGCCCGGGGTAGAAAGGTCTGGAGCCCAACGGTGGTTTCTCAAGTTCAGATCGTCTCCTCCTGTTCCCACATGCCAATGACCTGCAGATCGATAAGTCAGTTACAACTGTAAATTGTCGTTCGTGTGCAGGTGAGTGGTGGTGGTGGTGGTGGGGGGGGGGGGGTGAATGGGGGTGTTGGGAGAATAACAATCAGGTTAAATGAATTTTCGGTGGTCGGCGCAGTCAATGGGCCGACGGGCGTGTTTCCCGCTCTACAGTGCGTTGACTCGAAGACAACGAATAAATATTGAATGACCCCGGAAGGCCACAAATGGCAAAAACCTCCATGCAACATTATGAAAGAGACTTGGCAATTGTGAAAAAAATCATAAATGCATATTATTGAGAAGATAATCAAACTGATTATCTTCTCAATAATATCGGGTCTGAGAAGCAGCGGATCGGTGGAGAGATAGCAGGCATCTCCCCTCCGCTCCATCAATCTGAAGAAGCGTCCCGAAAATAAACGTTGTATGTCCATTTCCCTCCATCGATGCTGTCTGACCAATGAGTGACTCCGTGTAGAAAGGAACTACACGGAAATAAACTGCTGGCTTATACCGAAGATGGACACAGAGTGCTGGAGGAACTCAGCGGGCCAGGCAAGACCTCTGGAGAAAAAGGATGGGTGGCGTTTATTCAGACTGAAAGTAGAAGGGATGGAACTGGAGGTAAGAAAAGGTCAAAACCAATGCGTTTCTCCAGCAGTTTGATTTTTGCTCTGGCTTGCAGCGTTTGCAGTCTCGTGTTTCTCTATGAGAAATTATGCTGGTGTCACAGAAAAGCATTCCAAACCTTTGTTGAATCTGGCAGGTTACATGAAACGGGCAGAAATATACCAAGTTCAGCGAGTGAATGTAGATATTATGGTGGAAATACAACAGTAAATTTAGTTCAGATCAACGTGCTAACATTTCTTTAAACATCAGATAGTTTTTAAAAAGCAGAAAATTGACGGGTTCAAAATTGAATGCAGCCAAACCTACAGTTGAGGTGCTCAGATTTTGAGAAGGCATTTTTCTTCCTGATGCCACTGACGCTTTGTTGGGTCCCACTAGTATATTTTCGCCTTTCTGAATACCTTTCTGGAAGTAATTGTGAATTTTCATTTTGCGTCCCCCCTCCCCCCTCAATACATTAGTTATTTGTTTGTATCTGCATTTCAGCCATCAATATATTAAACTTAAATCAGATTTTCCAATGAAACATAATGTCTCGCAGTTTCTTGAGATCGTGAGCCTAAATTGCATATTCCGTCAGTAATACTCCCTTTCTAAGCCAGGGGGTGGGGAATCTGTGGAATTCATAGGCACAGAAGAGTGTGGAAGCAAAGTAATTGCGTATTTTTACAGTAGAGATTGATAGGTTCTTGATTATTAAGAGCGCCAATGGTTGCGGGGAGGGTGGGTTAGAGGGGGAAAAAATATATCAGCCTTGATCGAATGGCGGAGAAGACCCAATGGGTCAAATGTCCTAATTTTGCTCTTATGTCTTATTAATTTATGTCCCGCAACAAATAAAATACCAACATTTAGCGACATAAGGAACAGATGCGGGTAATTTACGTGGAATACAAAGAGTTCTCCACGACATAGACGGGTGAAGTTTCAATAGCCACTGAGAAGAAGTTCCCAGGTACCTTATTTTCAATGAACCTCCCTAATCTGATAAACGTGTCTTCTCGTTCGTGTATCTCTCATTCGTCCAACGTCTTGAAATCCATTATCTCATCTTATCCCAAGGATGGTAAATGTTTCCATAAGACCTCCCTTCATTCATATAAACTCAAAATAATATAATTTAATGCTTATACTTCCCTTTTGCTAAACCCCACCTCACTTGCAATAGAGAACCATTTACCTTGCTGTATCTGCCTGCTAAATGTTTGTGACTCCTGCCCATGAACACTTACATCCATCTGCGCTTTGCTCTTCTCCACTCTTTCTGTCATAATTGTCTGACTTTATATACCACTTACGATGTGCACAATCTTACACTTTCCAATATTCAACTACTTTTGTTAATTTTGCCCACAGTTTATATCGTTTGCAGAGTTTGAATATGATCATGGCAACATGGCATTCCCCCTATTTTTATACCATTGCGAAAGTTAGATAGAAACATAGAAACATAGAAAATAGGTGCAGGAGTAGGCCATTCGGCCCTTCGAGCCTGCACCACCATTCAATATGATCATGGCTGATCGTCCAACTCAGTATCCTGTATCTGCCTTCTCTCCATACCCCCTGATCCCTTTAGCCAGAAGGGGCACATCTCATTCCCTCTTAAATATAGCCAATGAACTGGCCTCAACTACCTTCTGTGGCAGAGAATTCCACAGATTCACCACTGTGTGTGAGAAAAAAACGTTCTCATCTCGGTCCTAAAAGACTTCCCCCTTATCCTTAAACTGTGATCCCTTGTGCTGGACTTCCCCAACGTCGGGAACAATCTTCCTGCATCTAGCCTGTCCAACCCCTTAAGAATTTTGTAAGTTTCTATAAGATCCCCCCTCAATCTTCTAAATTCCAGCGAGATGCTTTACACTCTGCCCCATCCTCCAATTCATTACTGTGAGTCATGATTAACTGAGGGCAAATAAATGTTCCTTTGGGCACTCAAGTAGCTACATCCTTCCAAACTGATCAAGGAAAATGTTATTCTCACAAAATAACCAATCTTCATCCATGCTCACATTCTTCCATTTTTGACGACACCTTGCGAAATGCCATCTCAAACTAAATATACACTACATATATAATAATAATAATAATAATGCATTTTATTTATATAGCGCTTTTCATATACTCAAAGACGCTTTACAGAGATTTTGAGAACATAGGGAAATGAATAAATAGATAAATAAGTAAGTAAATAAATGAACAGAGAAAGGAGACAGAAGGTGAGGTGACCTTCAGTGGTTGAAGGCAGTACTGAACAGGTGAGACTTCAGCGATGTTTTGAATGTGGTGAGTGTGGAGGAGTCTCTAACGGTTTGGGGTAATGAGTTCCATAGGGTGGGAGCAGCGATGGAGAAAGCCCTGTCCCCCCAGGATCTGAGTTTGGTCCGGATGTGGGGGGATAGGAGATTGGCAGCGGCAGAGCGGAGGGTGCAGGTGGGAGTGTGCCTGTGGAGGAGGTCGGTCAGGTAGGATGGGGCCAGGTTATGGAGGGCTTTGTAGGTTATGAGGAGGATTTTGCGTTATCCTCTCCCATTTTGCTTCCATCTTAAATGGACGTCGGCAAATCTGTCAGATTTTATTTATATTTCACAAGTGGCTTTGATTACTTGTCGGTGGGAAGAAGGGTTTCGACCGAAAACGTCATCCATTCCTTCTCTCCCGAGATGCTGCCTGACCCGCTGAGTTACTACAGCATTTTGTCTTTGACTTTCTCTAAGCGACTAATGCGTTCTTGCTTATTTGCAGAACCCCCAACATCTATATCAAAAACAGATTTTAAACTTACAATCCCATAGATACCCACTTGAAATTTTGGTGGCAGGTCTCTCCCTCGCTGCCAGTTAGATGTGTATATTTCCTCTCTACATTACTTTTCAGAAGGACGTGAAAACTAATGTGATGGGGAAGAAAAACACGAAAGACGGATAAATCGCCGTTCCTGACCAGGATCCCAGGATGTTATGGGGAATAAGGGATGAGGTTGCTCTGCTCATGGCTGATATTTTATGCATCTTTGTTAGTCACAGGTAAGGTACTGGAAGACTGGGGATAGTTAGTGCTGCACTTCTATTTAAGACGGGCAGTAGAGAAAAGCCAGGGGATAGCAGTCCGGTGAGTCTGGGGTCAGTGGTGAGAAATCTATTGGAAGGAATTCTGAGAGATAGGAATGATTTGCATTTAAAAATGAACTGATTGATTAGGAACAGTCAGCATGACTCTGTATGTGGCGAGTCGGGTCTCAAAAATGTGATTGCGTTTTTCAAGAGATGACCTAGTGGATTGAAGACCAAGGGACAGTAGACGTTGTCTGCAGGGAGTTTACCAATGCCTTGACAAAGGCCTGCACGATGCGGGAGATCACAATTGAGCTAGCCAGAGACACAACATTAGCTTAGTGGTAGCTGATGTTCCATTTTCAAACTGAGGCCATGATCAATGGTGTACCACAGGAATCGGTGATAGATTCTTTGTTATTTGTAAGATATATGAATGATTTGGATGAGAATGTAAAAGTGGCACGAACAGTCAGTTTGCAGCTAATACTAAAATTGGTGGTATGGGGCCAGTAAAGTTGGTTCTCTGAGGTTACAATAGACTATTGGTGAACTGGGAAGGTGATGGTATTGCAGATAGGATTCTACTCAGACGCAGTGCTAGTGGGTAAGAAGGAGTTCTAGATTTTAGACATGCAAAAATGGGGTAATTGTGTAGAAACTGTTGAGATCCCAGATAATTATGGGAAGAGGAAGCCATAATTCTGTAAAATAGAATTATTGGAGACGTTATGTATGTAAATTGCAATAACCAGAAGGCAATCACATAGAAGGCCCAAAAACATAGGCGTAGCACCTGCCCTGCTGTGCAGTTGCCCATTCATAGAACATAGAACATAGAACATAGAACAGTCGAGCTCAGTCGATGTGTCCACAATGTCCGTGCCGAAAATGATGACAAATAGACCTAATATACCCTGCCTGGACCTGATCCATATCCCTCTATTTCCTTGTATATCCATTTACTTATCTAAAAGCATCTTAAATGACTTTATCGTTTCTGTTTCAATCACCACGCTCGATAATGCATTCCAGGCACTCGGCCCTTGTCGCGCACGTCTCATTTAAACGCGGGGGGGGGAGCGCATTTTAAAGGTCCGCGGGGGGGGGAGCGCATTAGTTAAAGGTCCGCGGGGGGCGAGGGCATTAGTTAAAGGTCCGCGGGGGGAGCGCATTAGTTAAAGGTCCGCGGGGGGGGGGGGGGGGAGCGCATTATTTAAAGGTCCGCGGGGGGAGTAGCGCATTGGTTAAAGGTCCGCGGGGGGGGGGGGGGGCGCGCAACAGTTAAACGTCCGCGGGGGAAGGGGGGTGCGCATCAGTTAAAGGTCCGCCCTGGGAGGGGGAGCGCATTAGTTAAAGGTCCGCGGGGGGGGGGCATTAGTTAAAGGTCCGCGGGGGGGGGCATTAGTTAAAGGTCCGCGGGGGGTGGGGGGAGGGCATTAGTTAAAGGTCCTCGGGGGGGAGCGCATTAGTTAAAGGTCCGCGGGAGGGGGCATTAGTTAAAGGTCCGCGGGGGGGGGGGAGGGCGTTAGTTAAAGGTCCGCGGGGGGTGGGGGGAGGGCATTAGTTAAAGGTCCTCGGGGGGGGGGAGCGCATTAGTTAAAGGTCCGCAGGGGGCGGGGAGCGCATTAGTTAAAGGTCCGCGGAGGGGGGAGGTCATTAGTTAAAGGTCCGTGGGGGGTGGAGCGCATCAGTTAAACGTCCGCGGGGGGGGGGGAGGGGCATCAGTTAAAGGTCCGCCTGGGGGGGGGGGAGCGCATTAGTTAAACGTCCGTGGGGGGTTATTAGTTAAACGTCCGCGGGGGGGGGGGGGGGGGGAGCACATCAGTTAAAGGTCCGCCTGGGGGGGGGAGCGCATCAGTTAAAGGTCCGCGGGGGGGGGGAGCTCATTACTTAAAGGTCCGCGTGGGGCGCATTAGTTAAAGGTCCGCGGGGGGCGGGGGGGCGGGCAGTAGTTAAAGGTCCGCGGGGGGGGGCATTAGTTAAAGGTCCGCGGGAGGGGGGAGGGCATTAGTTAAAGGTCCGCGGGGGGGCATTAGTTAAAGGTCCGCGGGGGGGAGGGCAGTAGTTAAAGGTCCGCGGGGGGGGGGCATTAGTTAAAGGTCCGCGGGGGGGGAGGGCATTAGTTAAAGGTTGGGGGGGAGGGCAGTATTTCAAGGTCCGCGGGGGAGGGAGCGCATCAGTTAAAGGTCCGTGGGTGGGGGGCATTAGTTAAAGGGGCGCGGGGGGGGGCTGATCTGTTGGAGACGTGCGGGTCGCATTGCATTGTGACGTCGCACGCTGTATACCGGGGGCGGGGGGCGCGAGCTCATCTCACAGGCGCACGGTTGCCATTGTGACGTCACACGCTGAAGACCTTCAATAAATCGGTTAGTAATTAAATGTTTTAACTTTAAAACCACTCTAATTTTTTTTAAAATACGACCATTTAAAATGACCCTGTTATCGGCACCCATGGCGAGAGTGGTGCAAAAATTAAGGCGGTGCAAAAATTGTGGCGCTGGGGTTTAAAGTTATATTTGATCTACCTGAGACTCTGAGTTACTGCAGGTCTGAATGAACTAGGTCCCGAATTGAAACGTCAGCCGACCCATAGATAGACACAAAATACTGGAGTGACTCAGCGGGACAGACAGCATCTCTGGAGAGAAGGAATGGGTGACATTTCGGGTCGAGACCCTTCTTCAGACTAGAGTCACCTATCCATTTTCTCCAGAGATGCTGCTTGACCGAGAGAATTACTCCAGCATTATGTCTCCTTTTTTGTGTAAAGCAGCATCTGCAGTTCCTTGTTTCTACATTTTTACTCCAGGACTTTGGGTCTTGTGCAAGATTCCAGCATTTGCCGTACTTTGTGTCTCCATTTGATCGACACAAATTGTTCAAGTAAAGTCTCGACCCGAAACGTCACCCATTCCTTCCCTCCTGAGATGCTGCCTGGCCCGCTGAGTTACTCCAGCTTTTTGTGATACCTTCAAATTGTTCAAGTGTGATTAATAAGGCTTCATTGTTACTGGAAGATTTTTCAAGCATATTCAGTATACCTTGGGAGCAAGTGAAAAATACCTTGGTTTGCCCATGCACATACGGCAACTTTGGGGACGATTGGGGATGGGACCCGACTACAAACTGATTGTGCTAGAGAGAGGGGGGGACCTAGAAGAACCTACAGCTTCTCCCACCTAGAAGGGCAAATAAAGTAGCACACTAAAACTTTGTGTGCAAGTCGCACCTGACCTGACATGGGACTCTAATACCTGATTGAGGCGAAATGCTAGAACTAATTACTTAACAGAATTATTTAGACGTGAGACTTTAGAGATACAGCAGAAACAGGTCCGTCAGCCCACTGAGTCCGTGCCAACCAGCGATCATCCCGTACACTAACACCCATCCTACACACTGGGGACAATTTACAATTTACTGAAGATAATTGACCTACAGACCTGTACGTCTTTGACGTGTGGTAGGAAACCAGAACACTCGGAGAAAACCCACGCGGTCGCAGGGAGAACGTGCAAATTCCATACAGACAGCACTCGGAGTCAGGATCCAACCCGGGTCTCTGGCGCTGTGAGGCAGCAACTCTACCACTGCGCCACTGTGCGTTTGAAAGCACCATCACCACGTCTGCAGTTGCTCTATGGGACTGCTCACCACCACGTTATCAAAGAGAGTGAGGACTGGACTTTGAATGTTGCCTGTGACGTTGTTACCAACATCCCCTAAAGAAGATCTAGGTTGACACACTAGTGTGCAGCAATTTCAGATCGTATGTTAAGCTAAGACTTCACTGAGTGCAGCACAACTGGTAGACCCGCTACCTCACAAGCGCCAGAGACCCGGGTTTGATCCTGACTTCGGGTCTGTGTGTGTGTATGTGGGTTTTGCACGTTCTACCTGTGACCACTAACACTATCCTACACACTAGGGACAACTTACAATTTTTACCGAAGCGAATTAACCCACAAACCTGTACATCTTTGGGATGTGGGAGGAAAACCTGTGCACCTGGGGAAAACCCACACGGTCACGGGGAGAATCTTCAAACTCCGTCCAGCCAGTCCCCTTAGTCAGGGTCTAACCCAGGTCTCTGATGCTGTAAGACTGCAACTCTACTGCTGTCCCCATGATTATTGATTATTAAACCATTCTAATCAATATCGCTATTAAATCATTCCAACTGTAATAATCTTGGTTATTATACCATTCCAACAGATCAGCAGAGAAGCTCACTAAAAAATTAAGTGATATCTCACACAGGCTTACTCAGAAAATTGCCATCTGACTGTGTAGAAAACGTAGCACTTTGGCAAAGTCTCTGTATGCAGCTTAAGTTGGAATTGTCAGGGGACTGGCAAAACAAAAAGGTGAATTATTTGCTTTAGTAATTGCACAGGCACATGGTGGTCTTTTGCCTCTAGTCATTTCATTAAAAAATAACTAATAAAGTTGGATTCTTTGTCGGTGCTCGATCAAGGGCAAGAGTGCGTCTGGCTCAGTTGGTATTGGACCAGAGTGGATCTTCGTTTGTGAGTTGACAAATGCAGATAGAGTTTAATCCAAGCAAACGTGTCGCACTTTGGAAGGTCGAATGCAAGGGGAAAATATACAAATTTATGGCAAGACCCTAAATGGCATCAATTGTAAGGCCACATATATTGACCACCGAAAACTCCCCTTGGAAAGGTGGTGGTGATCAATTCTCTCGAACAATAAGTGAGCAATAGACAGACGCAGAAAGCTGGAGTAACTCTGCGGGTCACACAGCATCTCTGGAGAAATGAAATTGGTGACGTTTCGGGTGTCGTGACCCTTCCTCAGACATAGTGGATAGTGTGGACAAAGTGCAAGTCATCGTGCAGGTCGGCAAGTAAACTGGCCCTTCAGCCCAAAATGTCCATGCCAGCAACCAAGCATCCATTTACACAATCCTACATAATTCCAATTTACATTCCCATCAACTCCTCCAATTCCAGCATGCGCCTACACGCTACTACAAACAAGGGCAAATTTCTGGTGGATTTGATTCCCCATTGTAGGGAAGATAAGGATGCCTGGGATTAACAGTGACGTGATCGTATGCATTCGGAATTGGCTTACTGATAGAAGGCAGAGGGTTGCAGTGGAAGAATAATACTCAGGCTGCAGGCCTATGACCAGTGGAGACCCACAGGAATCTGTGCTGGGACCTCTGCCGTCAATGGTACACGTACGGCTGAGTTACTCCTGCATTTTGTGTTTACCTTTGGTTTAAACCAGCATCTGCAGTTCCTTTTTATCACAGTTAAAGGAAAATATAATCCAGATAATTATCCCATCAAACAATGTGTAGGAATTCCCTGTTTTTCAATGAGTTCTCTTCTGATTAGGCAATAAGGCCATAAGACGTAGGAGCAGAATTAGACCATCCGACCCATTGAGTCTGCTCTGCCATTCGATCATGGCTGATCTAATTTTTCCTCTCAACCCCATTCGCTGGCCTACACCCCATAACCTTTGACACCCTTACTAATCAAGAACCTATAAATACCCAGTGCCTTGGCCTCCACTGACGTCTGTGTGACCATGAATTGCACGGATTCATCACCCACTGGCTGAAGAAATTCCTCTTCATCTCCATTCTAAACCAAAGCAAGTGTAGACTCAAGATAGACACAAAATGCTGGAGTAACACAGCGGGAAAGGCAGCATCTCAGGAGAGATGGCCGGGGTGATGTTTCGGGTCAAGACCCATCTTCAGTCTGAGAGTCGGGGGAGAGGGAAATTGGAAATATGGAAGAGGGTACAAAAGAATATAAGATGTGAAAATGACAGATCAAAGCAGACGATGATCAAGGAAATGTAGAATGGTTCATTGTTGGCTGAGGGGCAGGTGACAACGAGGCATACAAACAGTAACATTAATCAGGAGGACAGTGAAACTAGGCAGAAAACTAGGGTGGGGAGAGACAGAGAGAGAGCGAAAGCAAAGGTTACTTGAAGTTAGGGAAATTAATACTCATATCACTGGGTTGTAAGCTGCCTGAGCGAAATATGAGGTGCTGTTTCTCCAGTTTACATTTGGCTTCACTCTGACAGTGGAGGAGACCCAGGAATTAGTGGTTGGCTGGGAATGGGAGGGGGATTTAGTGTTTAGCAACCAGGAGATCACATTGGCCAAGACGGACTGAACAAAGGTGTCTGCTTTACCTCACCTTGTACATCAGGGCCCTCCCTCCATCCCAGGAATCAACCTGGTCAATCTTCACCCCATTCCCTCAATTGCAAAGTTTCTCCTTCCTGAGGTAATGTAGGAAAATAACTGCAGATGCTGGTACAAATCGAAGGTATCACAAAATGCTGGAGTAACTCAACAGATCAGGAAGCATCTCAGGAGAGAATGAATGGGTGACGTTTCGGGTCGAGTCCCATCTTCAGACTGATCCTTCCTGAGGTAAGGTGAACCAGGCCTAAGCAGAATTGTCCAGATGGAGTCACACAAGGACCAGTTAAAATTGGAGCTGGAGCAGGTGGCCGCTGGCTGCGAGAGATCACGTGGGGCGGTGACGTCACCTTGTCCCGTATTTGGGAGTGAGAAAGTTGGCAACCCTAGTGAGGAGGATACCCAGGTCCTGGGCACACTATCGCCTTTCATTCTCCTATCATTTTGAATACTCCACCTGTTCTTTGTTCCACAAAGTGAAGCTACCCATCAAACCATGTTCTATGAGAAGAACAGAAGTTTGCTCCTGAAGACAGACACAAAAAACTGGAGTAACTCAGCGGGACAGGCAGCACCTCTGGAGAGAAGGAATGGGTGACATTTCGGGTCGAGACCCTTCTTCAGACTTGCTGAACATAAACTTCTTCAGACTCAGTTTGGTCCCGGTGAAACTCAGCAAATCTGGCAGGGAAGTGGACATCTGAAGAAAGGTCCAGACACGAAGTGCCACTCGAGTTCGCTTCCCTCCTACATATGCTGCCTGACCATCTGCGCTCTTCCAGCGCTTTACAGATGCAGGGATCTTGGTCGACGTACAGTCTCTTGTGTCTCCTTTCGCTCCCTGTGGCCTGGCCAACATTTAAACAATGAATCAAATTAACCGGTTATTCATCTTGCTGCTTATGAAGCCTTGTCTTGTGCAAATATTCCATTGGCAGTTTCTCGAGGACTTCAAACAACGCTAAATGGCATTGTTGGCAATATATTTCTGGCCACTCTGCACTTGAAAGAAAATCAAAATCCCCTTAATATTAAAGAACGGCGCAGCCAGATATCAAATTTCATACAACATATTGGGTGCATGATCTTGAGAGCTGCTGCCAGGCCTCAGTTTAAGATGAGGAACATATCGTTGGAATTATCTTACTCCTAGTAAAACTGATTTTCATTTTACAAGAGGTTGAAGAAAATCACTTGCAAAGGAAAAGTGCAGAAATGCCAGGCTTTTATTTTGACTCAAGAACCATTCTCACAGGATTGGAGTAACTAAGCAGACCAGGCAGCATTTCTGGAGAGCACGGCACGGGGTGAAGGGTCTCGACCTGCAATGTCACCTATTCCTTTTCTCCAGAGATGCTGCCTGACCCACTGAGTTACTCCAGCTTTTTCAGTTTCAACCAGCATCTGCAGTTCCTTCCTACACAAGTGATAGGTAGATACAGGCGAGTGGGGTTTCCATTGGCGGATGGATGGACAAAGGCTGCTGATGAACTGGAGACAAAAGGGTGTAAGTTAAGTAGAGAAGAGGAGTGGCATGTGAAGGCAGAGGAGGCACGGTGGCGCAGCGGTAGAGTTGCTGCCTTACGATGCCAGACACTCGGGTTTGATCCTGACTAGGGGGGTGTTGTATGCACGGAGTTTGTACGTTCTCCCCGTGACCGCGTGGGTCTTCTCCAAGATCTTCAGTTTCCTCCCACACTCCAAAGACGTACAGGTTTGTAAGTTAATTGGGTTGGTATAAGTGTAAGTTATTTCTAGTGTGTGTAGGATAGTGTTAATGTGCGGGGATCGCCGTTCCGTGTGGACTCGGTGGGCCGAAGGGCCTGTTTCCACGCTGTATCTCTAAACTAAACTAAAGGAAGGGATATATGTGAAGGGGGTGGGCAATAAGGGAGCATGATAGTGAGTAGAAGGCATGTGGCACAGAGAAGAAGAGGACAGGGGAGGGAGGGGGTAGGGAAGAGGGGGGCTGTGTTGCCTAAAATTGGAGAATGCGGTGTTCATACCATTGGGTTGTCAACTGCTCAAGTGAAATAGGAGGTTCTGTTCTGGCTGCTTGCATTTGATCTCTATCTGGCAAACCTGGTGTGCATCTATTTCATAGAAACATACAAACATAAAAAATAGGTGCAGGAGAAGGCCATTCGGCCCTTTGAGCCAGCAGCACCCTTCAATATGATCGTGGCTGATCATCCAAAATCAGTACCCCATTCCAGATTTATCCCTTGATTCCCTTAGCCCTAAGAGCTAAATCTAACTCTCTCTTGAAAACCCATCATCCATTCATGTATGCGTGCCTGCACGTGTGTGTGTGCATATGTGTCTGGATTTGAGCTTCACTGCATTGAGGGGGTGGGGAAATAGCCACAGGTGATATCTGAGAATGTGTGTGATGGATGTTGGGAGGGATAGGGGAGATTTTTTGATCTGTACTTGTTCATCCAAGTGATATAATTTATTTGTTAATTTCACCTCAATGTGATCTTCAGTCTCCATCTAATGGCCTTATTTCAATAGATTACTGCAAAAAAAAATTAAATCTTCTTCACCACTGCGTTCTAAAAGTGAAGGCTTGTTTAGATCTAATTTAATTGGAGAAGCCTATTCACAATTCCACTCGGTAGATTTTGAAGATCGTTATTGGTTTTAACTCTCTTAAACAAAAATAGACAGAAGGAACTGCAGGTGCTGACTTACATGGAAAAAAGACACAAAGTGCCGGAATAATTCAGAGGGTCAGGCAGCTTCCATGAACAACGTGGATAGGCGCTAACTTTGCGTCAGGGCCCTTCTTCGGTCTGATTGTTGTTGGGGGGGGGAAAGCTGGAAGAGATGTGGGGGCAGGACGAAAGCGGGCAGGAGGTAGGTTGATTCAAGTCAAGGAGGTTTAGACTGGTAGATGGGTGGACAAAGGCCTGAGATGGGAAGAAGTGGTTAGGCTGTGAGATGAGTAGACAAGGAGAGAGGTTGCGTGCAATGTGAAGCCAGAGGAAGGGATTGAGGTGGAAGGAGATGTGGGAATGGGAAAGAGGTCTGGAATTACCTGTAGTGATCTGGCGGGCTGGGTCTCGACCCGAAATGTCACCCATTCCTTCTCCCCAGAAATGCTGCCTGACCTGCTGAGTTACTCCAGCATTTTGTGATACCTGGGAATGGGAAAGGATTGTTGATGGATAGTTACCTAAAATTTGTAGAATTCAATGCTCATACCATTGGGTTGTAGACTACCCAAGCGGAATATGAGGTGCCCTTCTTGCAGTTTGCGTGTGGTCTCACTCTGGCAGTGGAGGAGGCCCAGGACAGAAAATCAGTGTGGGAATGGGAAGGGGAATTAAAACGGTTAAAATGGGAGGTAGTCTCCAAATAATATTGGAGGACAAGGAACTGCAAACTTTTATCAGTTTGAAGTAGGGTCCTGGCCTGAAACGTCAAATATCCATGTTCTCCAGAGATGCTGCCTGACCCGCTGAGTTACTCCAGCACTCAGTGAAACATCACCTATCCATGTTCTCCAGAGATGCTGCCTGACCCGCTGAGTTACTCCAGCCCAGCACTCAGTGAAACGTCACCTATCCATATTCTCCAGAGATGCTGACTGACCCGCTGAGTTACTCCAGCATTCTGTGAAACGTCACCTATCCATTTTCTCCAGCGATGCTGCGTGACCCACTGAGTTACTCCAGCACTCTGTGAAATGTCACCTATCCATGTTCTCCAGAGATGCTGCCTGACCCGCTGAGTTACCCCAGCACTCAATGAAACATCACCTATCCATGTTCTCCATATATGCTGCCTGACCCACTGAGTTACTCCAGCACTCTGTGAAACGTCACCTATCCATGTTCTCCAGAGACGCTGCCTGACCCGCTGAATTTGTGTCTCTAAAAAAACATTGTAGCCTCACGTGGTGGTGGTGTGAGATAGTGGTTCTGTGATTGAGCACAGCCAGGATCCCAGAGAGCTGATCCAAGAACAGAAGTTCAAATCCCATCATCGTAACTACAGCACTTAAAAACTTGAATAATTAAATAAGCTGGGGATATGAAACTCTCGTCTCAGTATGAACCTCGAGGTTCCCATAAAAACCCATCTGATTCTTAGTTTAGTGTAGCATAGAGATACAGTGTGAAAACTGGCCCTTCGGCCCACCGAGTCCACACCGACTACAATCACTATTCTACACAATGAGGGACAATTTACAGAAGCCAATTAACGTACAAACCTGCACGTCTTTGGAATGTGGGAGGAAATCGCAGAGAAAACCCACCTGGTCACGGTGAGAACGTACAAACCCCACACAGACTGCACCCGTAGTCGGAATCATCTATTCTCATCTATTGCATCCGCTGCTCTTTACATCGGCGAAACCAAACGCAGGCTTGGCGATCGCTTCGCTCAACACCTGCGCTCAGTCCGCCTTAACCAATCTGATCTTCCGGTGGCTGAGCACTTCAACTCTCCCTCCCATTCCCAGTCTGACCTTTCTATCATGGGCCTCCTCCAATGCCATAGTGAGGCCCATCGGAAATTGGAGGAACAGCACCTAAAATTTCGCCTGGGCAGCTTGCAGCCCAGTGGTATGAACATTGACTTCTCCAACTTTAGATAGTTCCTCTGTCCCTCTCTTCCTCTCCCCCTTCCCAGATCTCCCACTGTCTTCCTGTCTCCACCTATATCCTTCCTTTGTCCCGCCCCCCCCTAACATCAGTCTGAAGAAGGGTCTCGACCCGAAACGTCGCCCATTCGTTCTCTCCTGAGATGCTGCCCGACCTGCTGAGTTACTCCAGCATTTTGCGAATAAGCACCCGTAGTCAGGATCGAACCCGGGTCTCCGGCGCTGCAGATCCATCGATGTGCTCGATTCTTAACGACCTCCTCAATTCCGTAACAGGTCAGGATAGGCAAGAAATGCTGGCCACATACTGATGCCCACTTACTGTGAGCGAATAAATGAACAAAACAACGGAAGAAAAATACTTGAGGGAAAACTAATTGGTGGTTTGGCTGACGTTAGCTGAATAGAAATGACACGGTGGGAGCAGTGTGGGACTGGAATCATAGCGACGTCAGGCAGTGCAATATAAAGTCCACAGTGGGACATCATTGCAGAAAAATGTATTTTAAAATAAACGGACTCAGATACTTTCCTTCTCGTTTTTTGGAAAAAAAATGTAATTCATATTTGCAAAATTCCATGGAAGAATACGGTTGTTGAATATCTGCTCAAACCTCCACAATAATCAAGCTCCCACCAAACTTCTGGACTTACTTTCCCACAACCAGGCACATCTTCGCATCTCCATTAATGACTTGGATGAAGGGATTAAAAGTACCATTAGCAAATTTGCAGATGATACAAAGCTGGGTGGTAGTGTGAACTGTGAGGAAGATGCTATGAGGTTGCAGGGTGACTTGGACAGGTTGTGTGAGTGGGCGGATGCATGGCAGATGCAGTTTAATGTGGATAAGTGTGAGGTTATCGACTTTGGTGGTTAGAATAGGAAGGCAGAGTATTATCTGAATCGTGTCAAGTTAGGAAAAGGGGACGTACAACGAGATCTGGGCGTCCTAGTGCTTCAGTCACTGAAAGTAAGCATGCAGGTACAGCAGGTAGTGAAGAAAGCCAATGGAATGTTGGCCTTCATAACAAGAGGAGTTGAGTATAGGAGCAAAGAGGACCTTCTGCAGTTGTACAGGGCCCTAGTGAGACTGCACCTGGAGTACTGTGTGCAGTTTTGGTCTCCAAATTTGAGGAAGGATATTCTTGCTATTGAGGGCGTGCAGCGTAGGTTTACTAGGTTAATTCCCGGAATGGCGGGACTGTCATATTTTGAAAGACTGGAGCGACTAGGCTTGTATTCACTGGAATTTAGAAGAATGAGAGGGGATCTTATCGAATCGTATAAGATTATTAAGGGGTTGGACACGCTAGAGGCAAGAAACATGTTCCCAATGTTGGGGGAGTCCAAAACTAGGGGCCACAGTTTAAGAATAAGGGGTAGGGCATTTAGAATGGAGATGAGGAAAAACTTCAGTCAGAGAGTTGCGAATCTGTGGAATTCCCTGCCACAGAAGGCAGTGGAGGCCAATTCTCTGAATGCATTCAAGAGAGAGCTCGATAGAGCTCTTAAGGATAGCGGAGTCAGGGGGTATGGGGAGAAGGCAGGAAATGGGTACTGATTGAGAATGATCAGCCATGATCACATTGAATGGCAGTGCTGGCTCGAAGGGCCGAATGGCCTACTCCTGCACCTATTGTCTATTGTCCAGCCCTTTTCTGCCACCTGCAGAGACCTCTCCCGCCACAACTCCATGGTTCACTCATCCCTCCCCACCCAAACCACCCCCCCCCCCCCCAGCTACTTTCCCCTGTAACCGCAGGAGATGTAACACCTCTCCCTGTACCTCCTCCCTCGCCTCCATCTCAGGGACCCCAGCGGCCCTTCCAGGTGAGGCACTTTCTCTAACCTCAACCACTGCATCTGGTGTACCCGATGTGGCCTCTTGTACATCGGCGAGACCAAGCGTTGACCGTTTTGTTTTCTGTGCCCTTTCCCGCCCCAGCGCGAACCTATTTCACCCACTATCTGACCTCCCCTTTCTCCTCACTCATCCCCTTCCACCTACATCCCTCTCTATGCCTTTACATTACACTCACCTCACCTAATCTGCCACCCGTTTGTCTCCCTTTCACCTCTAGCCTTTCTACACCCATCCGCCAAGTAAGAAATCCATTGTTCCATAGAAAGTAGGTGCAGGAGAAGGCAATTCGGCCCTTCGAGCCAGCAACACCATTCAATATGATCATGGCCGATCATCTGGAATCAGTACCCTGTTCCTGCTTTTTCCCCATATCCCTTAATTCCGTTGTTGGTACTACATATGCCATCACTGCCGCAGAAGGCAGTGGAGGCCAATTCACTTGATGTTTTCAAGACAGAGTTAGATTTAGCTCTTTTGGGCTAACGGAATCAAGGGGTACGGGGAAAAAGTAGGAACGGGGTACTAATGTTGGATGATCAACCGTGATCATATTGATTGGTGGTGCTGGCGTGAAAGGCCAAATGGTCTCCTCCTGCACCTATTTCCCACGTTTTCTATGTTTTCTATTGAACACTCTTGATACTTCACTCTCGAGAATGCCCCCCACTTGCCTGCAAGGGTGACATTGTATCAATGATCAAATTATCTCAGCTAATTGACTGTTCATTGCTTCCACAATCAGCATGCCTTGGTCGTAGCTACCCCGTTAGTCTACTCCAACACGCCTCTATCATCAAGAAGCAAATGGGCAATAACAGCAGCGGACCACCACCACATTTAGGTTGCCCACACCAAGCCGCACACGGTCATCATTTGGAACTAGTTTGCTGCCTTGCCAACACCACACGCAAGAGCATTGTGTGCATGCCGTCACCAGAGAGGCTACAATGTTTGAAGATGGTGATTTTTACTACCACTTTCTCAAAGGTTATTTGGTTTGGTGAATATATGCTCACAGCACCAGCATTACCCGGAGCCAGGAAAAAAAGAATAAATGAAAACAAAATCTGTACTACTTGATATCAATGAGAAGATGGGGCCTAGTTTACATTGTTGAGACCAAGTGTAGACTTGGTGACCATTTATTTGGCTGAACACATACATTCGGTCTACCAAGGCCTGCTGAATCTCCCGGTTGCTTTAATTTAGGTTAGTTCAGAGATACAGAGTGGAAACAGGCCATTCGGACCACTGAGTCCGCACCAACCAGCGATCCCCGCATACTAACACTATTCTGCACAAATTTTACATTTATACCAAGCCAATTAACCTACTAAATGTATGTATTTCGAGTGTGGGAGGAAACCGATGATCTAGGGAAAAAAACCCACTTAGGTCACGGGGAGAACATACAAACTCCGTACAGACAGCACGCGTAGTCGGGATTGAACCCGGGTGTCAGGCGCTGCAAGCGCTGTAAAACTCTACCGCTGCACCACCATGCCGCCCCATTCTAACTTCCCTTCACATTCCCCTACTGACCTTCCTGTCCTGGGTCTCCTCCATTGCCAGCGTGAGGCCACCTCACACAAGTTGGAGGAAGGGCACCTCATATTCCACTTGCGTAGCTGACAACGCAATGGTATGAATACTGAATTCTCCAGTTTTAGGTAACGCCCCACCTTCAGCCCCTCTGTTTTCTGTGCCCTTTCCCGCCCCGGCGCGAACCCATTTCACCCACTATCTGACCTCCCCTTTCTCCTCACTCATCCTCTTCCACCTACACCCCTCTCTATGCCTTTACATTACACTCACCTCACCCAATCTGCCACCCGTTTGTCTCACTTTCACCTCTAGCCTTTCTCCACCCATCTGCCATTTAGCCCCCCTCCCTCCTCACCTGTATCTTCCTATCATTAGTCCACCTTTATCCTATCCCCACAACTTTTCTTGCTTTCTCCCACCTCCTACAGTCAGACTGAATGAAGAAGAATGGTCCCGACCCAAAACGTCTCCTGTCCACTCCATCCACCGATGCTGCCTGACCCACTGAGTTATTCCAACAATCTGTTATTTACTCATGATCCCAGCATCTGCAGTTCTTTGTGTCCCTGCATTACTGTTGTTGTACATGTTTTGGTGAACACTGAGTTTATATTGCTTTATATTTCAATCCGATTGAATCTCTAATCCTACTCAGTTTGTCTGTGATCTGTCATTACAGCTCAGAGCTGCCCTCTCCTGGGCAGTTGCACTTTAGCAGCTTGATTCACAGACAGCTGGAACCGAACCATTTCAAACACCACTTTCCATTTTCCCCACAATATCCACCTGGATAGATAGCTACAATAATCCAGTGGGAATTCCTCCGGACATCTACAGCAGAGGCAGAAATGCTGGAGGCGGATAAACTGAAATCTGTAGGAAACACAGTGAAGCCTAATGTTTACATATTATAAACTGAGGATATCCCAGAGTTTTATTGTTCTTCATCTTCATAAGTCGTGGGAGCAGAATATCTAGTCTACTCTGCCATTCAATAATTTAGTTTAGTTTAGTTTAGCTTAGAGATACAGCACGGAAACAGGCCCTTTACAATTCATTAAATATCCACAATTTCTTGGATCGGTCAATTGAGCTATCTCGAATGGATGTAAACAATTTCATCTTTATTCCTTTTTTATTGGACTATGGGTGTTTTTTTTAAAATCCTTACCCTATTCCAATGAGAGGAATAGATTGGGTAGATGCACAGAATCTCTTGCCCAGAGTAGGGGAACCGAGGACCAGGTTCAAGGTGAGGGGAAAACGATTTAATAGGAATCTGAGGGGTGACTTTTTCACACAAACGGTGGTGGGTGTGTGGAACAAGCTGCCAGAGGAGGTAGTTGAGGCTGGGGCTATCCCAACGTTTAAGAAACAGTTAGACAGGTACAAGGATAGGACAGGTTTGGAGGGATATGGACCAAGCGCAGGCAGGTGGGACAAGTGTAGCTGGGACATGTTGGCCGGTGGAGGCAAGTTGGGCCGAAGAGCCTGTTTCCACACTGTATCACTCCATGACTCTAATTTGACTCTTTTGGAGAATTGGCGATCATTGGTGTAAAAATCCTGTGATGGTCTTGGTTTTCGGGACGTCCAATGCTGTTGCATTATTGAGCACTGGAGGGCAGATGCGGACCGTGAGAGCAGACCTCAACTACCTGCTATTGAAGTGGTTTGGAAGAATGAATGACCATTGTTAAAGTTAAGGTACAACAAATTTCATAATTTATCATCATATATTGAATTTAAAAGGAGCAAACTCTCTTTCAAAAATGGACCGACTAAAAGGTAATTGCAAATGAAGGGACTCTTCTGAGCTGCCAGTGTCCTGACTCTATTAGTTCAGTTACGTTTATTGACACGTGCACCGAGGTACAGTGAAAAGCTTTCGTTGCGTGCTAACCAGCCAGTGGAAAGACAATACATGATTACAATCGAGCCCGTCACAGTGTACAGATACATGACCAGGAAATAATAAGGAAAGAACCGATGGAAAGCAACAGGAGCTCTCCCTGACATTGTGTTCATAACTTCACATCATTGAAGCAGAAATAGGCCATTCGGCCCATCGAGTCTACGTTGCCATTCAATCAAGGCTGATCTATCTTTCCCCCTCAGCCCCATTCTCCTCCCTTCTCCCCATATCCCCTGGTTGGTATCTGTATTTGTGACTCCATCCAATTTAGAAGGTGGGCGGCTTTGTGACTTCTGTTTAAAACCTCCCACGCCCTTTGGCCAAGCTACCAAGGTGAAAACAGGTTTGATCACATCTCCCCTCCGGTAGCAGATGGTGTGTGATTATCCTATGGAAACTCAATTTAGTTTAGTTTAGTTTAATTCATTGTCACGTGCACCGAGGTGAATAACGTTTAGTGCAAGATAAAGTCCAGTAAAGTCTGACTGCAGTTACTCCGAGGGTCTCCAATGAGGTAGATTAGAGGTCAAGACTGCTCTCTAGTTGGTGATACGATGGTTCAGTTGCCTGATAACAGCAGGCACGAAACTGTTCCTGAATCTGGAGGTATGCATTTTCATACTTTCAGTTTAGTTTAGTTTAGAGATACAGTGCGGAAACGGGCCCTTTGGCCCACTGAGTCCTGTAAGTTATTGGGGCAAATCCTCCAAAATTATGGAAGAACTCGTTATTGTTATAATTATTATTAATTATTGTTATAACTCGGGGATAAGGACCTGGACATTTTTTTAAACAGACATGCTGGCTGCAAAAACACAACCCCCCCCCCCAAGTGATCACAAAGGAAGAACAAGTTCAAAGCCTGTCTGTGGGCCTGGGCAGCCACATGACTATGCGAGTGGTGAGAACAGGAAAGGCCGGGACAGAGATAACGAGATTACCTTGGAAAGACAAAGGAAGGAACGGAGCCCAGCAGACGGGGGTGAATAGCCCAGCAGCAAGACAATCACCATCGTAAATGGCCCATCCATCGGGTCAATGGGAGCCCATCCAGGTGATGGAATAACGATTAGGCCGATGCATCATGACATCTGCAAACCCATTATCATCGGAAGCCTATTGTTCATGCCAGATCGAAACTGGCAATCACCAAAAGACCCTTTTGTCCAGAGGATCACCTGGGAGTTTTCAAGGGAGAAACTCTCGGGTAGAAAAGGGGAGCAGGCAAGCAAGAGAAGAGGCCCCTTCTTGGTTTTCGGCTGCTCTGTTGGACGGCTCCTGACCCTGCATCGATCTAGCTGTAAGTACCCCAGACGACCTGGTGAAGTTCCCGAAATAGGATAGAGGTTGAGAGAAGGAGAGGAGGGGGGGGGGGGGGGGGGGGGGGTGTATTTGTAATTAAATTGTGTAAAGTAAGTTTTTTTACGACATGCCCGATAATTTTCTTTCCATAGTCTTAGTTTAAAGCATAAGTTTTGTCACGTGTCATGTAGTATTGGTGAGATTCGATTTTCCATTTGATTAATAAAGCCTGTAAATTTTAGTCTCGCTTTGAGTCCGTCTGGGTTTCTGTTTTCTCTCATCAGCACGCTCTGGTCAAGTCAACCTTTTATCATATCCCACCATAGTTACGAGGTCTAGAACCCAGGGGAATCCGGGCGCCTCGAAACGCCCACTCTCCCTTTTGTATTCTCTCTTGGGAACCGCTCGTGTGGAGTGGTGGCCGGGGTGGCCGTTTGACCCACCGACAAGGTAGAGAATCACTCGGGCAGTTGGGCCCGAAGTGGAGCAAAGGGAACGAAACCCCTACAGTCCGCACCGACCAGTGAACCCCGCACACATTAACACCACTCTGCACACACTAGGGACAATTTTACATTTATACCAAGCCTATTAACTTAACAAACCTGTACTTCCTTTTAGTGTGGGAGGAAACCAAAGATCTCGAATAAAACCCTCGCAGGTCACGGGGAGAACGTACAAACTCCGTTCAGACAGTATCCGTAGTCAGGATTGATCGCGGGTCTCTGGTGATGTAAGGTAGTAGCTCTAACACTAAGCCACCATGTTTAGCTTAGTTTATTCTCATGTGTGCTGAGGTACAGTGGAAAGCTTTTGTTGCGTGTTGACCATTCGGAGGAAAGACAATACATGATTACAATCAAGCCACCCATAGATGCACGATGAAGGGAATAACGTGAATAACGTTTAGTGTAAGATAAGGTCCAGTAAGTCCAAAGACAGCCCGAGGGTCTCCAGTGAGGTAAATTCCATCAGCCATTCTTCAGCCCACTTGTAGAACTGATCAAGATCCTGCTGCAATATTTGACCATCAGCTTCACCATCTACAACACAACCCACTTTCGTGTTATCTACAAATTTGCTAATCATGCCATGAACGTTCTCATACACATCATTGATATAGATGACAAACAGCACTTGATTGTAGTTGGGGATCTGCCTTTAATTATGTTTTACTTTTATTTATTTACTTATTTTTGTTTACACAAGTGCCAATTACCTCACAGGATGGCTGATGCGTAATGAATGAGTGTATCCTGAATCATCTGACATGTTGCAGATATATATGGGCCTGCGCCTTGGAAAAATGTAGTAGCTTTGCTGTCAAATTGTGCATTTGTATTTGTGATATGATGTGTTGTGAACACATCAGCTGCCAAGGGGCATCCAGGGAGGGTGGGTGAGGGTTATTATTTTGTTGTTATATATAAAAAAACAAAATGGAGGGGAATGTAATGCATTATGTTAACCGTATTGTATCTTTCCTTCAATAAAATAAAATATCTAAAGCAATGGGGCCAGCACTGAACTCTGAGGCACACCACAGTTATGAAATCAGTTTGGATTAGAAACTCAGCCTGATCTCTCCTGCCCTTCCACATGGTGATCGGTGGTTGATTTCTATTACTGTAGCCCACTGGTTTATACAGAGACACAAGGGTCTGCATGTGCTGGATCTTGGCAAAAAAAAGAAAAAAAGCTCCAGAGGAACTCAGCAGGCCTGGAAGCATTCATTTGGGTTGATCCAAAACATAGTCTGTCCATTTTCCTCCACAGATGTTACCTGGCCTTCTGACTTCCATGAACAAAGAGAGACACAAAATTCTGGAGTAACACAGCGGGAAAGGAAGCATCTCTTGAGAGAAGGAATGGGCGACTTTTTGGGGTGAGACCCTTCTTCACAAGTGAAATCCTATCAGTTGGTAAAACTTGGCTAAGAAAATGATTCCTTGTTTGGTGCAGGAAGAAGTCATGTTGTGAAGTTACGTCGTAAAAAATCTGCAGATGCCTTATTAATACACAAAAGGACACAAAGTGCAGGAGTATCTCAGCAGGTCAAGCGACATCTCTGGAGGCAATCACCGGGACAGAGAGCATCTCTGGAGAACACGGATAGGTGATATTTCAGTCAAGGCTCTTCGCCAGACTGATTTTAGGGGGGGGTCTAGAATAAAGCTGGAAAAGGGGAGTGGCAGGACAGAGCATTGCAGGTAATAGATCGACATAGGTCAGGGAGGTTTGATATTCAGATAGTTGGAACAAAGTCCAATCATAAGAAAGGAAGGTGTGAGAGTTGTGGAGTGTAGAGCCAGAAGGAGGAAAGTAGAGAGGTGGGAGTGTGGGGGGTGGGGGGGGGGGGAGTGGGGGAATAGGTGGGAGACCAGGTGAGGCATTGAGAAGGGAAGCAGCGGGGAGGAGAGGATGGGGGGGGTCAAGAGGTCACCTAAAAATGCAAAACTAATAAAAGGGGTGATGTTATAAAGTTATGTAAGGGATCACAGAGGGTGTGCAGTAAAAGAGAGCATGCACCAATCTAATTGGAGAGAGGAGGAGAATGTCGGCATAATGGGGCGTGGCTGTGTTCTGCAGCTGCGGCTCACCGGCAGTCTCCGTTTTTTTTTGGTGTTTTTTTGTCATTGTTGATGTTAAATGTACGTTTTGTTTTATTTTTAATTCTGTGTATGTAGGGGGGTGGTGGGGGGGTTGGGGGAAACCTTTTTTAAAATCTCCTCCTCAACGGAGATGCGACCTTTACCGTGTCGTATCTCCGTTCGCGCTACGGCCTAACATCGTGGAGTCGGCGTCCTCCAGCTGGGATCGACCTCGAAGACTCCGGTCGCAGGGCCTGGACTTACCATCTCGGAGGCTTCGGCCGTGGGCCCTGCAGACCGCAACATCGGGAGTTCGCAGGTCCCTGGCTGGCGACCGGCTTTTGGGAGCTCCAGCCGTAGCAGCTTCGACCGCCCCGAAGCGCGAGGCACGATCAACCCGCTCGCAGGCCCTTCATCACCCTGCGTGGCTCGGCCGCGGCACTTTACATCGCCCGGTGGGGGCTCAGGACTCTCATCGCCCTGCGTGGCTCGGCCGCGGCATTTTCCATCGCCCGGTGGGGGCTCAGGACTTTCAGCGGCCTGCTCGGCTCGACCCTGGGACTTTCCATCGCCCGGTGGGGGCTTCAAGGGGTTGGGAGCCTCGATCGCCTCGTGGCGCCACGGGAGAAGAACGAGGAGGAGATAAGACTTTGCCTTCCATCACAGTGAGGGTTTGCCTAGAGCAATCACTGTGATGGCTGTTTTGTGTAAAAAATTGTATCTGTGTGTCTTGTGTTCTTTAATGTCTACTGCCGGACCCTGACGTGAGAGGACGCTGGCGTTGATTATTCGCCGCTTTTCCGTCAGGATAGTTTGTCTGTTTGTCTGTTTGTTTCTATGTTAATTGTATTTGTAAAGCGCTTTGTGCATGTGTTAAGGCGCTATATAAAATAAATATATTATTATTATTATTATTATACCTTGAGGAGATTTTGCAGTGGAGCAAACAAAATGTGTAGGGAGGAACTGCAGATGCTGGTTTAAACCAAAGACAGACGCAAGAAGCTGGAGTAACTCAGCAGGTCAGGCCGCATCTCTGCAGAAAAGGAATGGGTGACATTTTGGTCAAGACCCTTCTACAGACCAAAGAATTTTGAATTAAGGACATGAAACAGAACTTGGATCCGAAATCTTCCAACTCAAAGCACAGTGTACTGTGGAAATATGTACCGCAATATACCAAAATATCAGAGGATAAGACAATTTAGAGATAAGCGCAGTAAATACCACTATACCAGGTGTTTCCTGCCAGCTCAACAGGCAAGTATGTTTTGCAGAGACTTGCTGTGCCTCTGCAGAATGTGGTCGGTTCATTTTACCGACAGGGTTTAAAGTATGAAGGGCAATGTTCAGCATTACCATCTCATCAGACCATTTCTAATCGTGTGTAGGGTACATCAGTTATTGCTTATTCATGCAGAAAATGATCATTTCTGCAAGAGGATGTTATTAGAATACATAACTTAAAATCTGCCGCAAACACCCAGCAAACTGCCACAAATACTCACAAAAGGCAATTTGTGAAGTCATTTGGACCCCATATCTGTGAAAGGATGTACTGGCTCTGGAGAGGGTCCAGAGGTGATTTACAAGAATGATTCCAGCAATGAGTGGGTTAGCATATGATGAGCGTTTGACAGCACTGGGCCTGCACTCGTTGGCGTTTAGAAGGTTGGGGGCGGGGTGGGTGGGGACCTCATTGAAACTTACAGAATAATGAAAGGCATAGATATAGTGGATGTTTCCACTGGTGGGAGAGTCTAGGACCAGAGGGCAGAGCCTCAGAAATAAAAAGCACTGTTTTAAAAAGAAGGTGAGGAGGAAGTTTAGTCAGAGGGTAGTTAATCTGTGGAACTCATTGCCACAGACGGCTGTGGAGGCCGAGTCAGTGGATATTTTCAAGGCAGAGATAGACAAATTCTTGATTTGAACAGGTGTCAAGGGTTATGGGGAGAAGGCAGGAAAATGGGATTAAGAGGCAGAGATCAGCCATGATGAATGGCGGAGCGCACTTCATGGGTCGAATGACCTAATTTTACTTCTATAACTATTGAACTTGTGAAGTTCAAAGTGCCAACGTTCAGATAAAATCCATTCCGGTGGTAAATGCAGTACCATTGCCCAAGAATACAACAGGGTTCTTCCAAATGGGCAAACACAGAATCCATGTCATCACCAATCATAGTCAGATCCATGGAACATTCAAGATCGAATGGAAAGAACAAAATATTATTAAGTAATCAAAACATCTGCAAAAAATTATAATGATATAAAATACAGTAAAAAATTATACAGCAACTTCATCCCTGAGTCAAGCCCCAACCTGAACAGAGGCACATAGGGCAATACTTTCAACAAATGTATCATCATTAATATATATTTTAGCACCAGGCATGACACCTGATCAACAATTAACACACTGGCGCATGCCCCCCCCCCCCCACCCAGACTAAGTTAAGTTTGTTCACGACACCAAATTTGGAGGAGTTGCAGTCAATGGGGAATGCTGTCAGAAGATAGAGCAGGATATAATGTAAGGAGAGAGTATACAGTTAATGGGAAGACCCTTAATAGCATTGATGTGCAGAGGAATCTTCGAGTCCATGTTCATAGCTTACTGAAGTGGCCGCACAAGTACATTAGGTGGTAATGGAGGTAAATGGTATACTGGCCTGCACTACTAAGGGCATTGAATATAAGAGTCAGTAAGTCATGATGCAGCTCCATAGGACTTTGGTTACGCCACTCTTGGAGTGACGTGTGCAGTATTGGTCGCCCCATTCACGGAAAGATGTGGAGGGTTTGGAGATGATGCAGAGAAGGTTTACCAGAATTAGTGCCAGGACGTCTAAAGCACTGGGTGGCGCCAGCAATGGCTGCCTCGCCAACTGTCTGTCTCTCCCTTCCTTCTTTGTGTGCTGCTGTATGTGTTAAATGTATGTTGTTTAGTGTTCTTTAGCTTGTTTTAGATAGAGGTGGGGGAGGGGGGAGTTGGGGTAAACTTTTTAAAATCTCTTACCTCAACGGAGATGTGATTTTTTTCCGTATCGTATCTGCGGCCTAACATTGAGGAGTTGGTGGCCTTTGTTGGAGATCGACTTCGAGAACTCCACCGCGGGAGCCTGCGAACTTACTATCGCGGAGTTTGCGATCCCTGTGGGGGGTCGACTTTGGGGCTCCAAACGCGGGGGCCTGCGGACTTTAACATCGCGGTCTCTGGTTAGAGACCAACTGCGGGAACTCCAAGCCGTAGGAGTTTCAAGCGCCCCGACACGGGAGCTTCGATCGCCCCGACTGCGGATGGTTCGACAGCCCCGACTGCGGGAGAATAAAAGGGGAAGCAGATTGGACTTTATTGCCTTCCATCACAGTGAGGAATGTGGGGAATCTGCTGTGGTGGATGTTTATGTTTATTTTTATGTAGTTGTGTGTCTTGTTGCTTTGTTTTGAGTATGGCTGTATGGTAATTCGCATTTCACTGAACCTAAATGGGTACATGTGACAATAAACTGACCTTGACACCTTGAGATCTTGAAACCTTGATTAGTTTAGTTTATTATTGTCACGTGAGCTGATGTACAGTTAAAAGCTTTTTGTTGCATGCTATCCAGTCATCGAAAAGGCTACACATGAATACAATCACACAGTTCCACAGTGTACAGATACAAGATAAAGGGTTTAACATTTGGTGCAAGATCAAGTCTGATGAAGTCCATCAAAGATAGCTCAAAGGTCTCCAATGAGGTCGATGGGAGGTCAGGCCTGCGCTTGTTGTGGTTCCCTGATCCTCGAAATTAAGACAGGCGACACGGGGAATTCTTCAAGAAGTTAAAAGCCTTTATTTGCAAACAACGGCTGGAACAATCAGGAAGCCAACCACCTGACTGCCCACTTAGTACATCGGGCAGTCTATGTTTATAGGATTATTCCAAACCTTATCTTCTTTACATTACCTCATACCCACACTCCTTTCTTCAGTCATTCATTTCTTTGCAATCACCCGTCTGTCCCACCACCATTAAATCCCATTTAGTAATATATCCTTGTCTCAATGCTCACATCCCTTCATACTTTTCCACCCTTATTTCCCTGCTAGTCCATCCCTCACATGCTTCCATCACCCCAAGGCCTATGTCTTTCCTTATCTCACCACCATTATCTTTCATCCAAATGTAACAAGGTTACAGACAGTTGCAATGTACTAAAGTATAAAGAATGCCTACGCTGTGAAATTTAAATGGCTAATAATGATTACAGCAGTTACAATGTAACAAACTAATATACAAAATACAACAGTTCCCCCCTTTGAGACCTACGTGGTCTCACAGAAAAAGAAAACTAAAAGCTGCACATGTCGTAAACTTAAATCATAAAACCAATCACAATCATTAGCCCCCAACTCAGGGTATTTAGATATATATAGTGTGCAGCTTGTCAGTGTTGTCTTTCTAACAAACTGACATCTTGGCTTACTAGGCCAAAAACCCACCCCCATTTGCCTGGGGTAGGAAAAAAGACCCAGCTACCCTTACAAACTACATCCTTAGTAATCCTCCAAAGCAATTTGCTCGTCATTATAGTATTCTATCGGCGGGATCTGCTTCTCTTGGAGGTTAGACTCGCTCTTGCCCTGGAGCAACGGAAACTGCTTCGCAGTGGCTTTTATGAGGAGAGATTTGATGCATGGAAAAACACAACACAGTACAATAGTAATTACAAATCGGGCGATTCCAATAGTTATTCCCTATTCTTAATGTCCCTTCAATTCCGCACCTGCTCCCCTGACCCTAGCAGGGCAACGTTAGGACCAGTCTGCTTCCGCCAATTCCAAATCTATAAAGTCGAGGACTTCCAGGTTTGAGTTGGAAGAAGCAATAATGGCCTCCCCCATGTCGCCTCCACCCATATTGTCATGAGGATGACATGCGCCCACGACCTCATCTTCAACAACCTCAGAATCAATATTGTCTCCCAAGATCTCCTTTATGATCTGGTCAATGCTTGGTCCTTCCCCAGCGTTTTTGTTCTCACGTTCGCTTACCTCGAGGTTATTCACAGGTTGTGCCTGTGAGACAGTCCTTGTACAATGATTGAGATGGTACCATGTAGACCGGCCCTCTACCTGGACAGCAGTCGGTGAGGCTTTAGTTACCATGAATGGGCCTTCCCTTCTTGGCTCATTCCACCTTCGTCGAAAGGCTCGCACATAGACCTGATCTCCGGGTTTAATAAGTCCTTCTTCCTGGTCTGCCTCTGGTTCTTTTTGCTTTTCCTGTGTATAAATAGACTTGTGTATCGTAGTTAACTGTTGCATGTACTGTTTAAGTTCCACCTCTAATTGTTCCAAGCTTGGTCCCTTGTAAGGACCTATCCATTTGGGCATTGGCATGGGTTTGCCAGTGAGCATCTCATGTGGTGTTAAATGAGTTGTTCGATTAGTTTGCATGCGACAGCTCATTAATGCTAGTGGCAGGGCATCGATCCAATTTAACTTTGTGGTTGCACAAATCTTATTCAACTTAGCTTTCAACGTTCCATTAACTCTTTCTACCATGCCCTGAGATTGAGGGTTGTATACACACCCAAATCTTTGTTTCACTCTTAGGGCTTGTAACACCAACTTAACAGCTTTTTAGATAAAAGCCGCTCCATTGTCGGAGCTGATTTCGGTTGGTATGCCGAATTGTGGGATGACCTCATTTGTCAGAAACTTGACTACAGTTCCCGCACCCAAGTCTTTAGATGGTACCGCCTCCACCCATCTGCTAAATCTATCAATTATTACCAGCATGTATCTTTTCCCTCTTACCGTTTTCAGCATGTCCACATAGTTGATCACCAAGTGTCTAAATGGTCCTTCAGGCACAGGTATATGATCTATAGGTGTTATTATTCCCTTTCTAACATTGTTTTGAGCACATATCTCACACTGTGACAGAATGTGATCTACTGCAGCCTGTAGATAGGGTGCCAAAACCCATCCTTCTTTATTTTCCTTATCACCTCCCCCTTGCACAATGGTTTAACCCATGCGCTTCTGAGATGAGAATGGTCAGCAGAGGTGTAGGTGCTACCAGCAAACCTTCTTCAGTAGTCCACAGGCCCTCTGCATTCTGCTTGGCTCCCCTCTGTCTCAACATTGTTTGTTCAGCTAGAGTAGCCCTACCTTGAATTTCGACTATATCCTCCTGTGTGGGTTCCAGGTCTAAATTTACCCGAGGGGCGATAATGGCTGATTGGCATCCAGACGCTTTTCTGGCTGCTTCATCTGCGGCATGATTGCCCTTCGTTATCATGTCGTTTCCCTTCTTGTGTGCCTGGCATTTAACAACAGCTAGTGCCCTAGGTTTAGTCAGTGCCTGTATTAGGTCTGAAATTTGCTGAAAATGCTGTATAGGGTCCCCATTGCTTTCCTTGAAGCCTCGCTGCTTCCATACTGACCCAAACAGATGACAGACCCCATGTGCATATGCTGAATCTGTGTAAATGTCAACTTTCGTACCTTCCATCATTTCACATGCTGCTGTTAGAGCCTTAATCTCTGCCAACTGGGCTGAACAAGGTTGTGGGCAAGCTTCCAATTTGATTGTTTGGAAACCTGATTGGTCCTGCTGTACCACTGCAAATCCTACATGATTGCCCTCATGATCCCTATAACATGAACCATCTACAAACAAAACTTTCTTGTCCTCATCATTCAGTGGTTCTGATTGTAAGTCCACCCTCAACTTAGAAAAGACCATCATTTTGTCTATGCAATCGTGGGGTTCTCCCTCGTGATCAAGTGGAACATAATCAGCTATGTCACTTGTGGTGCATCTCTGTATAGTAATGTCTGGAAATGTCAACAGTATTTGAAACGCTACTATTCTAGCTGGTGTCAACACAAACTTTCCTTTTTCCAACAGTTCCACTACCTTGTGGTGCGTATATATAATCACAGGATAGCCCATGGTTACAGACGAGGCTTTATTATATGCGTAGTGCAACGCAGCCAGTCCCTGATAGCAGGGTGGGTAACCCTGCACCACCTCATCCAATCTTGTACTGAAGTAAGCTACAATACAATACAATACAATACAATATATCTTTATTGTCATTGTACCCAGGGGTACAACGAGATTGGGAATGCGCCTCCCATACGATGCAATAATTTAGGTAATTTAGACAGCAGCAACCCAACGAAACGAAACAGTTGTAACAGTTTTGGACAGGGTAAAGTGCAAGTTGATCTATGCGTTGTGGCCATCCGGCTCAGAAGGACCGGTTCATAGCAGCTATGGCCCTGGGGATGAAGCTGTTCCTGAGTCTGGAGGTGCGGGCATAGAAGGCCTTGTATCGTCTGCCCGATGGAAGGAGTTCGAACAGACTGTTGCAGGGGTGTGAAGAGTCAGTGTGGATGCTGGTGGCTTTTCTGAGGCATCGTGTGTTGTAGATGCCCTCCAAGTCTGGTAGCTGTGTTCCGATGGCCCTCTGAGCTCTATGGACTACCCGCTGTAGAGCTTTCCTTTCTGCCTCCGTGCAGCTGAGGTACCACACAGGGATGCCATGCGTTAGGATGCTCTCTATGGTGCAGCGGTAGAAGGTCGTCAGCAGCTGTTGGGGTAGACCAGACTTTGTCAGTGTTCTTAAGTAGAACAGTCTTTGTTGTGCCTTCTTGACCAGCGCAGCAGTGTTACTGGACCACGTTAGGTCCTCCGAAATGTGAGTGCCCAGAAACTTGAAGCTGGACACTCTCTCCACACTGACCCCATTGATAGAGATCGTGGCATATTCCCCGTTATGTGACCTACGGAAGTTGATGATCAACTCCTTGGTCTTGGTGGTATTTAAGGACAGGTTGTTATCCGAGCACCAGTCCGCCAGGTTCTGCACCTCCGCTCTATAGTTTGTTTCATCCCCGTTGGTGATCAGCCCGATCACCGTTGTGTCATCTGCAAACTTGACAATGGTGTTGGTGTCGAATGCAGGAACACAGTCGTGTGTGAAGAGGGAGTAGAGCATGGGGCTCAGAACACAGCCCTGTGGTGTGCCGGTACTCAGGGTGATAGTGGAGGACAGGTGCGGGCCCATTCTCACTGCCTGCGGTCGTTCCAGCAGGAAGTCCAGGATCCAGTCACATAATGACGAGCTAAGGCCTAGCTGGTGGAGTTTGGTGATGAGCTTGGTGGGGATGACCATGTTGAAGGCGGAGCTATAGTCTATGAATAGCATCCTCACGTACGTGCCCTGTCTCTCTAGGTGAGTCAGGACAGTGTGAAGAGCCAGAGAGATGGCGTCCTCTGTGGATCTATTTGCCCTGTATGCAAATTGATGTGGGTCCAGTGAGTCAGGGATGCTGGATTTGATGTGTGAGAGGACCAGCCTCTCAAAGCACTTCATGACTATCGGCGTTAGGGCAACCGGGCGGTAGTCGTTCAGGTTAGAGATCTTTGCTTTTTTCGGCACCGGAACTATGATAGCTGACTTCAGGCACTTGGGGACCCTAGCCAGAGATAATGACAGGTTAAAGATCCTGGTGAATACCTCAGCCAGCTGTTCAGCACAGTCCTTCAGTACCCTTCCTTGAACTCCATCCGGTCCTGCAGCCTTGCGTGTGTTGACCCTTTGCAGAGCGAGTTGTACCTCCTGTGTGCTCAGTTGCAAGACCTGTCCCACCGCCTCGGCTGGGGTTCTTTCACTCAAGGTGGTTTTGCCAGTTTCAAAGCGGGCAAAGAAGGTGTTAAGCTCGTTGGTCAGTGCCATATCGCTGTGGGGGCAGGCAGGGCTGCTCTTGTAGCCAGTGATGTCCCTGACACCCTGCCACATGCTTCTGGTGTCCGTGGTGTTGAAGTGGTCTTCCACCCGTTGCCTATGGGTGTCTTTGGCCCTTTTAATACCTTTGCTTAGGTGTGATCTGGCAACACTGTATGCTGCAGTGTCACCAGATTTAAAGGCATTGTTGCATGCCCTCAGCAGGTTCTGTACCTCCTTGTTCATCCAGGGTTTCCGGTTTGGGAACATCTTTATCACCTTGTCCTCCGTGACATTCTCCACACAGCAGTTGATGTAGGAGAGCACAGTGGATGCGTATTCCTCCAAGTCTACCTCTGAACCGTAGGTGCTGCATAGCTTTACCAATGCCTGTTTCCTGCGTCAGTACTGCTGCAGCGTAGCCCTCCTGTCTGTTGGAAACATACAGATGAAAGAATCTCTCATAATTTGGCAGGGCAAGTGCTGGGGCTGACTGTAGCTCCTGCTTAATGGTGTTAAAAGCTGTCTCTGCCTCATCATTCCATTGTAAGACATTTTTCAAACTTGCATGTCCTGCTTCCTTCAGTATTTTTCTTAATGGGATCACAATTTCAGCATATTCTCCAATCCAACCTGAGCTGTATCCCACCATTCCCCAAAATGTCATCATCTGCTTTACTGTCTGAGGCTTGGGAGTTTTAATTATTGCCTCAATTTGATCTGGTGCTATAGCCATTACTCCTTTGGAGATCAACCGTCCTAAATATTCCACCTGTTGCTTACAAAACGGCAACTTCTTCCTGGACACGTTATGGGCTCCGTACGCCAGCCTTTCCAAAAGAGTCAGGGTGTCTTGCTTGCATCGGTCCTCACTTTCGGAGCAGACCAACAAATCATCCACATACTTTATTAAAGTACTGTCTAAGGAAATACCTACCAAATCTGCCTTCAGTACCTGATTGAAAACATGAGGTGAGTGTTTAAAACCCTGCGGCATCCTAGTATAGGTATATTGAATGCCCCTATAAGTAAACGCAAACAAATACCGACATCTTTCCGCTAACGGCACACTAAAGATTGCTGAACAAAGATCAATCACTGAAAAGCATGTTGCCTCCTGTGGAATGTTAGTCAGCAATGTGTGTGGGTTTGGAACCACCGCTGGCCAATCTCTCATTACCTTATTGACTGCTCGTAGATCATGTACTAATCTCCACCTTGACTTGTCTGCTTTTAAAACTGGTAATAGCGGGGTGTTACAGGGACTCTTTGTTTTGACGAGTACTCCCGCCTCCAACAGGCCCTGTATA
Organism: Rhinoraja longicauda; assembly: GCF_053455715.1. Lineage (NCBI taxonomy): Eukaryota > Metazoa > Chordata > Chondrichthyes > Rajiformes > Arhynchobatidae > Rhinoraja > Rhinoraja longicauda. Next base: position 6,676,268 of record NC_135988.1, read on the forward strand.
GTTAGTGCTATGCCTTCCTCTGCTTCTGGCTTCAAGGGGTATTGCGGTCTCCTTGGCTGAATTGCCCCCTGCATTAGTTCTATTTCTACCGGGTTTGCGGATTTCACTTTTACGACATCTGTATCATGTTGTGACCATAAGCCAGACGACAGTCTGTTCAACTTGTCCTCCTTCGTCTGACTTTCTCCCTTCTTTAATAAAAGGAGATGTTGCTGGGGACTAACTTCAACCTCTTTTGTTGTTCCCACCATATCTATGCTCACCACTATCTTGATATAATTATCGTCCTCGGATTTCCATACCTTCGGTGTAATCTTTTCCCAGTTAACAATAGTGTCCACTTGTTTCATCAGGGGCCCCAAGTCCCTGGACTGATGTCCCTTATTTACTAATAATGTCACATGGGGTGCAGCTCCTGGCACCCTATACCATTTTTCAAAAAAGGTGTTCCATTTAATTTGCAAGGCTGCCCCTTGTTTTCCAACTATTATGGCTTCTGCCCTTCGGTGATGCTGGCCGCATGTTCCCAGGCACCACAACCTTTCCTGCTCTATGTTCTGGGTCTTGTCAATACGTACCGTACAATGTAGCTCAGTTTTGGGCGGGGTTGGTTCAGGTAATATGGTCATCACCCCCTCTTTCCACCTGTTCCACGTTTTCCAAATTTGATCTTCTATATCTCCTATCCAAAATACATGAGCTTTTCTAGCTTCCCGCATGAACAACTGGGCATTCCATCTTCCCACGCTCAGACCATCTTTGGTACATTCCAACTTTAATAATGCATTTTATTTATATAGCGCTTTTCATATACTCAAAGACGCTTTACATAGATTTAGAGAACATAGGGAAATGAATAAATAGATAAATAAGTAAATAAGTAAACGAACAGAGAAAGAAGACAGAAGGTGAGGTGACCTTCAGTGGTTGAAGGCAGTACTGAACAGGTGAGACTTCAGCGATGTTTTGAATGTGGTGAGTGTGGAGGAGTCTCTAACGGTTTGGGGTAGTGAGTTCCATAGGGTGGGAGCAGCGATGGAGAAAGCCCTGTCCCCCCAGGATCTGAGTTTGGTCCGGATGTGGGGGGATAGGAGTTTGGCAGCAGCAGAGCGGAGGGTGCAGGTGGGAGTGTGCCTGTGGAGGAGGTCGGTCAGGTAGGATGGGGCCAGGTTATGGAGGGCTTTGTAGGTTATGAGGAGGATTTTGTACTGGATTCTCTGAGGGATGGGGAGCCAGTGGAGTTTGTAAAGGACGGGGGTGATATGGTCACGGATCGGGGTGTGGGTGAGTAGACGGGCAGCGGAGTTTTGAATGTATTGAAGTTTACTGATGATTTTTGAGGGTGCGCCATAGAGGAGGCTGTTGCAGTAGTCCAAACGGGAGGTGATGAAGGCGTGGATGAGGGTTTCTGCAGCTGTGGAGGAGAGGGATGGACGGAGACGGGCAATGTTTTTGAGGTGGAAGAAGGCTGTCTTTGTGATGTGTTTGATGTGTTTGTCGAAGGAGAGGGTTTGATCAAAGATGATTCCAAGATTCCGGATGTGAGGGGAGGTGGATACTGGGAGACCATCAATGCTGAGGATGAATTTTTGGGTGGATTTGGTGAGCGTTTTTGGACCAATGCTGATGATTTCAGATTTGTTGCAATTGAGTTTGAGGAAATTTGATTGAAGCCAAGATTTTATTTCAGTGATGCAGTTTGTCAGTGGAGAGTGTGTGGTGGGGGAGATTGACTTGGTGGAGATGAGGAGCTGGATATCATCGGCGAAGCAGTGGAAGTTGAGACCATGACGGCGGATTAATTGACCAAGGGGAACAGGTAGAGGATGAAGAGGAGGAGGCCAAGGACTGAGCCTTGGGGGACACCTTGGGGGAGGGGAGCAGTGGGGGATTTACAGTTGTTAATGGAGATGAACTGGTGTCTGTCAGAGAGGTAAGATTTGAAACAGGATAGGGCTGTGCCGGTGATGTTAAGGGAGGTTTCAAGTCGGGTGAGTAGAATGAAGTGATTTATGGTGTCAAAGGCGGCGCTGAGGTCAAGTAGGATGAGGATGTTGAGGTTGCCAGCGTCGCAGGAGAGGAGAATGTCGTTTGTGATTTTGAGGAGCGCAGTTTCAGTACAGTGGTTTGAGCGGAATCCGGATTGGAAAGTTTCATACAGGTTATTGGTAGAGAGGTGGTATTTGAGTTGGGAAGCTACAGCAAGTTCCAAAACTTTGGACAGAAAGGGTAGGTTGGAGATTGTTTGGGGTGTCAGGGTTTAGACCAGGTTAGACCAGGTTTTTTCAGAATGGGGGTGACAGCAGCGATTTTGAGGGATGGCGGGACGATGCCAGTGGACAGGGAGGAATTTATTGTTGCAGTGATAAGTGGAGAGAGAGCAGGAAGGCAGGCCTTGACAAAGCTGGAGGGGATGGGGTCCAGAGAGCAGGTGGCAGTTTTTATTCCTGTGAAGAGGTCAGAGAGGTCGGTGGTGGAGATTGGGGAGAACTGAGGCAGGGGCTGACAGGATAAGGGGGGGGCAGGTGCGTTGGTGGTTAAGGTGCTGTAGATGTTGTCTATTTTGCTTTGGAAGAATGAAAGGAAAGTGGTGCATTTGTCAACTGTGAATGATTGGGAGATGGTGTCCAGGGGGCTGAGGAGTTTGTTTATTGTAGAGAAGAGTGTTTTTGGGTTTCCGGAGCCAGAGTGATTTATTTGAGAGTAGTAGGTGGAGTGGGCGCGGGAGAGGGCATCTTTGTAGTGCTGCAGGTGGTCTTTGTAGGTTTGGGAGTGAATTGTGAGACCTGTTTTGTTGCGGAGTCTTTCAAGTTGGTGGGCATGAGTTTTCATCACGCGGAGTTCAGGGGTAAACCAGGGAGCAGAGTGGGTGAAGGAAACTGTTTTGGTTTTTATAGGTGCAAGCTGGTCGAGGCAGGAGGAGAGAGTGCGGTTGTAGTAGTCAGTGAGGTCAGAGGGGCTGTGGAGGTCAACGAAGGGAGAGGCGGACATTATTTCAGAGAGGGAGGATGAGAGCGAGGTAGGTGAAACAGAGTTCAGCTTACGGAAGTTGATTTTGCGTTTTTGCTTTGGAGCTGGGGTGGGAATGTTGACAGACATGGTGATGGCTAAGTGATCAGAGAGGGTGGGGTCGGAGCCAGAGAGGTGATGTAGATTTAGTCCAGTGGAGCAGACAAGGTCCAGAATGTGCCCACGGTTATGGGTGGGAAAATTGACGTGTTGAGTGAGGTTGAAGCAGTTGAGTATTTCAGTGAAGTCAGCGGTTATTGTGGAGTCAGTGGAGTCCATATGGGTGTTGAAATCACCGAGGAGGATTGAGGGGGAGAGAGAACAGAACTGGGTCAGAAAGTCAGAGAAGTCAGAAAGGAATGATGGGTGTGGTTTGGGAGGGCGGTAGACAACTGCCATGACTAATTGTGTGTGGCCAGAGAGTTTGAAAGCCAGGTGTTCAAATGAAGGAGCAGATGAGATGGAGATGAGATTGATCTTGAAGTCCTGTCGGTGAATTACGGCAATCTTTAATTCTAGTTTCAACAAGGCATCCCTGCCTAGCAGATTAATGGGGGTTCCTTCAGACACCAATATCGGTAAAACTATTTCTCTATTGCTCATTTTCAAACTTACATCTTATGGGGTTGTGCATCGTGTTAACTGTGTTTTCCCGAGAACCGTACAGTTTTAACAAATTTTCCTGACTTGGGAAGGTGGGAGGCATACTGCGGTTGCACACAAGTATATGTAGCTCCAGTATCTATCATCATAGGTGTTAACATATAAGATAATTAGGGGATTGGACACATTAGAGGCAGGAAACATGTTTCCAATGTTGGGGGAGTCCAGAACAAGGGGCCACAGTTTAAGAATAAGGGGTAGGCCATTTAGAACGGAGATGAGGAAGAACTTTTTCAGTCAGAGAGTGGTGAAGGTGTGGAATTCTCTGCCTCAAAAGGCAGTGGAGGCCAGTTCGTTGGATGCTTTCAAAAGAGAGCTGGCTAGAGCTCTTAAGGATAGCGGAGTGACGGGGTATGGGGAGAAGGCAGGAACGGGGTACTGATTGAGAGTGATCAGCCATGATCGCATTGAATGGCGGTGCTGGCTCGAAGGGCTGAATGGCCTACTCCTGCACCTATTGTCTATTGTCTATTGTCTAACTGCCCACCCAAAATTACCTGAACCATGGATTCTTCTTCTGCCTCTCGCGTTATCATTGGGTAAAGTCCCTTCCCATCCGGGTTCTCTGGGCACCCCTAATATCTAGCACAGGGGTTCACGAGTCCAGTTGGGCCTCCTGTCGGGCCCGTTGGGGCCGACCCTGGGTTAAAACACTGCTCACCCCCTGTGGGTTCCTGTTCGTATGGACCGGGCCATGGACGGTGTGGGCAGTCCCTCGTCAGGTGCCCTACCTGCTTACACCCCCAACATGTTTTATCAACTATCCGTTTACTTACTGGCCTTCCTCGTCCCCTTCCTTGTGTCGCCCCTTGGAGGCCCCAGTCGTGTCGGGGCTGATTTCCTGATTTATTTTGTCCCTGATAGAGCATTTGAGGAAACGTTCCCCCAAAGACATTTATTATTGGCATGGGATTCTCCGGCCCCCGTCTGGCTCTGTCATAGGACCCACTATGCATCAGTGCATTGTTCATTTCTGCAGTTTCAGCCGGGTCTGTTGTTACTGCCAGCATTTTCTTTCCCTTTTCACGTTCTTTCTTTTTCAGTTCTTCTATTTGCATTTGCATCAATTTTCTCTGCACCTCTTCTTGCTGGTCCACCAGTCTTTGTCTATCTTTACGATATTTGTCGACTGCATGAACCAGGTGGTCCCTGAACTGGGAGTGGGGCATGGTTGTCAATCCCACCACTTCCTCCAGTCTGGACTTAACCTGAGGGGGCATGGCATCCATCACAGCGGTCCAAAACAAAGTGGTCAGTAACTCACTACCGTCTATTTGTTGATCGGTTTCAAGTCTCCACTTTTTCAGTTGATCCTCCAGATAAGCTGCTGGGTTCTCCGTGTCCCCCAGCGGGTCTCCCCTCAATGTCTTTGGGTCCACCTTGAGCGGGTAACAGTCTCTGAGGGCCTGCCATACCCTCCGTCTGACGATGTTAAATGGCTGGCCATCAATCATCAGGTCATTTGCGTTTTTTACCCCTGCCATTACAAATAGTTCTGCTAGTTTCATGGTTCCTATCACTTTCACCAGTCGTGCATTCAAATCTCCCATAGCCAATAACTGTCCTTTAGTTTCCTCCTCAAAGGCTCTTATCCATTTTCCTGCCCCGTCATATATGTTGGGCAAGGCATTTTTCAGCCCTTCTAGATCTCGGGTCGCCCAAGGAATATACTGGGTTTGTCCTGCCTTTTTCAAAAGTAACGGCATCATTCCATCCCTCAGCTCCTGTCTCCCGCTTGCCATCCCCTGTTGTGGTTCTACCTGTATGCTTTCCCACCTCATTCCTTCCTGGGCGTACACCTGGCTTTCATTTCTTTCTCCCTCAACAGTTTTTTCCAACTCCCTTATCTCTATCTCTAAGAGCTTCATGGATGCCTCTATTTCCCTTCTCTGCTCCCTTGTTCTTTCTCCATCACTTTCTAATTCTGCTTCATTCTCACATCTTTGCCCTCTCTCTGATGCCTGCTGATTACTCGCCTGTGATTGTGCGTTGCTCTCTCCCTCATACTCCTCATTTGCTGCCTGACGGGTCTCATAAATCTTTCTGTCCCTGAGGTCCCTGGGGTCCTGAAGCCTTCCGATGTCTGCATCTAGTTCCCGTGCTTCTTGCTTCATCCTTTCCTTCTCTCGCTGCCCCCTTCTCTGTCTATATTCCTTTATGTCTTGCTCATCATTCCAATTTGTGACTTCTCCCTCTATCTCCACTATTCCCTTCAGCAAAGGACACGGCTTTATTCCATCCTGGCCGGAATAGGGAGGGGGATACCCAGGATCCCTTAGGCTGGGGTACAGAGTTGATTTTTTCTCCTGATGCTCCTGACATTCATGCTGTTTTTTGGGTTTTTCACCCTTGTTTGGGGTGGTGTTCTTTTCCTGGTATGCTTTCCTCAGCCTTTCTCCTTCTATTCTAAACAATTTAAGCACATCTAGTTCTTTTTCCTTTTTCGTACTTACTAGTTCAACTGCAGTTATCTTATTCATTGTACTCATCTTATTTTATTGCACTTGGTCAGTCAGTTTAAATGCAGTCCTTGTTCTCACCCCGTTCCGTCTCTATGGTCACTATACTATCTATTACGCTATTTCTATCTTCTACAGTTCTACTATATTCCTTTAATATTTTGCATTAAAAAAAAAATGTTATCCAATTATTCCAATTCTTATTCTGCCCGTACAGACCCCTACTCACTTAGGGCGGTATCCACAGATCATCTGATCCTGCCCGTACAGACCCCTAGCTAACCAGAATGGTATCCACAGGATGTCTTATCTTACCCATGCAGATCCCTAGTTAACTAGAGCGGTATCCACAGGACATCTTATCCTGCCTGTACAGACCCCTAGCCAACCAGAGTGGTATCCACAGGACATCTTAACTTGCCCATGCAGATCCCTAGTTGACGAGAGTGGTATCCATAGGACGCCTCGTCTATTCAGTCCCCTATCCTCTTAGGGCGGTATCCACAAGGTCTTATTCACATCACACACAAAATCTTACTCAACTACTATCCACTTACCCCACTGCGCAGCCTTCTCGAGCAATCCTCCGGGTCTCCTTTTTAGAATAATTTCACGATAAGTTCTGTTGGATTGGAGAGGTCTTTGGACCGCCTGGGTGCTCCTGTGTCACCAGAGGTCCTCCATTTTCAACAGGCTGTTAGTCCAAATAAAGTGGAAAACCGGCTACCTTTTTTGCGGGTGGCCACCCTTTTCCTATTGAACCGGGGAGCCCCTGGAGGTCTTGGAAGCGCCTTTAGCTTGTTGTCCATTCTTGAACGGCCTCTTTCCGACCCAGCTCGCAGCGCCAATTTTGTTGTGGTTCCCTGATCCTCGAAATTAAGACAGGCGACACAGAGAAATCTTCGAGAAGTTAAAAGCCTTTATTTGCAAACAACGGCTGGAACAATCAGGAAGCCAACCACCTGACTGCCCACTTAGTACATCGAGCAGTCTATGTTTATAGGATTATTCCAAACCTTATCTTCTTTACATTACCTCATACCCACACTCCTTTCTTCAGTCATTCATTTCTTTGCAGTCACCCGTCTGTCCCACCACCATTAAATCCCATTCAGTAATATATCCTTATCTCAATGCTCACATCCCTTCATACTTCGCCACCCTTATTTCCCTGCTAGTCCATCCCTCACATCCATCCATCACCCCAAGGCCTATGTCTTTCCTTATCTCGCCACCATTATCTTTCATCCAAATGTAACAAGGTTACACACAGTTGCAATGTACTAAAGTATGAAGAATGCCTACGCTGTTAAATTTAAATGGCTAATAATGATTACAGCAGTTACAATGTAATAAATTAATATACAAAATACAACACGCTCCAGCTGGTGAGCGGACTATTTGGTTGATAGTTGTCAGTGTTTCAGCGACACGATAGACTTGGATTTGCTTCTCCGAACCAGCAAAGGTTGAGGGGAGAATTGATAGAAGCATATAAAATTATGAGTGGCATGGATAGGGTAGATAGTCACAATCATTCATCAAAGCATCGCTACAGAATGGGCGGCATGGTGGCGCAGCGGTAGAGTTGTTGTCTTACAGCGCTTGTAGCACCAGAGACCCGGGTTCAATCCCGACTACAGGTGCTGTCTGTACGGAGTATGTACATTCTCCCTGTGACCGTGTGGGTTTCCTCCTAGATCATTGGTTTCCTCCCACATTCCAAAGATATACAGGTATGTAGGTAAATTTGATTGTTAAACGTCTAAATTGTCCCGAGTATGTGTAGGATAGTGTTAATGTGCAGCGATCGCTGGTCGGAAACAGTGGGCCGAAGGGCCTGTTTTCCTGCTGTATCTCTAAACTAAACTAATGTTCGGGTGTCTCATGTTGTTTCAGAGTCACACAACATGGAAGCAGGCCCTGCGGCCCAGCTTGCCTGTCCCAAACAAGGTGCAGCTGGGCAGGCAGCGCCTCTGGAGAGAAGGAATGGCTGACGGTTCACATCCCCTTTTTCAGTCTGAAGAAGTGTCTCGACCCAAAACGTCCCCCATTCCTTCTCTCCAGTGATGATGCTGCCCCGTTTAGCTTTGTGTGATATTTGGAAGTGGCTTCTGAGAGTAGGTGCGGGCTGGGTGCGCTGAGTTGTTTGCAATGAGCTTAAGTACCTGGTGGTGGAACAATGGCAATGAAAAGAACAGCCAGATGGTCAGTGTAGAAAGGAACTGCAGATGTTGGTTTAAATTGAAGATAGACACAAAATGCTGGAGTAACTCGGCGGGACAGGCAGCATCTCTGGATAGAAGGAATGGGTGATGTTTCGGGTCGAGACCCTTCTTCAGATTGAGTCAGGGGAGAGGGAGATACAGAGATAAGCAAATCTAAGCTGTGAAAATGAGACAAAGGGGAAGTGGATCAAAGAAAATGTAGAAAGATCATTGTTAGCAAGGAGAAGGCGTCAACAAAGCAAACAGAGATAACATGTAAAGGAGGAGAGGCAGACTGGTTAGGTAACTTTGAAGGGGGATATGGAGAGAGAGGGAAAGCAAGGGTTACTTGAAGTTAGAGAAGTAAATATTCATACCACTGGGGTGTAAGCTGCCCCAGCGAAATATGAGGTGTTATTCCTCCATTTTGCGCTGGGCCTCACATTGACAATCGTGGAGGCCCACGACAGAAAGGTCAGTGTGGGAATGGGAGGGGGGTTAAAGTGTTCGGCAACTGGGAGATCTGATAGGTTTAGAAGGACTGAGCGGAGTTGTTCAGCGAAAAGATCGCAGAGCCTGCGCTTGGTCTCGCCGATATACAGGTGTCCACACCTAGAACAGCGCATGCAGTAGATGCGGTTGAAGGAGGTACAAGTGAACCTCGACCTCACCTGAAAAGAGTTGGAGTCCTTGGACGGAGTCGAGGGGGGGGGGGTATAGGGACAGCTGTTGCATCTCCTACGGTTGCAGGGGAAAGTACCTGGGGAGGGTGAGATTTGGGTGGGAAGCGATGAGGGGGTGGAAGGTAAAGACTTGGGGGAACTCTGATCCTGTTGTGACCAGGGGGAGGAGGAGCGAGCGGAGATGTGGAGTGCTGAGGAGACGTGTGAAGGTCTCATCTATGATGGGAGAGGGGAACCCACGTTCCCTAAAGAATGAGATGTACCGGCTATGTTATATCTGAGATGTACCGGCTATAAGGCATCTTATGAGGCTAAGAGGCACAAGTCTGAACGGCATCGGCTAGGTGACTCATTTAGAGTCTCATGTGGAGCCTCCCGTCTTTGCTCCAACCCCACTCCTCCCCTCTCACCTTGCTTCACACCCCCTCCCCCATTTGCCCACGTTTGTCCTAAATCCTACTAAACATTTCCTCTCCATATATGTGTCCAAGTGTCCAAGATGCTCATCTGGACCCTCTCGAGTGCTCGCACATCCCTCCTCAGATATGGGCACCAAAACCGCTCACAAATACTCAAAATGTGGTCAGTTTTCTCGGAGAGAAGGCGGCAGAAAGAAGATGGGCCCGATAAATCCATTGGGTTCTGAAATGGAGGGTTCTTTCTCATTGGTGCGATCGAGCAGACGAGTCCACGCCTTACTTCAGTCAAACCCTGTCGCTTGTTTGGAGACAAACATCGGATGCAATGAAAATCATTTATCGAAGCATTAACACCCAGATACGTTAGTGTGTCCGAAGGTTCTGGAGAGACCTGTCTGTGTCCTAGTGTGTGTCCTGCTAAAGTTATGAAGCTGTCGCTGTAATTGTCCGCCGGGAAAATGCTGTGGCTCTTCTTGACTGTGTTGGTATCGCATATTTGGAACTGTGAGTTCATTGGGTTTATTGAAAGTTTCCGGTTATCAATTGATGTGCTATTTATTCTTCTTCTCCCGTAAGTTTATAGCTATATGAACGTTGTGGTAATGGAGTGTGGGTAGTAGGAAATATTTAACTATAAATGGAAACACAAGGGACTGCGAATGCTGATTTACCACAAAAAAAAGACTCAGTGCTGGAGTAACTCAGCGGGACTGGCAGCATCTCTGGTGAACATGGTTAGGTGGCGTTTCGAGTGTCCAACCTTCCTCAAACTGATGCTGCCTGACCCGCTGAGTTTAGTTTTTTTAACAGTTTAGTGAAAGAGCGCAGAAACTGGCCATTCGGGCCGGCGAGTCCACGCCGACCAGCGATCCCCGCACACTTACACCACCCCACATACACCCGGAATAATTCACAATTTTATACCAAGCCAATGAACCTACAAACCTGCACGTCTTTGGAGTGTTGGAGGAAACCTAAGATCTTGGAGAAAACCCACGCAGGTCACGGGGAGAACCTACAAACTCCGTACAGACAGCGTCCGTAGTTAGAATCGAACCCCGCGGTGGAAGGCAGCAACTCGACCGCTGTGCCGCCCCAGTTACTCCAGCACTTTGAGTCCTTATCTCTAAATGTTGTAATAAAAATAGTGATCTGCAAAACGGATGAAAAATGTCTTCCACGTGTGAAATGTCCACCTGCCCACATCAGGGCTTTTTGAGTGTTTTTGTAATGAGAACAACTAGGGCTGAATGACTGAGAAAGTAAGCTAATTAAATTCAAAATTATAAAGGTAGAAATGGAATCTTGAAGTGTGCCGGGGCAGTCCATTCGTTGGGATAATTTTGCCAAGATTAACACATATAACTTCCCATTTAGATTTTTTGTCGAATAGAGTTAAACGTGAAATTGCGTGCATTGGACAATCCTTCAGTCACATACCAGCCCAGATAAATCGCGGGTCATGTGTGCTGCCATTCTCAAGACATTATGAATCTGAATTTATCGGAGGTGGAGGGCGGTCGCTGTTGGAACAGAGTACATCGGAGTCCGGAGAGTATAATCTCTGTGAGGGTGAACAGCACCCGAAGCTGCAGCTGTTGCTGACTGAAGCCGCGCACAAACTCCTGCCGCTGATACTGATCAGTTGCAGCTTTTTATACACATCATGTCAGACAGTGAACCGAGCAAATTCATCAAATGGATCATTTTGTTGGAAAAGCTTTATACATTTTACAGCCTTAAAAAACACCCTGATGTCGAATCAGCACTGCCAACGTTTAACATTCATTTTGTCATTAATCTTAAACACTCACATTCAGTTTAGTTTAGAAATGCGGCGCGGAAACAGGGCGCTCGGCCCACCGAGTCGACACCGACCAGCGATCCCCGTACACACACGCTATCCTACACACACACACTAGGGACAATTTACAATTACAGGGACAATTTACATTTATTTCAAGCCAAATAGTCAGGATTGAACCCGGGTCCCTGGCGCTGTAAGGCAGCAACTCTACCACTGTGCCACCGTGCCGCCCTTCGATGGCTATTGACAGTGACATTTACAATAGACAATAGACAATAGACAATAGGTGCAGGAGTAGGCCATTCAGCCCTTCGAGCCAGCACCGCCATTCAATGCGATCATGGCTGATCACTCTCAATCAGTACCCCGTTCCTGCCTTCTCCCCATACCCCCTTACTCCGCTATCCTTAAGAGCTCTATCCAGCTCTCTCTTGATGGCGTTTAATTTGTTGCTGTTGATCTTTAAATGTGTGACATTATACATCAAATTGAGTTTCCAGTTGGGCCGTAGAGGTGTCCGGCGATAAGCTGCAATACATTTTTCTCTGGGGATTTTTGCGTATTAATTTCCGTTTTGTGGAGAATCGCAGTGAGAGAGATGTTCCATTTGTGTTTAAATTTCTTTTCACTTGCTCAATTCAGATAAAGGTTCAGTGCAGATTTTCGTGACAAGTTACGGCTTGATGCTTTCCAGGATTCATTATTTATGTTTTCACGAATACTGTTTGGGCCCTCGTTTAGCCACTAGTGCAGTCGGAACAGTTAATGTTTTGGGATAATTTTGCTAAGATTAGCGTATTTCACCTCCCATTTAGATATTTGTCAGAGTTAAACGTGAAATTGTATCCACTCAACACAGCAGTTTTCGTCAGACACAGACCAGCCCAACTCTGGGGGCCAGTACACTTCCATTCTAAAGAGATTATTAATCATAGTTGATCACAGATAGCATGCATACTCTCTTGGAAAAGAGCACAACGGTGTCGGGAGTGTCTAAACTCCGTGACGGTGAATAGCATCGGACCGGCAGCTGTTGTGACTGAACCGACGCACAAATTCCTGCCGCTGGATCAGATGCAGCTTAGATTTAATTTAGTTTAGACACAAAATGTTGGAGTCACTCTGCGGGTCAGGAAGCATCTCTGGAGAAAAGGAATAGGTGACGTTTTGTGTCGGAACACTTGGTCAGACTTATTTATTTTAGTTTATACAATTTCGTTTAGTTTTGTTTGGAGACACAGTGTGGAAACAGCCCCTTCAGTCCACCGAGTCCACAACGACCATTGAACACCCGTCCATTAGTTCTATGGCCTGCACACCAGGTGCAATTTACAGAAGCCAATTAACTTACAAACCTGCAAGTGTTTGGAATATAGACGGAAACCGGAGCACCCGTAGAAAATCCATGCGGTCACAGGAAGAACATGCAAATTTCACACAGACAGCGCCCGGATTCAGGATTGAACCCGGGGACTTGGCGCTGTGAGACAGCAGCTGTGAGATGTAGTGAAATGAGCACATTTGTAAAATGTAGTTAGTATCGTGTTGTTGGAAAGGCTTTATGAATTTTACATCATTAAGATTCATCCTGATATGGAATGAATACTGTTGAATTTCCATGGATATTGACACTGACATTTTCACACGGCGGTTGTGCTTAATCTGCTGTCAGTGATATTGAAATGTGTGACATTATATGTCAAGGTGAGGTTTTCAGTTTGGCCCGACGTGTGACCGGTGATAAGCAGCAACACGTTTTTTCTCGGGGCATTTTTGCGCATTCCATTCCAGTTTATGTGGAGCATCGCAGTTGGTGAGATGTTGCGATTTTCTTTAAATATTTTCACTGGCTGAATTCGGTTTAAACGCTCAGTGCAGACCTTCGTATCAAGTTACGGCTTGGTGTTTTATCCCCTGCATCGCCCTCGTGCTAAATGCTAAATGATATAGGACATGTAAACAGAACCTTCGGCGGGGCAGCAGCTTCTGAGGAATGAAGACAAAGAATCCACTTTGGACACCGTGGACCGGTGGACAGAATTTGTGGAAAGAAAAGCAGAGAACAAATCACATCTGTTTTTCTTTCCACGGATGCCGACTCCTCTGTGGAGTGCTTCACACATTTACCTCTTTTTTTGGAATATTTCTCACATTTACTGCTTTAATAATATATTCAGGAATATCTTCAGCTGTTGTTCCACCTCATTAACTGCTACCCGGGGCCCTTTTCAGTCGCTCGTATAGTTTCGCAATGTTCACTGCTGTGGCCTGCATTTTTTTGATAAACTTCATTAAAAGCAAACGCGCATTGCCTGAAAGGGAATGCATGACAATTTCTTCCCTTCGAAATCGATTGGCCGAGATTCAACGTTTTCTGCAGAATATTCAGAAGAGTTTAATTAAATGCCAATACATTCTTCCGCATGTCCCCACTTGCTCCATCTCCTGCCTTTTCAATTGATGGCTAACGTCAGGTTGACTCGATTAGATTGTACTTATAGAGGTCGGTCAGAAATGTTGTTTTGCTATCAGGGAAATCGGACTCAAATGTGCAAAGTGTTTGCCGAAAGAAATAGGACACTTAAAATTCTGGCTTGATTTAAACATATGATAATAGTTATGTACATCTGAAAACCAAATCAAGAAAAAAATAATTCCTGAATCATCGGCAGAAATTGGGTGCTGGCTAAATCAAACAAACTTTTATTCTGTAATTTATTTTACATTAATTTATCATCACGTGAATTGACCATTGTTGGAGCCGGTGTAATTTACACAATACATCTGCCATGATCCCCCATTACACTATTAGTCTTACTTATAACTATTATTTATTATCTTATTACTCTTATTATTTGTATTTTCCTACCTTTTCTCCTTGTTCTGTATTTTTTATGCTCTGTGTAAAGCACTTTGAATTGCCATTGCAATTGCTATGGAATGTGCTATATAAATAAACTTGCCTTGCCTTAAGCACATTCACGTTCAGTACGGGGAAATAGAGTTATAGAGGCATTGTGACAAACAATACTGAGAGAGCCCTTTCTGCCCCCCGAGTCTAAGGCGAGCGGCAAACACCCAATTGCATAATTAGTCCCATTTTAATTTCCCTCCATTCTCATCAATTCCCCGAAGATATTTTCACTCACGCACACGAGAGAAACTTTAGCGTTGGCAATGAACACTTGATTTTGGAATGTAGGGCGAATCTCGGACGCTCGGAGGGGGCTACGCAGTCCCAATGAAATCTTGCAAAATCGATACTGACACCACGCGTGTTGGCATTGAACTCTATCTGTGATGCAGCGGGCAATGGCTCTGCTGGTTGAAAGAAGCACGCTGTCAGTGTCCTCTATTCAATTATATTACAGTGGCACACACCCAGTTTCAGAGAGCTCGGTTCAATCCTACATCCCGATGATGTCTGCGTTAAATCTACATGTCCTCCCTATGGTTGCGCGGTATCCCGGATGCTCCGGTTTCCTCGCGCATCCCAATGGTTTCTTGCTAGGTAGTTTAATTGACTACGATAAATTATTCTTTAATGGAATGGTCCAAACGGTTCAAAGAAGAGTTGGTGGGCATGTGTGAGAAATATTTCGTGACTGGGTGAAAGAAAATATGGAGAGGATACATGAAACGTTGCTGTTTGAGGCTCGGTATGGAGACGATGGGCCAAATGGCCCTCTTTATGTCCCTGGAAGTTAAGAATGGGAGCTTTGCTTTTACACGTGGCAGCTTGTAGACCTAAATAGTAGTATGCTTGCAGATCTAACGGAGAGAATATCAGGGTAGATGGCTGCATGAGCAAGAAACAACGACTAGCAGTACGTAGGGAGTTGAGTTGAATTAGTCTGACACACGAAGGTATCACAAAATGCTGGAGTAACTCGGCGGGTCAGGCAGCATCACTGGAGAGAAGGAATGGGTAACGTTTCGGGTCGAGACCCTTCTGCAGACTGAATTCCTGCACCATTTTGTGATACCTTCGATTTGTACCAGCATCTGCAGTTGTTTTCCTACTCGTCTGACACACGGATCAGTTCTCTCTGTATCGCCCGTGGAAATTAAAATTGAAATCAGAATCTTAACTAGCGATAGCACGAACGCGACAAACAGAAGCGTTCAGAAGTCAGAAGTCAAGAGTGTTTGATTATCATGTGTACCAAAAACGGAACATTGTCATGTTTTACTTGTAGGGGAACAAAGTGGGGCTGGAGGGGGAGGGGGGAGGGGGAGGGGGGGGCGGGGTCGTTCACTATTAATCGCAGAATGCTCCTTCCCGTCAGAATTAATAGTTAGACTGGCATTGTAAAGTTTTTCCAGGGCTACGTAAAATGGGCAGTGAAGTTGCCCGAACTAGATCGGTCACAATGGGCGATAGGGCGGTCACCGTGGGCCAAGAGACCTGCATCGTCCCCCCTTCCCAAACCCATCACTCCACCCGTCACACAGGCTGCCAAATCTAATTCTTTACTTCTCATTCCAGGCCGCCTTGTGGATTGTCAGGCTGACCCTACAGGTAATTCCGCTTAATTTTCACTGGTTTAAGCGTGAGATTGATTGTCGCGGAAGATTTTTATTTCACCTCTGCGGCGATAGGCGGACTGATGATCAGTAAGGTTCTTGGAACACGCATTGTGGGAAATCGACCCTGCTGACATTGTTCCTCTTTCCAAGCGTGTTCCCACTTCTCATCCCACGTTTGAGCGCTGGGGACCCAGTCCAGATGTCGCTACCGTTCTGGTCCAATTCCAGGAATACCTGCACATCTCCCACCACTGTTGGCTTCCACTGCCCGTCACATGAGCTTTGAGTACAGCGGGGCACTGACCCGAGCAGCTCATCAGCCGCTCCCCCGAGAATCGCAACGGGCCTGTAGTTGACCTTGGAGACACAAGGAACTGCAGGTGGTTCTTGGTCCTGCAAAATATTCCAAATGGAATTTAAACTGGAGGTGGGTGATGGTTTACAAAACCAATACACAGTACTGGAGTATTTCGGTGGAACAGGCAACATCCCAGGAGAACATGGAGAGGTGTCCGCTGATTAACTCTAGCACGTTGTGTCCTCGCTGCCTGACCCGCCGAGTGACTCCAGCACTTTGTATCCGTAACTTCACGAATATTGTTTGAGCCCTCGCTTAACCACCAGTGCAGTCGAAGCAGTTCATGTGTTTGGATGATTTTGCTGAGATCGGCATATTTCACCTCCCATTTAGATATTTGTCAAGAGTTAAACGTGAAATTGCATCCACTCAACACAGCAGTTTTCGTCAGACACAGACCAGCCCAACTCTGGGGGTCCCGTGTACTTCCATTCTAAAGAGATTATCATTATTAATGATAGTTTATCAGAGACAGAATGCATTCTCTGATGGAAACGAGCACAAGGCTGTCCGGAGTGTCTAAGGCGCTGCCTTCTACCCGGGAAGGACTGGGTGACCCCGGTTCTCCGGACGTTTACCAACCTACTGGCAATTTTTTTCACACTGTGACAGTTCATTCAGAGTCTGCCAAAGCCGGGTGCTCCCGTTGGTCATTCTCTGGGACATGTGGAGTTTGAATGGCTGGAGCTAGGGGGGCGCGGTGCGCGGAGCGCCGACTGACCCGCGGCTCAAAGCGGCACTAACGTTGGTTCTTAACTGTTCTGATGTTTGTTTTCAGAAAGCGTGAGGTTGAGGCTGGTGAACGGGAACAGTCCCTGCGCCGGGAGAGTGGAGGTTCACTACAAGGGGAACTGGGGGACAGTGTATGATTACGGCTGGGACCTGCTGGACGCGGCTGTGGTGTGTCGGGAGCGAGGCTGCGGCGCCGCGGTGAGAGCCCCGCGCGGAGCTCACTTTGGACGGGGGTCAGGACCCATTGTGACGGGGTATGTTAAGTGCAGCGGGAGCGAGGCCGCTCTACGGGAGTGTGAGTCACGGCCATGGGGGGACTATCCCGTTGCACACTTCAACGATGCCGGCGTCATCTGTGAAGGTAAAAATCAGTCTTTTATACCTTGGTTCCCGCCGCTGTGATAACTCCGGGTTGCCCGGGGACTGGGGTGTATCCGGACTGACGGCCCCTTGCGAGTGATTTGAAATTAAATCCAGTTTTTTTTTAGTATTATTCCGGTACGATTCTGTTACGGTTCCCACTCGCATTTGAATTAACCATCTATAATTCGGAACATTAAATATTCTGGATCGGTACAATTACAGGGCCAGAAACTCGGGCGTTTCAGCAGCAACTTTCGGGGAATGGCGTGGGGAGAGGATCATGTTGAGACTCTCAGACCTGTTGCAGGAGCTCGGCCGGTTCCTCTCCCCTACAGATGCCGTCAGACCCCGTGTTTTTTTTCCAGCATCTCGGGATGATCAACAACAGCCTCGCAGCACGAACTGCCCGTGTGTTGTCGTGGACTTCCACCCACTTGAATGGCAGTGATTAGTTTGGTTTTAGGTAGAGATCTCCACGAATTATGAAATGATGTTTCCATGCGCCGGCTTTCAGCATCTGCCGTCCCTAATATCTCAATAGTTACATAGCAACCGGCCAGGCAGCATCAGTGGGGAGAATGGCAGTATTAACGCGTTCCATTGCTCAACTTCTCTGCAAACTTTGCGTTCATCCGCAGTTGCAGGACGCAGCACCAGGTCTCTGACATAAATGAGCGACGCTGCTTCTCACTGCGGGTGCTGTCCGACTTGATGAATAATGCCAGCGCTTCCTGGTTTACAATCAGATTCACAGCATCTGCAGTGCGTTCAGATATGGGGACCTGGCACTGGGTGAGGGTCACAGAGGGTCGGATTACGCATGGATATGTACGGCACGGTTCTCACCAGCACCGCTGGATGATCAACATAATTTTCCCATCGCTTGACTGCCTGTGTGGTGGAGTGCATGGCAGTTGGCAGTCTGGTTTAGTTATAGATTTCTTGGAAAGATGCAGAGCGATGAGAAAGCATCGAATTTGAAGAAGGGTCTCGACCTGAAACGTCACCCATTCCTTCTCTCCGGAGATGCTGCCCGTCCCGCTGAGTTACTCCAGATTTTAATATCTATTTTCGCGGTCGGTCCTCGTCTGTCCTATGAAGGTTTTACTTGCCCAGGTGGTATGTGACTGAGCGGGGATCTGCGGGCGGCGCTGAAACAATTATTCTGTCTTTCTGCGTCGGCAAGGTCTGTGCTTTCAGCAGCCCAGCAGAGTAAGTGCAACGTTCAGGTTGTTGTGGAGCAGTGAGCAGTCACGGTCATGGAGAGAATGAACCTATGGTGTGCTGGAGGGATGATTATGTTGCCAGCCAAATTAATACGTGACAGGACGATGAAAATCCCTGGGATGTCGGGATATGAGGAAAGATTGAAAACACTAGGCTTGTATTCACTGTAGTTTAGAAGGATGAGAGGGGATCTTATAGAAACATATAACATTATGAAAGGACTGGAGAAGCTAGATACAGGAAAAATGTTCCCAATGTTGGGCGAGTACAGAACCAGGGGCCACAGTCTTAGAATAAAGGGGAGGCCATTTAAAACTGAAGTGAGAAGGAACATTTTCACAGAAAGAGTTAAGAATTTGTGGAATTCCCTGCCACAGAGGGCAGTGGAAGCCAAATCACTGGATGGATTTAAGAGAGAGTTAGATAGAGCTCCGGGGCTAGTGGAATCAAGGGATGTGGGAGAAGGCAGGCACGGGTTATTGATCGTGGACGAGCAATGAATGGCGGAGCTGTCTCGAAGGACCGAATGGCCTCCTCCTGCACCTATTTTCTATGTTTCTAGATCGTTGGTAAACCACTGTGTGAAAGGGGTTTCGCATCTTGCTCTTAAATCCCTGAACACCTCTCTCGCCGTGCAGCGGCCGAGGTCTTCTCTGAATATTTGGAATAAATCATATTATGTAAAGCCAGATGCGAGAGCCAGAACATAGAGATGAGAGTGGTGCAAATCTTGGCATGTGATAGGTGAAAAAGGGAGGGCGCTTGATTGGTGTCGAAGGGAATTTAGCACTTTACCCACACCCTCTATCTGACTTCACTCGTACAGATGTAGGAAAAAAAACTTGCAGATGCTGGTTAAAATCGAAGATAGACACATAATGCTGGAGTAACTCAGCGGGTTTATCAGCAGCTCTGGAGAGAAGGAATGGGTGACGTTTCGACTGAAGAAGGGTCTGGACCCGAAACATCACCCATTCCTTCTCTACCGAGATGCTGCCTGACCCGCTGAGTTACTCCAGCATTTAGTGCCCACCTTTACTCATACAGGCACAGACTCAAAATAAAATAGTTCATTGATCAGTGGTGAGTCTATCGAACAAGTCGGTTTATTAAAAAGCCTTTGCGATGTACATCGCGAAACAGTGAGAGCAAGCCCAACTGCTTCAACAAGCCAAAGTAACTGCACGACCTTATACCCGAATGACACAATGGTCACTTGCAGTTTTGAAAGTAACCACCATTAATCAATGTCTCTCACATTTCATCTTTGTCTTTCCCCAAAGTTAACTTTAATCTTACGTTTCCAGTTGTTTAGAAATCTCCCTCCCATATATCTAATTAGTAGATACCATAAATGTCGAGATTATACTCGCGAGATGAAGTCTTTCGTTTACTCTCTGGAGACTTGGGTGCTCAACACAGGTGACGAAAAGCAGCTGTAATCACAAGAATGTAACAGATAAGAACCTAGACAGAACTAGGAAGGACTATCCTCCCCACCAATAAATAGGGAAGCTTGCTCTTCATCAGAATGTTTCAGCTTTGCTATTCTGACTACATTTGCTCCCCAGTGTGTGAGCTCGAGGATTAACCAAATTATAACCTTCTCATCCTCCTTATAGTTCTCAACATTCCCGACAACAATTGCCAAATGGATTAAGGAAATTTAAAAAGGTTAGAAATGAAAATAAGACAAAAGATTGCCAGATAAGAAAAAGACAAGGCGTGTAAAATATAAAACTGGAGGGACTGGGGTGTAGTTGGACAAACGCGAAGAGAAAGACCAGCATTAAAAGTAAAGTATGCGACAGGGACTGAAAATGTATATCGAGGCAGGAGAAGGATCAAGGTGACTATGGTGGTGAGAGATGGGGGTCGAGATGTGTGGCCACGGGTGACGGGTGGGGGAAGGGAAAAGGGGCGATTGGGCGGGAATATCTTATAATTGGGGAGTTTAATGTTCAAACCGGTGGGTACCGAACTGAGAGAGAAGTGAGGTTCACCACCGATTTTACCGCACCCTTTTTTTCCAGAGCCTTTCTAGATTATCGTTTTGCCGGATCAACAGAGGCCTTGGGGGAAGGTCAGCCGCGAAAGTCGGCAATGGGAACGGATGTGATGGCGTTGGGGAAGGTCCAGAGGAGGTTTCCAAGAATGATTCCAGGGATAATTGGGTTAACATTTGATGCGTTTTAAGGCACTGGCCTGTACTCGTCGGAATTCATAAGGATGAAGGGGCCCTAATTGAAACTTACCAAATAGTAAAGGCCTGGGTAGAGTGAATATCGAGAGGGTTTCCGCTCATGGGAGAGTCTAGGACCAGAGGCCATAGCCTCAGAAAAAAAGGATGTAACTTTGGAAAGGGAAGAGGAAGAATTTCTTTCGTCACAGAGTAATGAATCTGTGTAATTCATTGCTCCAAATGGCTGTGGATGTCAACTCAATGGAGGTTTGTAAGGCGGGGATTGACAGATTCTTGTTTAATAAGGGTGTCACGGGTTATGAGGAGAAAGCAGGAGAATGGGGTTGAGAGGGAAAGATAGATCAGCCACGATTGAATGGTGGAATAGACGATGGGCTGAATGCCCTAATTCTTCTCCTAGAACTGACGGTCTCATGGTTCACTCAGCTCTGGTCGGGCTGGAGTTTCAGAGCCCCAGCTCAGGGGACAAATTCGACCCGCACAGACCTGTGCGCCAAATTTTCGGGCGTGGCAGGTTTGAGCGGGCAGGCGACGTTGAAAGGGCCAAGGGTTGATAAGATATAACCGAGGTACCTTGAGATGAAAGATAGATAGAAAGTGCAGGAGGTCATGTTGTAGTTGTATAAGTCGTTGGCGAGACAGCATTTAGAATATTGTGTTCAGTTCTAGGCACCATGTATGGGAAAGATATTGTCAAGCTTGAAAGGGTTCAGAAAAGATTTACGAGGAAGTTGCCAGGACTAGAGGGTGAGCTATAGGGGGGGGGGGGGGTTGAGCAGGCTGGGTCTCAATTCCAAGGAGCGCAGGAGGATGAGGGGAGGGGGGGGTCTTATAGAGGTGTACAAAATCATGAGAGGAATAGGTCGGGTAGATGCACAGAGTCTCTTGCTCAGAGTATGGGAATCGAGGACCAGAGGACATAGGTTCAAGGTGAAGGGAAAAATATTTAATAGGAATCCGAGTGGTAACCTTTTCACACAAAGGGTGGTGGGTGTATGGACCAAGCTTCCAGAGCAGGTAGTTGAAGCTGGGACTATCCCATCGTTTAAGAAACAGTTAGACGTGTACATGGATAGGACAGGTTTGGAGGGTTATGGACAAAGCGCAGGCAGGTGGGACTAGTGTAGCCGGGACATTGCTGGCCGTTGTGGGAAAGTTGGACCGAAGGGCCTGTTTCCACATTGTATCACTCTATGACTCTATCACACAGTGAGTCCAGCAGCTTCTCCGAAGAAGGATAGGTAACGTTTCGGGTTGGGACCCTTCGTCAGTACCAAACTGATACGCCACCCTTCCTTTTTTCTCCAGAGCTGCTGCCTGACCCGCT
Organism: Rhinoraja longicauda; assembly: GCF_053455715.1. Classification (NCBI taxonomy): domain Eukaryota; kingdom Metazoa; phylum Chordata; class Chondrichthyes; order Rajiformes; family Arhynchobatidae; genus Rhinoraja; species Rhinoraja longicauda. The sequence continues at coordinate 6,698,255 of NC_135988.1, forward strand.
GAGTTACGCCAGCACATTGTGTCTATCTTTGGGATAAACTAGCAACTACAGTTATTTTTTTCCGCAGTTTGTATTTAGAGATTAGTTTGATGGGACAGGAGCAGACAGATACACTGGATCTGTTAGCGCAGTCTTGCTTGTGGAATTTGTCAAGTTCTTCAGGACGGAATGTTGCATAAATAATAATTATATTCGACTTGTAGAATGAGGTTTGGGTTAATCATTGTCACGTTACTGAGGTAGAGTGAAACGCTTTGTTTTAAATGCTGTGCAAACAGATCAGATACACAACACATATATACAGTAGGTAATCAAGCCATGCCAAAGTACAATATATAGTGCAAAGAAGAAGATACAGAGTGCCGAATATAGTACGCAGCATTTTAGCGCATCATAATAGAGGAAGGAGGAGATGGGGGAGCACATATATCGTTAGTAAGGGACAGGAAAGGTTCTCGCTGATCGTTAGATTTGTGCTGAACTCCAGGAGATGTGTTTGTAAATTGTCTTCATAATTGTGGCTTTCATGATTATGTTTTATATTTTTCTCAGATCACAGAGTGCCAAGATTGGTACCAAAAGATGACCAATGCTCGGGAAGACTGGAAGTGCTGTCTGGTGAAACCTGGGGAACCGTGTGTGACCTGGACTGGGATATGGATGATGCAGATGTGGTGTGCAGTCAGCTTCATTGTGGAGTCGCCGTGTCTGTTCCGAGAGGGGCTTATTTTGGAAAGGGAACTGGCCTTGTACTCAACGATGTATTTGAATGTAAGGGTAATGAGACAATCCTAGGGGACTGTCCGCGTTCGTTAGGAACTCTTCATTGCAACCACACGAGCGACGTCAGTGTGATCTGTTCTGGTGAGTGTCAGCTTTGGAAACTAATTATTAATAAACACTCATTGTACTTGGAAGATTGGGATGATATCTTGCCATTTACTTTTATCAAAGGGTTATAAAATGCTGGGATATGATTGAGCAACACACGACTTTGATGTGATATTGACAAACGTTTTAACTGGCTAAAATTATTTGAAACTTTTCCTTTAGTCCAACATTATTGCAGGTTTATAAACTTCTTCTTTCACGTCCTTCATTCAAATGTCACATCACTATCATCGTCATTCCTGAAATGGGCGCAAGCTTCCGGCGACGATCAGTGGGAGCCTCACTTGTACAGTAGATGATGGTGGTAGCAGAATTAGCTCAGGACACTTCTAGTTTCCAGCCCCGCGACGCGGACGTTTCTGCTTTGGGGTCTGGTTTACAATGTGGAGTTCAGAAGAAGGAAATGAAAAGTATCTTGAGTAGGTGATATCCAAGCGATGCAATAGCAATCGTCGAACGAATCCTAATCAAAAATTACCCTGGAGTAAAATAATCAGAGTTGTTTATAAACAAATTTACTTCTTCACTAAAATCTTAGTGCATTTTGAGTGGAACGACAGTTAGCTGCAGGAATGAAAACCATGAACGGCGTTAGATTCAAAGGATTAAACATAGAAACCTACAAGCAAGGATCCCTGCACTCCCAGCGGTGGTGCGGATGAATGGGGGTGGGGGTTATAGAAGACGATGCAACTGCCAGTACGACAGATAGAAAGAAACGTCAGAAGAATGCATGACGATTAAATGTATATTTATCCTATAATTTTTTTGTTGTTGTAAGGAATGAATTTTTGGTCATGTGATCCTTTTATAAATGGGGAACCAATTAGTGCATTAGAACGATTACTTCCCATTAGCATTTACAATAATGTACAAGGAAATAACTTCCTGATCACTCTGAGAGTGAAGAGAGTGTCATCAGAGACCATATCACGCCAAGATGAAGCAACGCTGGATAACAGTATGGAGACAAAATACAGAATTGGATGAATAAATTAAATTAAGACTATGACGGTTTTGAAACAATGAGGTCCAAAGAGTTACCGGGAGGAGAGGATGGGGAACCAGAATAATGTACCAGAATTATTTACATCGGCGAAACCAAGCGCAGGCTTGGCGATCGCTTCGTTCAACACCTGCGCTCGGTCCCATTGACCAAACTGGTCTCCCGGTGGCCGAGCACTTCAACTCCCCCTCCCATTCCCAGTTTGACCTTTCTGTCATGGGCCTCCTCCAGTGCCATAGTGAGGCCCACCGGAAATTGGAGGAACAGCACCTCATATTTCGCCTGGGCAGCTTGCAGCCCAGTGGTATGAACATCGACTTTTCCAACTTTAGGTAGTTCCTCTGTCCCTCTCTTCCCCTCCTCCTTCCCAGATCTCTCTCTATCTTCCTGTCTCCACCTATATCCTTCCTTTGTCCCGCCCCCCTGACATCAGTCTGAAGAAGGGTCTCGACCCGAAAAGTCACCCATTCCTTCTCTCCCGAGATGCTGCCTGACCTGCTGAGTTACTCCAGTATTTTGTGAATAAATACCTTCGATTTGTACCAGCACCTGCAGTTATTTTCTTATAGAATAATGTATATGTGTCCATAACGAAGGTTTAAACCAGTGTCATGGGGATGCGAACCTGACAGGAGTCAGGAGCGAAGCAAACTAATGGGAAAATGGAACATGGTAAAGGAATTGCTTTAAGGTAGAAAGACACAAAGTCATAATGGGTTTCATCCCCACATCTGCCCTCCACCTCGTCCAACCCAAAATTGGAAACGTAGAATGAAGGAAAAATGAACACATATAATAGGCCTGAGAGGTGGCGGACAGAATGGAATCTGATATTTTCCCAGTGAAAACAGTACGCATGATGAATTTTAATATTGTGGTATTTAGCAAAAGAAAGGATTAGCAAGGGGAAATATCAACTATTTGCCGACATGAGAAGAGGGAAATTTGATCCTTGCAAAATGGAAAATTTGATGGGTTGGCTTAACGTTTCCAGAAAACGCGGTGACAAAGAAAAATTAAAATTCGGCAAAGGACAGAGAGAACATTGAGAAACGAAAACACTGTAACTTACCGACATGTAGGGAGAATTTAAACAGCGGAATAAGGAAATAATTTAGCAGATTAATTTTATAAAATGTTGAGTCTATCTTAGCAATTAATTGGAATTGCTGCAGCCCCCTGTGCCTTTCATTCGGATCCAGCATCTGCGGTTCGTTGTTCCCAAATTCTGCTGGTTTTTCTTGTGCGAGAAGCCATTGGGCGATACATAAGGGAAAGCGAGTGGGTAAAAAAAAATACGGTCGATGGAGTAGTGTGTTGAAAAATGAAGTGTACTATTACAAGACCATCAACTTGACAAGGGGCGGGCTTGATGAAATACTCACGGAAGGCCTTCTTGCTACCAGCATATATAAAGTTTCAGGTAGTGGTGGTCATTCTGGTGAACGCTCCAAAACCGTAAGTACTGCAGACTAGATCTGAACAAATTTGTACAGGACTTAAAACTAAAGTCTTGTAAAATGACGACCCCGACGTGCCGTGTTGAAGCCGGTACACTATTCATGGTGTGTATTGAAATATCACCACACAGACACACTTGGAAGGTGGACGGTTAGAAAATGAGCAAAAATAAACAAACAATCTCTCCCTTTCATAATTTCCCTTTATTCTTAGTGGGAGTATTTAACTGTCTTCATTTATTCCCATTAAAACAGGGAACCATGGACCACGACTGCTGGGTGGGAATGATAGATGCTCTGGCCGGGTGGAAGTTCTACATGGAGACGAGTGGGGGACAGTTTGCGATCAGTACTTTAGCTTCCTTGATGCCGGCGTGGTCTGTGAACAACTACAGTGCGGCGCAGTGAAGGCAACTCCCGGAGGTGCTTACTTTGGCCGAGGATCCGGCCCTGTGTGGAAGGAGAACTACCACTGTCGGGGGAACGAGTCCCGATTAGCTGACTGTCCTGTCTTACCCAGGGATCAGATGAGTTGTTCACACAGTAACGACGCCGGTCTCATCTGCTCAGGTGAGTCACCAAATGTCATTGAACTGAAAAACAGAGTTGCCCAGTCGCAGGGATGTTTACACGGTGAATCTTTTAACCATTGAAAACACCTGCCGTTTCCTGAGGACCATCTTTATTTTCTTTTTAGAAGGACTTCAGGTGCCTCCTTTCCCATCCCCCACTGATAGGATACAGGGGGCAATTGTTATGCGGCGTTGTCATCCACCGATAGACTGAATTCGAGGACGCAGTGGAGAATTGTTTAGTTTATGAAATTGTTTCTATGGATGGTAACAGAGATTGTAGCTAGTAAAGATAGTAAGGACAGTACGAAGGATAATAATTGTTTACTGAATTATGTTACTAAGGATAGAGGTGAATGGCGATTTGTACGGTTAGGTTCTAATTATCGGTTCACTGCAACAATACACATATATAAATAAATCACACCTGCTGCAGAGATCTGAGAAAGACGTTCTAGGAAGAATGGGACATGAAATTTGAAATGGCTTAGTGGTAAAGTCATGCATTCTTTCAAGAGCTAGACTCTAAAACCTGGAGTAACTCAGCGGGTCAGACAGCGTCAGGATAGAAATAGTTGACTTTTCTGGTCGAGACCCTTTTTAGTCATCTATTCCTTTTCTCCAGAGATGCTATCCGACCCGCTCAATTACTGTAGCTTTTTGCGTCTATCTTCGGTTTAAACCAGCATCTGCAATATGGAATGAGAAATGGAAGAATCATTTTTTCATGGCATGGTTCCAGGAATGGTATCACAAAATGCAGCAGTAACTCAACGGGTCAGTCAGCATCTCAGGAGAGAAGGAATGGGTGACGTTTCGTGTCGAGGCCCTACTTCAGACTGATGTGAGGGGAGGGGACGGGACAAAGATAGGATCCAGTGGGAGACAGGAAGACAGTGGGAGAACTGGGAATGGTGAGGGGAAAGGGAGGGACAGAGGAACTATCTGAATTTAGGGAAATCATTGTTCATACCGCTGGGCTGTAGCTGCCCAAGCGAAATATAAGATGCTTTCCCTCCAATTTGCGGTGAGCCTCACTATGACAATGGACGCGGCCCATGGCAGAAAGGTCAGACTGGGAGTGGGAGGGGGAGTTGAAATGTTCAGCCGCCGGGAGATCAGGTTGGTTAAGGCGGACTGAGCGAAGGTCTTGAGCGAAACGATCGCCGAGCCTGCGTTTGGTCTCGCCGACGTAGAGAAGTTGACATCTGGAACAGCGGATACAATAGATGAGGTTGGAGGAGGTGAAGGTGAACCTCTGCCGCACCTGGAAAAACTGTTTTGATCCTTGTGTTATCATTTATTAGTTTTTCTTCAATAGCCAGTTTATTAGATTAAATGGCGGCGCACACAGTTGCAGCGGCTCGATGTCCTCCCGGTCAGTGCTCGTGTTTTTTTGTGTATGTGTATGTGTATGTGTATGTGTGCGTGTTGTTTTGTGCCCTGTGTACTTACTGTCGGGCGAACAACGTCTACGGCCGGCAGGATCTTCTTAGGATTGGAGCCGGTCGCGAATGGGGGGTTACCGCCGAGTTTGTCCGCTCATACAAGATCCCGGCGGACATAGCGAGGAGCCCCGACTCTCCGTGGATCACCATCCCCGCGGGGAGGAGGCGAAGGCGGCGCAGAGAGAGAAGGCAAAAGCGAGGCGGCAGGGCCGGCGCTCTGGTCAGGCTACGGAGGCAGCCACTGAAACCACCGCTTCCCAGCCTGTTTCTAACGAACGCCAGATCCCTCGCTAACAAGATGGATGAACTTAGGCTGCAGACTGCAGCTAACAACGCCGTGAAGGACAGCTGTATCCTGTTGATCACGGAGACCTGGCTTCATTCTTTCATTCCGGACTCTGCTATCGAGCTAGCAGGCTACACAGCACAGCGTCATGACAGGACAAGAGACTCTGGTAAGAGCAGAGGTGGAGGGCTCTGTGTGTACGTGAACAACACCTGGTGTACAAACACAGTGATTGTAGACAGTCACTGCTCCCCGGACCTGGAGTATGTGACTGTTAAATGCAGGCCCATTTATCTCCCTAGAGAGTTTACTGTTGTCATGATAACTGCTGTGTACATACCACCGGATGCTAATGCTAACTCGGCTATCGGATATTTGTATGGTAGCACTAGCAGTCAACAGAGCATATATCCTGACGGTGTTCACATCATAGCAGGGGACTTTAACCACGCGGACTTGAAGAAAATGCTCCCCAAATTCTATCAGCATGTTAAATGTGCTACAAGAGGAGCTAACACACTGGACAAGGTCTACTCCAACATCAAGCTGGGCTACAGGGCTAGACAACTACCACACCTGGGTCAGTCGGACCATATGTCCCTGTTTTTAATTCCTGCATATGCCCCCCTCAGGAAAACCGCTCCTACCATCACAAAGACCATCACAACTTGGCCTGATGGTGCATCTCAGCAGCTGCAGGACTGCTTCGACAGGACCAACTGGGATGTGTTTGAACACCGGGACCTGGAGGTGTTCACAGACAGTGTACTATGTTACATTAAAAACTGCATGGACACTGTCACAGTGGACAAACGCATCCGGGTCTACCCCAACCAGAAGCCCTGGATGACCCGGGAGGTCCAGCGGCTGTTAAAAGAGAGGAACACTGCTTTTAGGTCTGGCGATAGGGCTTTATACAGCATGGCCCGAGCTAACCTGAAGAGAGGCATCAGAGAGGCCAAATTAGACTACAGGAGGAAGATAGAGGACCACCTGGACAGTAACAACAGCAGGCAGGTGTGGCAGGGGATCCAGTATCTAACCAACTATAAGACCAACCTTGGAGCTGCTGAAGGTGACGCCTCGTTGGCAGAGGAGCTGAACCTCTTCTTTGCTCGCTTTGAAGTGGAGCCACCCGAGACAGCCATATCACACCACATGGTCCACAGCAGCCTAACCCTCAAGATAGAGGAGCATGAGGTGAGGCGCACGCTGCGGGCCATCAATCCAAGGAAGGCTACTGGACCCGACGGCGTCTCTGGACGCGTGCTGAAGGACTGCGCTGACCAGCTGGCTGGAGTCTGTACGAGGATTTTCAACCAGTCTCTGGCCCAGTCCACTGTTCCATCCTGTCTGAAGTCCGCAATCATAGTCCCCTTGCCCAAAAAACCCCACATTTCCAGCCTCAACGACTACCGGCCAGTCGCACTCACACCAGTGGTGATGAAGTGTTTTGAAAAACTGGTCCGGGGTCATATCACATCACTCCTGCCCCGAAGCTTTGACCCCCACCAGTTTGCGTACAGAGCGAATAGATCCACAGAGGACGCTATAGCCACAGCCCTCCATGCTGCACTGTTCCACCTGGAGCAGCCGGGGAGCTACGTGCGGATGCTCTTTGTGGACTACAGCTCTGCCTTTAATACCATCCTTCCCCATAAACTGGTGGACAAACTGGGGGACTTGGGACTTCCACACTCCACCTGCATGTGGATAAATAGCTTCCTGTCAGCTCGCAGCCAGAGAGTCAGAGTGGGCCATCACACATCCACGGCCCTCAGCCTCAGTACCGGCTCTCCACAGGGCTGCGTGCTGAGCCCCCTGCTCTACACCATCTATACACATGACTGCACCCCCGCCCACCACAGCAACACCATTGTCAAATTTGCGGATGACACTACGGTGGTGGGACTCATCACCGGGGGGGACGAGTACGCCTACCGGGATGAGGCGGAGCAGCTGACAGTGTGGTGTGGAGAAAATAACCTGCTCCTCAACACCTTAAAGACAAAGGAAATAATAATAGACTTCAGAAAGAATAAAACGGACATGGTACCATTAACTATCAGAGGGGACTGTGTGGAGAGGGTGGCGGATTTCCGCTTCCTGGGAATCCATATTGAGGAGGACCTGACGTGGAGCGTGAACACCTCTGCGCTGCTGAAAAAGGTCCAGCAGAGACTGCACTTCCTGAGGGTGCTCAGGAAGAATAACATCACTCAGAGACTGCTGTTGTCCTTTTATCGGTGCTACATTGAGAGCATCCTAACATACTGTGTATGCGTATGGTACACCAGCTGCACAGCGGCTCAGAGGAAAGCGCTCCAGAGGGCCATTGACAACGCCCAGAGGATTGTCGGCTGCCCTCTACTTACCTTGGAGGACTTACACAGTTCCCGCTGCATCAAAAAATCCCAGAGTATTATAAAGGACATTTCCCACCCCGGACACTCCCTGTTTGAACTGTTACCGTCAGGCAGACGGTACAGATCTACAAGGACAAGGACAAACAGACTTAAAAATAGTTTTTACCCCACTGCTATAAAGGCACTAAATGTAGCCGCCAAGGAACGCAGGGGCGATACATAATAAGAGACTGTGGAATCGACAGAAGGATGTAGGGTTGGGTGTTTATGCGTGCTATTTTCATGATATTTATTTTAGTTGTTTATCTTTTTTTAAATATTTTACCTTGTATGTATCGTTAGCTTTTAGAAATGTTTGAATGGTGCACTGACTGGCTGACATTTTACAATTTCGTTGTACATGGCTCATGTTACAATGACAATAAAGGAACTATTCTATTCTATTCTATTCTATTCTTTGTTACTGCGCCCATTTCTCTTGGCGAGTCACATAGGTTTCTCGGCATTGTTTTATGTAGACGTGGGTGGAATGCTTCTATGCAGTTTAACTGCCAATGTGACATGTGGACAATTGATGCAGAAAATAATCCTTAAAACTAATAGATGACCAGGTAAATGCTGAGACGTTATTGGATGTTATGGCTTCAGTTTAATTGTTTAACCCAACATGTTTTGTTTTGTAGATGAAAGTTGGTCTCTGAGACTGATCAATGGAACCAGCCGCTGCGACGGCCGAGTGGAGGTTTACCACAATGGCAGATGGGGGAGAGTGCAGGATAGCGCCTGGAACATCAATGATTCCAACGTGGTCTGCAGAGATTTGGGCTGCGGCTACGCCATATTCGCCTACAACTCCTCAAGGTACGGAGAGGGTGAGCTGCCCGCGTGGGTGAACAAAGTCCAGTGTGAAGGAAACGAGTCGCAGCTCCGAAAGTGCAGCACATTTACACTGAATCCGATATCCAACGACAGCACCGGCGTTGGAGTCCTGTGCTCAGGTGAATGTTGGCATGAAGATTCAACTTAGAAATTGTAATGATTGTTCGTGACTCCAGAAATTTCGAGTTGTAAAATCAATTACGCCATCTGGGTTTTCGACTTGTCAAGTTGGGAAAGCACGGAAAATGAAGAACGCTTTATTTATCCGTTCCGTTCAATCAAATCAATGGTCCGAAATAGCATTTCTTTATTTACCAACTTAAATTCCTTGTTGATAAGTATATACATTACACATCAGAGATCCCTTTCAACTATGTTGGAGACCAATACCTGAACAATATTCGAGGCGCATACACACACACGCACGCACGCACACACACACACACACACACACACACACACACTCATACACAAACACGATCACACACACACATACACACACACACACACACACACACACACACACACACACACACTCACACACACAAGCACAGAAAACACACACACACTCATACACAAACACTATCACACAAACACACACTCATACACAAACACTATCACACCAACAGGCACATACGTACACACACATAAGCGCACACACATTTATATATTAGCCTGGAGAATGTTATAATTTAGTTTAAAGTTACAGCATGTAAACAGGCCCTTCGGCCCATCGAATCCACCACGAAGATTGATTACACATTTACATTGGTTCTCTATTGTCCCACTGCATCATCAACTCTCCAGACACTGGGGGGGGTTTAACGAAGGCCATTTCAGCACGTGGGTTGTTTTTAGACAATAGACAATAGACAATAGGTGCAGGAGTAGGCCATTCAGCCCTTCGAGCCAGCACCGCCATTCAATGCGATCATGGCTGATCACTATCAATCAGTACCCCGTTCCTGCCTTCTCCCCATACCCCCTCACTCCGCTATCCTTAAGAGCTCTATCCAGCTCTCTCTTGAAAGCATCCAACGAACTGGCCTCCACTGCCTTCTGAGGCAGAGAATTCCACACCTTCACCACCCTCTGACTGAAAAAGTTCTTCCTCATCTCCGTTCTAAATGGCCTACCCCTTATTCTCAAACTGTGGCCCCTTGTTCTGGACTCCCCCAACATTGGGAACATGTTATCTGCCTCTAATGTGTCCAATCCCCTAATTATCTTATATGTTTCAATAAGATCCCCCCTCATCCTTCTAAATTCCAGTGTACACAAGCCCAATCGCTCCAGCCTTTCAACATACGACAGTCCCGCCATTCCGGGAATTAATCTAGTGAACCTACGCTGCACGCCCTCCATAGCAAGAATATCCTTCCTCAAATTTGGAGACCAAAACTGCACACAGTACTCCAGGTGCGGTCTCACCAGGGCCCGGTACAACTGTAGAAGGACCTCTTTGCTCCTATACTCAACTCCTCTTGTTACGAAGGCCAACATTCCATTGGCTTTCTTCACTGCCTGCTGAACCTGCATGCTTCCTTTCATTGACTGATGCACTAGGACACCCAGATCTCGTTGAACTCCCCCTCCTCCTAACTTGACACCATTCAGATAATAATCTGCCTTTCTATTCTTACTTCCAAAGTGAATAACCTCACACTTATCTACATTAAACTGCATCTGCCATGTATCCGCCCACTCACACAACCTGTCCAGGTCACCCTGCAGCCTTATTGCATCTTCCTCACAATTCACACTACCCCCCAACTTAGTATCATCTGCAAATTTGCTAATGGTACTTTTAATCCCTTCGTCTAAGTCATTAATGTATATCGTAAATAGCTGGGGTCCCAGCACCGAACCTTGCGGTACCCCACTGGTCACTGCCTGCCATTCCGAAAGGGACCCATTTATCCCCACTCTTTGCTTTCTGTCTGTTAACCAATTTTCTATCCATGTCAGTACCCTACCCCCAATACCATGTGCCCTAATTTTGCCCACTAATCTCCTATGTGGGACCTTGTCGAAGGCTTTCTGAAAGTCGAGGTACACCACATCCACTGACTCTCCCTTGTCAATTTTCCTAGTTACATCCTCAAAAAATTCCAGTAGATTTGTCAAGCATGATTTCCCCTTCGTAAATCCATGCTGACTCGGAACGATCCCGTTACTGCTATCCAAATGCTCAGCAATTTCGTCTTTTATAATTGACTCCAGCATTTTCCCCACCACTGATGTCAGACTAACTGGTCTATAATTACCCGTTTTCTCTCTCCCTCCTTTCTTAAAAAGTGGGATAACATTTGCTATTCTCCAATCCACAGGAACTGATCCTGAATCTATAGAACATTGAAAAATGATCTCCAATGCTTCCACTATTTCTAGAGCCACCTCCTTAAGTACTCTGGGATGCAGACCATCAGGCCCTGGGGATTTATCAGCCTTCAGTCCCATCAGTCTACCCAAAACCATTTCCTGCCTAATGTGGATTTCCTTCAGTTCCTCCATCACCCTAGGTTCTCCAGCCCCTAGAACATTTGGGAGATTGTGTGTATCTTCCTCAGTGAAGACAGATCCAAAGTAACGGTTTAACTCGTCTGCCATTTCTTTGTTCCCCATAATAAATTCCCCTGCTTCTGTCTTCAAGGGACCCACATTTGCCTTGACTATTTTTTTCCTCTTCACGTACCTAAAAAAACTTTTGCTATCCTCCTTTATATTATTGGCTAGTTTACCCTCGTACCTCATCTTTTCTCCTCGTATTGCCTTTTTAGTTAACTTTTGTTGCTCTTTAAAAGAGTCCCAATCCTCTGTCTTCCCACTCTTCTTTGCTATGTTATACTTCCTCTCCTTAATTTTTATGCTGTCCCTGACTTCCCTTGTCAACCACAGGTGTCTCTTACTCCCCTTAGAGTCTTTCCACCTCTTTGGAATAAATTGATCCTGCAACCTCTGCATTATTCCCAGGAATACCTGCCATTGCTGTTCTACCGTCTTCCCTGCTAGGGCCTCCTTCCAATCAATTTTGGCCAGCTCCCGCCTCATGCCTCTGTAATCCCCTTTGCTATACTGTAATACCGACACTTCCGATTTTCCCTTCTGCCTTTCCATTTGCAGAGTAAAACTTATCATGTGATCACTGCCTCCTAATGGCTCTTTTACCTCTAGTCCCCTTATCAGATCAGGATCATTACACAACACTAAATCCAGAATTGCGTTCTCCCTGGTAGGCTCCAGTACAAGCTGTTCTAAGAATCCAATGTTTAAATGTGCTATACAAATAAAATTGACTTGACTTGACTTGACTTATAAACGAGCCAGTCTTTAGGATCTGGGTGAACCCCACTTGGTCACGTGTGAAACGTGTGATCTCCACACAGACAGCACCTGAGGTCAGGGTCAAACCGGGGTCTCAGGTAGTGTAAGACCACAGCATTACCAGCTGCGCCGCTGAAGGGTTAGTTCCCAGGAGACTGCCAAGCAACTTAAAACAAAATACATGGCGGTGCATTTGCAACGTTCCTCACTCTCGGACCTGAGTGTAAAGAGGGGGGTTATCCACATATAGAGACATCCACTGTGGGAGGGCCCGCTCCATTTCCAGTCTGCAGAACGGACCAGCAGCTCCAGAGAGCAGGCGATGGTGAGTGTGGGAAGGGCGATGGTGTGTGAGAGAAATGTGGACAAGTAACGCCGCCATGTGGTTGGAACAACACAGGGCAACTTCCCTTGGGGTAGATTCTGACGGCTGTGGTTATAGAAGGCGCAGAAGAACGTGGAAATTGCAATGGTGTGATTAACGGCTTATTGAGAACCAACAATGTCAACACTGATGCTAGTTTTATCCAACTTGAACGTGACTTTTAAAACTTAAATTTAAAAAATGCAAACTTTAAATTAATACTGTACTCACACAATATTTTTACATCTGCGATTTGGGGTTTGCCTGCTCATTTTAATTAACTGTATTGCTTTGTATGGTAATGTACTACGTTTTAAACTATTCTACATATTGCATTGTATTTATTTTCTTGGATGCCCAACAACATCAGGCTAAGGGACTGTCGATGAAAAATAGCCTGTCGGCTAACTCGAGTACACTTACATTTGTTTGAATGTCAATTAATTTACACTGTCCCTTTTTCAAATAAATTTTTAAAAATAAATAAATAACAACTCGTGTGTATTTGTTCAACAGACCATCTCCGATTACGGGTGGCTGGGGGTGGAAGTACATGTGCTGGACGAGTGGAGATTTATTACCGTGGGTCTTGGGGCACAGTTTGTGATGACTCCTGGGATCTGGTCGACGCTAACGTGGTCTGCAGGCAGCTAGGTTGCGGATATGCTGTGGAAGAGAAAATTCCGGGATTCTGTGGACGAGCTAATGGCCAGATTTGGTTGGATGAAGTAAGATGCTCGGGTAACGAATCATACCTCTGGAACTGTTCCTCCGCACCGTGGGGTCGGCACGATTGCAGTCATAAGGAGGATGTGACGGTGAAATGTTCTGGTAAGGATACTTTCGGTCTACTGATTTTCTGCAGGACAGAGTGGGAAACCTCATTCCGGAGATGTATTCAATAATTTATCGCACACAATGCGAGCATTGAATCTCGATGATGGCATACAGTCCTCTCTCTGCAAAGGAATGTCGGAAAATAACTGCAGATGCTGGTACAAATAGAAGGTATCACAAAATGCTGGAGTAACTCAGCGGGTCAGGCAGACACAAAATCAGTCTGAAGAACGGTCTCGACCCCAAACGTCACCCATTCCTTCCCTCCAGAGATGCTGCCTGACCAGCTGAGGTACTTCAGCATTTTGTGATACCTGTCTCTGAATAGGATTTCTCCTCAGCTACACCAATCTCCCCCCCCCCCCCCCCCCCCCCCTCCCGTGTAGCCATCTCATTTTGCCCTCGGCTGTTGTCAGGATTCACGCAATTTGTCCACATTTCCCGAAACAGCCAGACGAGATGTTTATCCTTTCGGCATTTTCGGCACAGATATTGTGGGCGGAGGAACCTGTTCCTGTGCTGACCGGTTCGGTGTTATTTTCTTGTATGAACGGGAGATATTCCCTTGGCCCTTTTTTATTTCATACTCTTGCTCTGGGGATCATGATTGGAAATTTTCAGCTCGACTTTACATAATCGAAGTTTAATTAAATGGAGTATGTGCTCTCAGGGTCAGATCTGTCGCAGAACTGAAACAAGATTGCACCACTTTTTAACACACATATGTCCCTGCCCTCCACTTTCAGCGATACGATAGAACAGCTGATTCCTTCTTCACCCAATCTGTTCCCGACCACCAGCCCCTGTTGAGATTTTTCAGCGACATCTGCTTTTGTTGGACCAGACCTTTCTCATGCGTGGTTTTTGCTGCCTGCGGGATGGATACGTATTATGATGACCTGTATATCTCCTGTGTTCCCTTCACAGAACACAAAGAAATGCGCCTGGTGAACGGAGAGCGGCGGTGTGAAGGGAGAGTGGAAGTGTGGCACAACGGGACATGGGGAACAGTCTGCTCCGATAATCTTGGGAGACAAGATGCGGAAGTGATCTGTAAACAAATGAAATGTGGACCCCTCGTATTTATTGACTATGGCGCCTGGAGATATGGAGAAGGATCTGGGCTCATATGGATGGATGAGATGAAATGTAGCTCGCACGAGTCAGCCCTTTGGCAGTGCCAATCTGACCCTTGGGGACAACACAACTGTCGCCACAACGAGGATGCAGGCGTTTCATGTCGAGGTAACATAGGAAAGTCAGCATAGGATGGCATATTAAACACGCGCGTAAATCGCCAACATTTCACTGTTCTCAACAGATGCTGAAATGCCCGAGACATCCCGCGGGAAAGGCTGCGACGGTGGAAATGAATCTAAATCTCGCCGTTTACCAGGCAAGTCTTTCTACTGCTTGTCAACCCCGGATGTTTGTTTAATAAGTCATTACTAAATAACTGATTATTGTCCTCACCCTCAACAACTTCTCTTTTGACTTCTCACACGTTCTTCTCGTTAAACGTGTAGCCATGGGGCCATGTATATATGCCTTTTGATTGAAGTACTGTGAACAGTCCTTCTTCCAACGTGCACTGGCATCATTCCCCAAACTCATTCTTCGCTACTTCGACAATCGCTTCTGGCCAGCCTCCTGCACCCACGTAGAACACATTGACTTCATAAACTAGCTTCCACCATGCCATGAAATTCACGAACTCTCTCTCTGACACTTCTCTCTCCTTGCTTGACCTCTGTCTCCATCACAGGGAACAGAATATATATTCAATATCGATTTGACAGGAAGTGCCCCTGTCCTCACACCTCCTCCTTCATCTACTATCATCTCACTGACTTCCTCTATTGCACGGACGCCAACCCCTACTCTCAAATTCTCGGCCTCCATCGCATCTACTGCTAAAATGAGACTTTCCGCTCTCTGACATTCGAAATACTTTTTGTTCTTTGTAAATGTTGTTTCGCCTCCGCGGTGGTTCCCTCTTCCTGTCTCCCATTCGTCCCATAGATCTGCTCGCGCTCCCATCCACCTGTATAAACAAGGATAGAGTTCGTCTGGTCAGAGGTAATGGGGACAAGGCAGAAGAATGGAGTTGAGCAGGGAAGATAACCATGACTGAATGGCGTAGACGATGGGCCGAATGGTCTAATTCTTCTCCTGCAACTTATGAACATGAACTACACCACCCACATTCCCTTCCTCCCTACAATCTCATCCATCCGCTTCCACCTATATTCCTTCCTTTGGATTCATAAATCATTCCTCTTCACTCCTTATCTTACAGCCATTTGTCCTCTTCTCATATCTAGTATTTGTGCACCCATCTGTCAATGTACACCCCTCATCTGTATCCACCTATCACTTGCCTAGATTAGACCCGCCTTCATCACTCTTGCAGCTACCCCCCCCCCCTTAATAGAATTAGTCTGAAGATGGGTCCCGATCCGAAACGTCACCCGCACATGTCATCCAGAGATGCTGTCTGACCCGCTGAATTACTTCAGCGCTCACGTATTTGTAACGGAGTATTTTATTTAACTTCACTAATAGACCTGCAATTGCGGCTTGATGGCGGCAGCAACAATTGCTCCGGAAGGCTTGTGATATTGTTCAATAACAGCTGGGGAACGGTGTGTGATGACTCCTGGGATCTCGCCGATGTCAATGTGGTCTGCAGACAGTTGGGCTGCGGCTCTGCTCTTTGGACTCCAGAAGCGGCTGCCATTGCCCCGGCCTCAGGTGCAATCTGGCTCGATGAAGTGAAATGCACAGGAGCTGAATCATTGCTGACCAGCTGTCTGTCGTCACCGCTCGGTCAACATGACTGTGATCACAAGGAAGATGTAATTGTCACCTGTTCTGGTACGTGTTGTTCGGCATATTCCCCGATCTCTACACCCCTTTAATTTCATAGGTTATGAAATTATTTTTATATTGTTTTTTTTTCCAATTGAAAATCTAAAGAGATGCCGTTGCTAAAAACTCTTTAAAACAATATCCACGTCCAGTTTTGACTCCCTCTGGCTCCAGCACTTCAGATATATGTTATTCATGCGACGATGACCATTAGACTATACGCTATGCAAACAGTGTTGGTATTCGCTTGCTACTGTTTGCCAATTGCTGAGAACATGATAGGTAGTTTTCAGATTGGCTGACTCGACATGTGAAACAGGACTTGCAATATTCTAAAAAAAACATGACGTCCAGCTCCAGCCAAATATCTCTGTGACAAGACAAGGTTTTCGACTCGTTGCAGTATTTTCTTCTCAGGAAGTGTCAGTAAAAGAAATCATATTACGCCTTTCGGCAAGGATAACTGACCTTTGATTAATGGCTGTTAATTAACTGGTACCATGTGTTGGAACCAAGATAATTCGTGAAATTGGGAAGAATTTGTAGGTGTAAATTGCATCATATCAAGCAGGAATTTAGAGGTATGCGCTTCCATATCCTTTGTGTTCTTCTGATTTGGATTTCATGGCATCGTGGTCAGTGCCAACAGTGTGGATGCGGTGTGGATGCACATTCTGCCTGAATACAATATTGCAGCTGTTGGCAGTGACAAGGCGTCACTGGTGAGGAATCAGGACTTTCTAGTATATTTTCTATTTATACCAATCCACACAACACGATAGAGACTTGGGCTTTATTATGGTTTTCCGCTCACCCGTTCTTCTGGTGCAATGCGTGATAGTGTTTTTGGGAACATTCCAAGCAAAGCAAGAAGCACAACCAGCTTTTTCAAATTCATCAATGGTCCCTGGAAATGTTTACACTTGGGACCAACAGCATCTGTTTTCCATTTATCCAGGAATTTTAATTTCAAAGTTGGAAAACAAGCCGCCCTCCGTGGCTGTTGTGGGGGTTTGCGCAACTCTCGGAATCCTCCTCATCGTTGAATTTGTCGCACTGGTGATAATAACATGGAGGCAATCGGCAAGAAGAGGTGAGGTTCAACTTTACAGCGTTATTATTCCAGAAAATATTTCATAGCACATACTTGGCCAATAAACTTATTCATTCATTCATTCATTCATTCATTCATTCATTCATTCATTCATTCATTCATTCATAGCGTGAAGGGACCTTCGCTCACTTTTCCATGTGCTCTTTCTTGCATTATGAGCAGTAAATGTAACTAAGTGCGGCTTTGAGGTGGTCTTCAAGGGTTCCTATTGGAATGAGCAATTTGTCGTAATAGCTCGGAATGTTAAATTGATTCTTGTTTGGGTTCCCCCTCAATTGTTCATTTGACTGTTAATCAACATTGCATTCAACATCCTGCTCAACCCCGTTTCGTGAATGCGCTGCACAATCGCCAATATTCTGATTAGGTTCTATCCCCCACATCTCAAGCTTGCACTTTCCTCACGTTCTATGTTCCTGCAGTGCTTCATTCCCCATCTCCTTCAATTTATTTGATGCAACACAATCTGTCTTTTCCACTTCCTAAATTAACAAACCTGTGGAAACCTCATATCCTGATCACCCACTGCCACACTCGTACCATCCGTGTGCATTTGCGAATGCAATCAGGCTTTGAACGGCATTGCCGTAGCGGAACAGAAACAAGGAACTGCTTCCTACTGATGCACACTAGCTGTCATCTTCTTGATGTTCGTAGAATTCGCTAATTTCTGTAAGAAACCATTGGACCGCTTGCGCAATTCTTCAATGGTAACGCCCATCAACAGTTTACCTTGAATATCATCGTTTCCTAATTTTACATGTCATATGCAAAGGACTAACTGTTGAATACTATTCCTGTATATCCACAAGTTAACCCACACTCTCCTTTCAACAGGTGCGGCGATGAGAGGCAAGGGTTCTACCTTTGACTTTTACGAAGCAATTTATGAAGAGATTGAGGATATTCTCCCTGGAAAGAATTTCAGTCAGACGGATGATTCAGGTGTGTATTTGCACTCGACAGTCGCTCTTCAGCGATAAATATCCCCTCCACTCCAATAACCGTATTAATGATCACTGATTAAAAAGAAAATCATAGTAACGGATAAATCAGACAAAAGCAAACTGTTGGAGCAACACAACGGGTCAGGCAGAATCTATGATGGAAAATCTACAGATGAACGTTCGTGTTCGTATCCCTCTTCATGTCTGGAGTAGAGCGGAAATGGTTGATAGGAAAAGGCATGAGGATATGACAATAGACAATAGGTGCAGGAGTATGCCATTCGGCCCTTCGAGCCAGCACCACCATTCAATGTGATTATGGCTGATCATTCACAATCAGTACCCCGTTCCTGCCTTCTCCTCAAATGCTGCTCAAAGTTCTGGTAACTGACAGGTGGACGTATGCAACGAGGGGAGGAATTGTAAGACAAATCAATTTGGGGAGGCGCATGAAGATTGCAGGTGATCACAAAGTTTGGAGGTGATAGGAGGGAAGACAAGGAGCTCCAGATTGTGGAATCTGATAAGAAAAAGAGCCAACAACTGAAATGTAGAAACATTGGGAAGAATGGTGGATAGGTGGGAAAAAGGGGATTGAGATTGTGGGCCCTGTGGAGATAGGGATAGGTTATGCGCTGATGGAGATCGTGGAGGTGAGGAAAGGAAATGGGAAGCGATGGACGGACACAGTGGGGAGAATGTTGTGTTTGAGAGAGCCAGGTTTGATAATCAGGAAAGAGAAGTGGGGTGTCAATTGGAGAATTAAATAGTTATACCATTGGATTGTCAGCGATACCTGAAATGCTGTTCTTCCAGCTTGCATGCAACCTCAATCTGGCAATGTAGGAGTTGGAGGACAGAGAGGGCGAAATGGAAAAGGGCAATGGAAATGAAATCCAGCTGTCGCTGGTGGACAGAATCTGGTTGCCTCGTCTGCATTTGGCACCAGGCAGAGGAGACTGTTAGCTGCAATGAAGTGGTTGGGTCACTGCTCTGGGACAAAAGCAATTGCCCAGAGAGCTTCGTGTTGGGAAGGCTCTATTCGTCGATGGTACACATGAGGAGGTGTGAGCCACAAATTGGAAGTTGTAAATGTTGTGGGGAGCATCTGAGGAGGGGGAGTTCAACGAGATCTGGGTGTCCTAGTGCATCAGTCAATGAAAGGAAGCATGCAGGTACAGCAGGCAGTGAAGAAAGCCAATGGAATGTTGGCCTTCGTAACAAGAGGAGTTGAGTATAGGAGCAAAGAGGTCCTTCTACAGTTGTACCGGGCCCTGGTGAGACCGCACCTGGAGTACTGTGTGCAGTTTTGGTCTCCAAATTTGAGGAAGGATATTCTTGCTATGGAGGGCGTGCAGCGCAGGTTCACTAGGTTAATTCCCGGAATGGCGGGACTGTCGTATGTTGAAAGGCTGGAGCGATTGGGCTTGTATACACTGGAATTTAGAAGGATGAGGGGGGATCTTATTGAAACGTATAAGATAATTAGGGGATTGGACACATTAGAGGCAGGAAACATGTTCCCAATGTTGGGGGAGTCCAGAACAAGGGGCCACAGTTTAAGAATAAGGGGTAGGCCATTTAGAACGGAGATGAGGAAGAACTTTTTCAGTCAGAGAGTGGTGAAGGTGTGGAATTCTCTGCCTCAGAAGGCAGTGGAGGCCAGTTCGTTGGATGCTTTCAAGAGAGAGCTGGATAGAGCTCTTAAGGATAGCGGAGTGAGGGGGTATGGGGAGAAGGCAGGAACGGGGTACTGATTGAGAGTGATCAGCCATGATCGCATTGAATGGGGGTGCTGGCTCGAAGGGCTGAATGGCCTACTCCTGCACCTATTGTCTATTGTCTATTGTCTATTGTGCAGATGTAAGTAGGCACGGTTGGCAGTGAGGACGAGGTAGATTTAAATTATGAGGTTAAACAGTGGGGCAACAGGACTTAGATACAATACTCCCATTGACACAGTCCAGCACTTTGTGTTCCTTTCTGTAAAACAACATTTGCGGTTCCTCGTTTGTTTAATTGGTTCGTTAATGGATCGCGACAGCTTACCTTTCTGTTGAACAGTGTTGCACCATTATGTCACATGTCGTATCCGCGATACTTTCATCGGGACGATGATTAATAACAATAATAATAATAATAATCCATTTATTTTATATAGCGCCTTATCACATGCTCAAAGCGCTTTACAAAAACAATTAACATAGAAGCAAACAGACAAACTATCCTGACGGAAAAGCGGCGAATACTCAACGCCAGCGTCCTCTGGCAGTAGACATTAAAAAGCACAAGACACACAGATATAATTTTTTACACAAAACAGCCATCACAGTGATTGCTCTAGGCACACCCTCACTGTGATGGAAGGCAAAGTCTTATCTCCTCCTCATTCTTCTCCCGTGGTGCCACGAGGTGATCGAGGCTCCCAACTTTTTGAAGCCCCCACCGGGCGATGGAAAGTCCCAGGGCCGAGCCGAGCAGGCCGATGAAAGTCCTGAGCCCCCACCGGGCGATGGAAAGTGCTGCGGCCGAGCCACGCAGGCCGATGAAAGTCCTGAGCCCCCACCGGGCGATGTAAAGTGCTGCGGCCGGGCCACGCAGGGCGATGAAGGGCCTGCGGGCGGGTTGATCGTACCTCGCGCTTCGGGGCGGTCGAAGCTGCTACGGCTGGAGCTCCCAAAAGCCGGTCGCCAGCCAGGGACCTGCGAACTCCCGATGTTGCGGTCTGCAGGGCCCACGGCCGAAGCCTCCGAGATGGTAATTCCAGGCCCTGCGACCGGAGTCTTTGAGGTCGATCCCAGCTGGAGGCCGCCGACTCCACGAAGTTAGGCCGTAGCGCGAACGGAGATACGACACGGTAAAGGTCGCATCTCCGTTGAGGAGGAGATTTGAAAAAAAGGTTGCCCCCAACCCCCCCCCCCCCCCCCCCCCCTCCACCCCCCTACATACACAGAATTAAAAATAAAACAAAACGTACATTTAACAACGACAATGACAAAAAAAACGGGAAAAAAACGGAGAGACTGCCGGTGAGCCGCAGCTGCAGAACACATCCACGCCCCCTTTTTAATGTGTGTCTTCTGCTCCAATGCCCAATTTAGCAGGTCTAATAACTATCTCATTCATTGACTTCTAGTCTCTGGATCCATTGATTCCATCAATCAAATGGAATATTACACCAGCGACCCTCTGGGTGGCGCTCATCCAACAAGTGAACTCCCTGAAGGAACCTCGTCCAGTGTTGGAGGTTGGTGCATGATTTGCTTTCCATTTTCTCCTATTTTAATTCATTTTGTTCGCAATCAGAACATATCAGGGAAAAGGTGTCCGAGCATGTTCGCCGTGAAATGATAGAGAGGCGATCGCAATGAATTGTAAGGGATTTCTATTTAAAACATCAACAATTTGGCTTTGCAGATAACCCTCTCGCCTGCTGCCAGCTGTGTAATTGAATGAAACATTTATTGTCTGTTTATGTTCTCACTGCCTATAGGACTTGAAATGTAACACGTGTGCGCCGGATTGGAGCAACGTTAAATAGTTCACAGGCCCAACACAGTCCTCTCTCCGTCCAAGTATCCATTACACAACAACATCTTAGTCTGAAGAAGGGTCTCGACTTACCCATTCCCTCTATCCAGAGATGCTGCCTGTCCCGCTGAGTTACTCCGACATTCTGTGTTTATCTCACATCCCTTGCAGCTTGCAAAACAACTTTGGTTTTCAGGAAGATCATTCCGGCTTCTACTTCCTCCTAGATCTAGTTCCTGATGACCATGACGATCCTGAGAGTAAAACAACTGATTGTCCGGGCTGTCAGTTCCCGGTGGACGGTGGAGCCGGTGACCCTCTGATGCTAACAGTTACCGGCGGCGACGTGGACAATGGTGGTGAGTCAGTCTCTGACAAGCCGCAATCAACAATCCTCAGCAAAATATTCCACAAACTGCGTTGTGTTATATTCACTTTCGTGCTTCAAATATTATTTCCTAAAAGCAAAGACATGTCCCGAAAAAGGTGCCCACGAAGGGTTTTGTTCTTACATGAACAACGTGTCATTCACAACTGCAATGTGAACCATATGAATACAGTATCTAATTTGTCATGTTCCACGTCGGCTTATTTTCCCCAACATACTGTGCTATGAACATGCACGGGAATAACTGGGGGAAAAAGGCCTGCCACAGAAACCAGTTCTAGTCACCGCGCACAAACAAAGTGCCTTTTTACAAAAAAACGAATCACTGTACATCAAAACCGCACTGCTGGTTATTCTAATGCCAGACACAAAGCGGCGGAGTAAGTCAGGGTCAATCAGCATAATTGGACAACATGGTCATTGACGGTTAGAAACATAGAAAAAACATAGAAAGTAGGTGCAGAAGTAGGGCATTCGGCCAGCACCGAGTTGAAAACCTTCAGATATCCAGGAGGGGGGGAGAGATCTGTGTAAGAGGCGGTGGAGTCTGGCAAGTGATAGCTGGATACGGTTGAGGAAACTACAACCCGACGGAATGAACGTTAAGTCTTCAATTGTATACATAACCCAACCACCCGCCCACCAAAACTGCAAACTCCGTCCTCCCCACTTCTCCCTCTCTCTTCCCTGTTCACCACCCCGAATGCGCACTATTATTCTCATTATACTCCCCTTTCCCCTCCCCATCCCTTTCCATTATATCCCTTCACATTTCACACCACTTCTTCCAATATCTCACAGCCTTTTGTCTTTTTCCATCTCTTGCCTTGGTCCGCCCATCTGCCGATCAATCAACCCTCATTGGTATCCACCTATCATTTCCAAGACTTTGTTCCGCCCGCCTCTTCTCCAGCTTTCTCCCAGTATTACAATTTATCTGAAGAAGGGTCCCGACTCGACAGGTCCCCTATCCATGTGGTTAGGAGATGTTGGCTTATCCTTTATATTTCTCCAGCACTTTGGGTTTCTTTATGTACACCAGCATCTACAGTTCCTTGTGTCTACTCTATTCCAATGCCGCCGTTCTCCCATAGTTCAATAATCATCGCCTTGCAATGCCGTCTCCCGCACACTGAGGTTTGTGTCATTGTTGTTCAACCATACAGAGCATACTCTGCAGATTCTCACTGATCCTGTTTTCCCGGCGACCTGCTCTTCAAACAGCAATGACGAACCCCACTGCGGCACGTTCGCAGTCCCGGCCCTTGCAGCACCCATTGTGTTTGACGGCTCTATTCCATATTTTACATCAGAGCCATGAAGACGGTAAGAAAACAACATTTCATGCGTTTGCTTTCATTGGCCGCATCGCAACACCAGTGATGTGGGCGTGGGGTATTTGTTCAATTTTGGTTGGAATTTCCCCTCTTAGTGAACAGGACTGTATTGAATGATTTGTGATGCTAATTCGAAATAACGTTACTGGTGAGAAAATGCCACGTATTTTGTTGAAATACACAATTATTTACACATTCCGTTGACTTTCTATTAAGAAGTGATGCTTCTCTTTATTTTAACTGCAATATCTATAAATCATATTCATACTTCATATGACCTTGCACTGTACATTTGTAATTAAGCCGCTGAACTGAGTTAACAGAGACCATATTGTGTCACCAACTTGATTTGGATGAGAATGTACAAGACATGATTGGTAAGTTTGAAGATGAGAATAAACTGGGTGGTATCGTAGGCAGTGAAAATCGTTATGAAAATTATAGCAATCTCTTGAACGGCTGGGCAAGTTCATAGAGGATTGGCTAATAGAGTGTCATGTACTCCGTGAGGCATGTTGCAGTTGGGGAAAGCAAACCAGGCCAATGTGCTCGCAGCGAATGATGAGGTCCACGGGCGAGTGAAAGGCAGAGGGACCTAGGATGTCCAGATACACAGTTTCCTAAAGGTGGCGTCACAGGTAGACAGTGTGCCAAAGAAGGCTTTTGGCACATTGGCTTTCATCAGTCAAGTTTGACGTTGGCAAGGGTCCGTTTGGGGTACTCTGTTTAGTTTTGGTCACCCTGCTAAACGAAGCATGTCACAAAGCTGAAAAGAGAGCAGATATGATTTGCAAGGCTATTGCCATGACTTGAGCGGCTGAGATATAGGGAAAGGCTGGGCAGATTAGGACATTATTCCTTGGAGCGTAGGTGGCTAGGGGTTATCAAATAGAGGTCTATAAAATGATGAAGGGACTGGATAGGGCGAATGTACAGTGCCTTTTACCTACAGGAGGGAAATCAAGAATCACTGTACATAGGTTTTAGGGGAGAGCGGTAGATTTAAGGTGATAGGGCAAACTTTTAATTCGGAGGATTGTCGATATGTGGAACGAGCTGCCAGAGGAGGTAGTTGAGACAGGCAATGTAACCGATTGTAAACAATACTTGGACAGGAAATGTTAAATGGATAAGAGGCAAACGCGGGGAAGTGGGTGTAGCTTAGGTGGGCTTTTTGGTTGGAATTGACGAGCTGAGCCAAATGGCCTGTTACAGGGTTACATGACTCCATGACTCAAATATTACAAAAAATATATTTATTAATGTTAAATCTTTATTTTAGCTGGCCCAATAATATTTGCTTTGTTTTCTTTCCCAGGTGAATTTGTTTCCAAAGCCTGTCTTGAAATGATGGAAAACGTTTGGCGTTGGGTTGTGCCTTTCACCTTTCCTGCAAGATAGACAAGCAGATCTTCACAGCATTGATATCACTCGCCAAATTATCACAAACAGAATCTTTGATTTGTTTTTAAACCACTTGGTTTGATTTTTTTGTCCTAAACTTTAGAAGAAAACATTTATACACTGCTTGCTGAATAGGTGTAGAAAAACATTTTTAATCGTCATTCTACTTCTGGAAGACAGATCTTTTTTTCCTAATCAATAAACGTATGTTCATTTAAATTTGTAAGCCTTTTTATACATTCCATGTAAATGCTGAAGATTGTGGAGGAGGTAAAATGAATGTACTGTATTCTTATCATGCTTTACCTTGCTTTGGTGTTCGTGATCCCTGAGCTCTGTAGCGCCGACGATGGCTGCCACGGTGTACTGCTCCTTGCTGTTTTGTATGGATTTGTTCGTTTGTGTTGTCTGCGGTAATCCCACAAAGATTACTTTCACGGGAGAGGTACTCCTTAACACCAGACTCAATAACCAAAATCTGTAGTCTCTTTTTTGCTCTGGTTTATTTTCACCCACATGTTTAGACCGTAATGGTGTAATTGTGTTTGATGTGTAAAGGTCAAATTGTGTTTGATGTGTTTATGCTTTATTCTTAATTGTTAACTGTATGTTTGTGTTGTCATTTGTGAGTGGAGCACCAAGGCACATTTCTTGTATATGCACATACTTGGCCAATAAACTTATTCATTATTATTATTATTATTATTAATGAACTGTTTCAATCTCGCCTTGCTCATTGTAATAATCAAACATGCTTAATAAATACTTCAGATGGAATTCGATATGAATGTGTTCATATTTATCCGAGCGTACATACACATTCCATGGACACTAACACAAAGCACCACGTTGATTGCCCGTGGTCTCATGGTGTGAGCTAAAGACGCAGGCCAGACATTGGAGTACATAAGTCTAATTGTGAAGGCTTAGTAATGAGCGGAAGACATCCTTTCAAGACAAGGGTGATAAATGTACATTGGATAATAAGTCAGATTATACGGTTTACTTGCCACATCGCGAAATAATTTGCAAAATCCAATTCTCATCAGCACATGGAAATAGACATCAAGAGGGCAATGAGGAAATCATGAAATCGGTAATCAGGTCGTCATATAGGGAGAGAAAACAGAGTAAAATATAAGGTCAAATTTATGTCTGCTCCAAACGTGCTGATTCCCACAGTGCTCTAATCCACTTTCAAAGACGCTATATCCTGTTCTCAATTCCTCCGTCTCTGTCGCATCTGCTCCCAAGATGAGCCTTTCCATTCTAGGGCATCCGAGATGTCGTAATTGTCTAGGAAACGTGTCCTCCCCCCCCCCCCCCCCCCCCCCACCCACCCAATCATAGATCGATTCTTCAATGTCGTCTCATTTGTGGTCCGTATTTCTCTCCCCTCCCTCCAGATGGAACCAGGATAGAGTTCCCATGATTCTCACCTTTCTCCCCAACAGCCTCCGCACCCAACGCATCATCGACATCACCGTCACCACCAATGCGTTCTCTCCACAGTTACATCATCTCATTTCCACTCCCTTTTGCTTTTCGCAGAGACTTCTCCCTCCACATAACCTCCATTCACACTCCCTTCCCACCCAAACCAGCCCCTCTCCAAGTACGTTCCGCTACAACCGCAGGAGATGTAGTACCTGTGCCTATATCCCCTCACTTGCCTTCATCTAGCAACTCCATCAGTCCTCCCACGTGATACGGATGTCCAAGTGCACCTCCTATAACCTCACCAACTGCATCCGGTGTTTCCGATACCGTTTCCTGTACATCAACTTCACCAAGCAGAGTCTCATCCACCGTGTTCCGGACAACTGCGCTCAATCCTCCAAGGGTTACTGGATCTCCCGGTGGGCAACCATTTTAACCTCCTTCACGTTCCCACACAGACGTTTCTGTCCTGGTCCTCCTCCGTTGCCAGAGTGAGGCGTCATGCAGACTGTAAGAACAACCCTCATATTCCGCTCAGATAGCTTCCATCCCTGTGGTATGAACATTACATTTTCCAATTTTAGGTTATTACCACCCCCCCCCCCCCCCCCCATTCTCCCCCACACCCCCGTTTCTCTGCTCTCACTTATCTCTGCCTCAGATGGACCATACTTCAATTTGTTCCATTATATCAAATTAATATGCAGACAATGCTCTTTCGGGAGCCTTTGTTAATTCCATATTCACAGGATTTGCTCACTCTATCAGTGAGCAAATTCCAGAACATAGCGCTCCCTGGGTGTGAAGAAAATCTCACCTCCCCTCTGGATCTTTTAGGAATCACCCCACATCTGTGCCTTCCGTTTGCTCGACTCCCACTGGCACCAGTTTCAAGTTATCTCCAAGAAAGTCCCTTCTAAAGATGAATATCTCCCCACAAGTTCCTCGCCATCTGTTGTCCACACACAGCTCTGTTGTTTGTGATCGTATGTTAGGCAAATCTACAGGAGGGGTCAAATACATATATTTTTACGTTTTTCTAACCTGTATTTACGTAGTTTGATGGTCAGTAGCCGTTGCGTTCTCAGTTTGTTTAATATGGAAAAAATAGCGATAATAATAAATAGATCACATGCAATTCGATATTAACGTGTTCATATTTTGTCGAGAAGCGCTTGCCAGCCTTGGCGATAAAACGCCATGTTAGTAATTCCTCCTTATTTCAAAACTAGACAAAAAGTACAGACTATAAATCCTTAGGCACCCATCATTTTTTCACGTCTTTAAGTTTCGCACGTCACACAGGCTAAGTTGTATACCCTGACATTTTCACCCTGGAAAAAAGCTCCTGCCTGTCTGCTCTTTTTATATCAGGTTTCCCTCAACCTCCGACGTTCCAGAAAAAAAAATCCATGTTCACCCAGTCTCTCTGTATAAAGAATACCCTCGAATCCATGCACCTTGCTGGTTAACTACTTCTGCATCCTCTCCAGAGACTTCACGTCCTTCTTGTAATGGGATGTCCAGAGAACTTCACACAATACTCCAAATGCGGTCAGATATAGCTGGAATGTGACTTTCTGACTCTTATACATATTGACATTGCTTAGGGACGCAAGCACACTCTACGTTTCCTTCATCTCTATCTACTTATGTTGCCACATTCAAAGAGAAATAGACTCGAAGCCCATCCCCCCACCCCACCGTCCACCTCCCCCCCCCCCCCCCGTCCATTCCACCACCCCTCCCCCCTGTGAATCAATGCTCTCGAGAGACTTGCGATCAACCATATACTTTACCGTCATATTCGAGCTCCCCAGCCACTTCTTCAGTCACTCCAGCATTTTGGGTATATCTTTGGTCTATCGAAGATCTGAATCATTTTTTTTAAAAGAACACCACCTGGCTCTTTTCGTTCCTCAGAGGAATCTACAGAATATAGTAGATGTTAGAGTTCGTTTTTATATTTCCCGCAAGCTTTCTTTCATGCTACCCCCCCCCCCCTCTTAATTAACCTCTTTGTCCTCCTCTGTTGAGTTCTAAACTTCCCCCAGTCCTCCGGTTTGCTGCCAATTTACACTGATCAGCCAAAACATTATGACCACTGACAGGCCCAGTGAATAACATTGGTTATCTTGTTACAATGGCACCTGTCAAGGGGTAGGATATATTAGGCAGCAAGTGAACAGTCAGTTCTTGAAGTTGATGTGTTGGATGCAGGACAAAAAGACCCGAGCGACTTTGACAAGGGCCAAATTGTCATGTCGAAACGACTGGGTCAGAGAATCTCTGAAACGGCAAGGCTTGTGGGATGCTCACGGTCAGCAGTGGTGAGTACCTACCGACAGTGGTCCGGGGGGGGGGGGGGGCGAACCACAGACCGGCGACAGGGTGTTGGGCGCCCAAGGCTCATCGATGCGCGAGGGCAACGAAGGCTATCCTGTCGAACCGACAGAGAAGGTCTACTGTGGCACAAGTCACAGAAAATGTTAATTGTGGTCACGGGAGGAACGTCAAGTCAAGTCAAGTCAAGTCAAGTCAATTTATTTGTATAGCACATTTAAAAACAACCCACGTTGACCAAAGTGCTGCACATCTGACCAGGATGTCACAATACACAGCGCATCGCACCCTGCTGCGTATGGGGCTGCACACGGAGGACCAACAGCATATTAAGCAGGTGGTCTTAACATTTTGGCTGATCGGTGTATATGCCTCTTCCTTGGATTTAACACGATCCTTGATTTCCCTCGTTAGCTATTGCCCGATTTATTTTTTCGCCGGCGAGGGATGAACAATTTTTGGAGTTCATCCATGCGGTCTTTAAATCTTTGCCATTGCAAGGAAGTATTTAAGTATAATTTGCCAATCTATCCTAGCCAATTCCCGTCTCATACCTTCAACATTTCATTCATGATCTGACACCCACTCGGCTCATTTTCTTCTCTAGCTTTCATCAATTATTCTACCCTTCTCCAATCGCGCTCCATTCTTCTTTATCCGCCTACACCTCGCCAGGCATCGCGCTCCCCAACCTCATTTGACCAGTTTTCTTCCCCTTACTTTTCTAAGCTCTTTTGAAGATCTCTTCGCTCTTCCATGAAGTGTGGTGACCAGGATAGAGCTCAACACTGCAGGTGTGGCAGAACAAGTGTTTATTATCTGGTGTCAGTCGCCGCATGTGCCCAAACCCCCTGTCCATATCAGCAGCAGTGCTCGAAAGGATGGCGAGGCGATCACAGGAGGATAGATACATAACTGCGGGAAATTGTATTGTACATCAGAAAACACTGTGGGCAAGTGATCGAGGGGTTGAATGTTGAAGGCGGTCGATATGGATTAGATCAATTGGGCTGATTGGCCGTGGAGCTTTCAAACCTCTTCAAAGTTGTTGTGGTTGCAATCATCCAAGCAAGTGGAAAGGCCTTGGGTTGTCATTCAATCCGTGCACTGCTCTTTTGCACATGGTTTTTATTTGGCCGGTCAGTTGACCTTGATCAGTGGTGATTGCCAAGATGTTGGTGTGTGCGACTCAACAGTAGTAATGACACTGATTGTGAAAATGTATGTTCTTAAACGTTATTTTGTGTTTGGTGGTCATTATCTGGGCCGATCTTGGTATGAATGTTACTTGCCATTTGTCGGACAATGCCAGCTTTAAGATGATACATTTGCTGAGAATTCGCAAACGGAATTAGACTGTGCATGGTCACAGCAAGCATTCGTACACGAACCTTGCGATATCATTAACCAGGCAGCTAAAGTTGGCAGTGCCTTTGGCATTATTCTGTGGACCTTGGGCAGGGATTGGATCATTGACCTCAATCAGCAACAACTACTTGGCTTTGTGAGAATTTCCTTGCCAGCTGTGAATAGCATTTGTATTGATATTTTATTACAGCACTACCGGCAGTCCCATCACATTGCTGCGAGGTCTGAACTAGGGATGCGCTTCCAGCCACATTATTGAAATCGCTTTCTTCGCAAGCTCTGTATGTGTTGTGGGGTGCGGCTCGACTTCACACTAAGGCAGTTAGGTCTGACCATTCATAGCTCATAAAAAAATATCCAGGTTGGCACACTGGTGTCCGATTTTGATGGAGTTATTAAACATCATTCTGCCTTCATTCGCATTCTCTTCCGAGTTATGAAGCCACGTGGCCGTTTTTTCGAAGAGATCCGGAAGGAATTCTTCCCTGACTCTGCACCCAATTCCCGAGTAAACATTTCGAAATGGTCTCCTCATCATCGCCCAATTGTTTCGGGAAGTTTGCAGAAGTGTGCAAAAGTGACTTGCAATGCCTCAATGCCATGGATGGCTCTACAACATACACCTACGATTTAGTTGACTGAAGATGAAACCCATCTCATTGCAGTACAAGTAATTTTCCAAGTTTTTCTGTCGATTACTAAACCTTTGCAAAAAACACAATGAGGAAAGCAGAAGGAGGACGTGCAAAGAATCTGACCGGCAAGGTAAAAGAAAATCCGACGCAATTCTCCAGGTGTATTGACAGTAAAAGTGTGGCGAGGGAAGGAATTGTTCCCCTTAAGGATCAGCGCGGCCGCTTTTGCAGAGAGCTGGTATAGTTTGTTTACAGACAGTTCCTCTCCAAGGCCTTCAATTAAGCTTTATATAGAGGGTTCCCTACAATGTACTATCGTCAGTGTGCCTGCGAGAGCATTAACTCTGACGCAACCTGTGATCAACACGTCTTCATGAAGAGAATCAACACATGATAATAGAAGAACTGTGTTTTATTTTGTAATGGAACGGAGTCATCCACTGCCAGTGGAGATTCGGGTATTATTAGCTCTTTGGGATATACAGAAGTTTTACTATCCTCTTCTTGCTGTCGTTGGTATCCCCAGTAAGTTTTTTTATAAATCAAATTGGTAGTTTACTAATAATGTCTAACTATAAACCCATTCTTAGAATTTACTCTGCCATATTTGCTACCTGTTGGTCGATTTAAAGCAGTCGTCCTTTCTGACAAGGTCAGTAAATTCCTTTTACTGGATGTTGATATAAGTCATAGATTCTGATCCTCATGCAAGCGGCGTTGACAACGAAAAGGCAAATAGAAAGTCACTGACAGGGCTATTTGTGGTGAACAGAAAATAAATTGGTGATTGGACTCAAAGAGTTGCATTGCAGTCTATCATCGGTGAATTCAATTTGGACCAAGTATTCAGCCTCAGAATTCGTTCTTCGACATGTGGAGATTACTGCCGATTATAGCGAACGAGTTTAGACGGTGTTAAATCTCTGCTGCTTATACATGTAGCGATGTATTCATGTTTAAATTATAAAGTTTAGTAGTTTAGTCTCCTCTCGAACGCGGAAGGTTTAATAATCGGATCCTTCCTTGAACAGACAGCCACAACTGTTAATCTCGGAACATCACCCTGCTGCTTCCCCCGCTGTGTGATTCCTGATAGCCCTGTCCTCTCTTACAGTTAACCTGCTGACGATTGCCATCTTGTCTCGAAGAAAATGTGGTCTCTCCAAATGTGTCACCTGCTACCTGGTGGCCATGGCATCCGCAGATCTACTGGTCATTATCATCGATCTGATATTAAGGCATATTCCAATCGTTTTTCAGTTTGAATTTGTATTTGACATCCCGCTGTGTAATATCCACGCTGCCCTGCTTTACGCAGCCACGGATTGTTCTGTCTGGTTCACTATAGTGTTTACCATTGATCGATTTGTAGCTATCTGTAGTCAGAAATTGAAATCCAGATATTGCACCGAAAAAGCATCAAAGGCGATTTTAGCAACAGTGACTATCCTTTCCCTTCTGAAAAACGTCAGCTGGTATTTTGTGTACACAGGAAGCTATTGGCTTCTAAATGACCCTTGGTTTTGTATATTAAGAAATTATATTCTGAATTCACGTGCTTGGGGAGCGATTGAATTCCTTCACTTTGTACTGACACCGGGGGTTCCCTTTATCCTGATTTTGCTGCTCAACGCATTGACGGTCAGACACATTTTAGCGGCCAACAGAGCGCGCAGAAGATTGCGGAACCAAAACACCGCGGAGCGCCCAAAAGACACGGAGATGGAGAACAGAAGGAAGTCCATTGTTCTACTCTTTGTCATTTCTGGAAATTTTATAATATTATGGGTGATATTTATGGTATTCTGTATATGGCGACGAATGCGTTATTTGGGCTACATGTCTGTCTCCCTGCCTTTCTTTGTGCAAGAAATGGGCTTCATGCTGCAACTCCTGAGCTGCTGCACAAACACGTGTATTTATGCCGTGACCCAAACTAAATTCAGGACACAGTTTGCGCAGTTTGTCAAGTACCCTTTCATAGTCATTCTTAAATTTGTTAAATGATGAACTGAATTGAAATAACACTGTTTGTCGAAAGGCACCTTTTTGCCTGATCACTAGGAGTTAGCATGTAGGAAAGAACTGCAGATGCTGGTTTACACTGAAGATAGACACAACTTTCTGGAGTAACTCAGCTGGACAGGCAGCATCTCTGGAGAGAAGGAATGGTTGACACTTCGGGTCGAGACCCTTCTTCAGACAGATAGAAAGGGGGACACAAATATATGGAAGGGTAAGGTGTGAAAGCGAGACATCAAAGAGGTCGTAGCTCAAGGAAAATGTAGAATAGATCATTGTTAGCTCGGGGAAGGTGACAACGAAGCAGACAAAGATAAAATTTAATCAGGAAGACAGTCACAATGGTCGGAGCACGGGGGTGGACGAGGGATGGTGAGAGAGGGAAAACAAGGGTTACGAAGTTAGAGAAGTCGTTATTCATGCCGCTGGGTTGCAAGCTGCCTAAGCGGAATATGAGGTGCTGTTCCTCCAATTTGCGTTGGGCTACACTCTTACAATGGGGGAGGCCCGGGATAGAAAGGTCTCGAGCCCAACGGTGGTTCGCAAGTTCAGATCGTCTCCTCCTGTTCCCACGTGCCAATGACCTGCAGATCTAAGTCAGTTACAACTGTAAATTGTCTTTCGTGTGCAGGTGAGTGGTGGTGTTGGGTGGGGGGGGGTGAATGGGGGTGTTGGGAGAATAACCATCAGGTTAAATGAATTTTTGGTGGTCGGTGCAGTCAATGGGCCGACAGGCGTGTTTCCCGCTCTACAACGCGTTGACTCGAAGGCAACGAATGAATGTTGAATGATCCTGGAAGGCCGCAAATGGCAAAAACCTCCATGCAACATTGTGAAAGAGACTTGGCAATTATGAAAAAAATCATAAATGCATATCATTGAGAAAATAGTCAAACTGCTGATCGAGTCTAAGAAGCAGTTATGTCCCCTCCACTCCATCAATCTGAAGAAGCGTCCCGAAATTAAACGTTGTATGTCCATTTCCCTCCATCGATGCTGTCTGACCAATGAGTTTCTCCGTGTAGAAAGGAACTACACGGAAATAAACTGCAGGCTTATACCGAAGATGGACACAGAGTGCTGGAGGAACTCAGCGGGCCAGGCAAGACCTCTGGAGAAAAAGGATGGGTGACGTTTATTCAGACTGAAAGTAGAAGGGATAGGACTGGAGGTAAGAAAAGTTCAAAACCAATGCATTTCTCCAGCAGTTTGATTTTTGCTCTGGCTTGCAGTGTTTGCAGTCTCGTGTTTCTCTATGAGAAATGATGCTGGTGTCACAGAAACAACATTCCAAACCTTTGTTACATGAAACCGACAGAAATATACCAAGTTCAGCGACTGAATGTAGATATTATGTGTGGAAATACAACAGCGAATGTGGTTCAGATCAACGTACTAACATTATTTTAAACATCAGATGGTTTTTAAAAAGCAGAAAATTGACGGGTTCAAAATTGAATGTAGCCAAACCTACTGTTGATGTGCTCAGATTTTGAGAAGGCATTTTTCAACCTGATGCAACTGACGCTTTGTTGGGTCCCACTAGTATATTGTCGCCTTTCTGAATACCTTTCTGGAAGTAATTGTGAATTTTCATTTTGCGACACCCCCCCCCCCCCCCCCCCCTCCGATACATTAGTTATTTGTTTGTATCTGCATTTCAGCCATCAATATATTAAACTTAACTCAGTTTTTCCAATGAAACATAATATCTCGCAGTTTCTTGAGATCGTGAGCCTAAATTGCATATTCCGTTAGTAACACTCCCTTTCTAAGCCGGAGGGTGGGGAATCTGTGGAATTCATAGGCGCAGACGAGGGTGGAAGCAAAGTCATTGGGTATTTTTACAGTAGAGATTGATAGGTTCTTGATTATTAAGAGGTGCCAATGGTTGCGGGGAGGGTGGGTTTAAGGGGGAAAAAATAGAACAGCCTTGATCGAATGGCGGAGAAGACCCAATTGGTCGAATGTCCTAATTTTGCTCTGATGTCTTATTAATTTATGTCTCGCAACAAAATAAAATACCAACATTTAGCAACAGATGCGGGTAATTTGCGTGGAATACAAAGAGTTCTCTACACGACATAGATGAGTGAAGTTTCAAGTCTGGATTCTTCAACCCAACCCGAAACGTATCTTATCCATGTCTCCCAGAGATGGTGTCTGAGCCGCTGTGTTACTCTCGCAATTTGCATTTATACAAATAATTACCTTGTTCAAGAGCAGCATAATCGGCGGCACAAAACGCATGCTTAGTCTGAAGTGAAATTGCGGAATTTAGTTGCCAGTGGCATTCATTATTTTCTCATGGAGACCCGTCCAAACTCTAATGGACACCCAGAGATCGGCATCTGGGATACAACTGGGTTTAACATAAGCTCTCCCATCTGATTAATTTCAATTCTAGAAAAGGGTAATTGTGCATTTGAATGTTATTCCATTAAAGTGTAAGCAGTAGACACAAAGTGTTGGAGTAACCACTGATCTCAGACTGAAGTGTCTCGACCCGAAACGTGACCCATTCCTTCTCTCCCGAGATGCTGCCTGACCCATTGAGTTACTCCAGCATCTTGTGTCTACCTTCGATTTAAACCAGCATCTACAGTTTTTTTCCTACACAAAGTGTAAGCAGTGCTACATTCCTCAATGTTTTCATTACTTTAATCATGTTTTAATTATTTTGAGTTTATTCCAGTCTTCCTATTTGAAGAAATGTGCAATGCTCGCTATCTTCTCCTGGCACTACTCCTGTAATCGGGGAGGATTAAAATGTCTCTAAATATTAAAAATTCTATACAAATACTACAGCCAGTAGCTCAGTCTGAGATCAGTGGTGAGAAAGGTATTGGAAGGAGTTCTGAGAGATAGGAATTATTTGAATTTAAAAATGAACTGATTGATTAGGAACAGTCAGCCTGACTGTGTATATGGTGAGTCGGGTCTCACAAATTTGATTGAGGTTTTGAAGAGATGACCTAGTGGATTGATGACCACGGGACAGTAGACGTTGTCTGCAGGGTGTTTACCAATGCCTTGACAAAGGCCTGCATGATGCAGGAGATCACAATTGAGCTAGCCAGAGATACAACATTAGCTTAGTGGTAGCTGATGTTCCATTTTCAAACTGAGGCTAAGATCAATGGTGTACCACAGGAGTCGATGATAGATTCTTTTTTATTTGTAAGATATATTAATGATTTAGATAAGAATGTAAAAGTGGCACGAACAGTCAGTTTGCAGCTATTACTAAAATTGGTGCTATGGGGGCAGTGAAGTTGGTTTTCTGAGGTTACAATAGATTATTGATGAACTGGAAAGGTGATGGTATTGCAGATGGGATTCTACTCAGACGCAGTGGTATTTGGTAAGAAGGAGTTCTAGGTTTTAGACATGCAAACATGGGGAAATTGTGTAGAAACAGTTGAGAGCCCAGATAATTATGGGAAGAGGCTTTTAGATAAGTACATGGAGAAACGATGGGAAT
The DNA here is from genome assembly GCF_053455715.1 of Rhinoraja longicauda. Taxonomy (NCBI): domain Eukaryota; kingdom Metazoa; phylum Chordata; class Chondrichthyes; order Rajiformes; family Arhynchobatidae; genus Rhinoraja; species Rhinoraja longicauda. The sequence goes on from NC_135988.1 coordinate 6,734,572, forward strand.
GCATTATCGTTTCTGTTTCAATCACCACGCTCGATAATGCATTCCAGGCACTCGGCCCTTGTCGCGCACGTCTCATTTAAACTTTGCCCCTCAGTCCTGAGGTCAGTGCCCTCCAGTCGTTGACATTTCCACCCTGGAAAAGGAATTCTGACATGCAGTTGATGTTTTACCTTGCTTAACTTTTTTATTGTCCAATTCTAACTTTGGAGACTCTTCGCACTCCTCGCAAGTGAGTTTACTTGACTGCAGAGGGGAAAATGCACGTAATGTTTGCTCATGAACAGTTTTCAGAAGTTTTCAGCACTCGCTGTTAACGACGGAGAAGAATAAACACGGTGAATTGGGCAGGTGGAACGCTAACCCCACCACAAAAGAGAGGATGAGAGGCAGAGAATTCCAGTGAAATAAATACATTAGGTCAGCTGGGAAATACCACTTAAATTAAAGAAATGGAGGGAGAAAGGGAGAGCAGAATAATGAACTGAACTCGCCTTTGTAGTAGTTGGATGTAACCACTAGGACTGGATGCTCTTCCCTTGAAGAACATTGAGCAATTTTAGTAAGGCAGGATTCATTACTCTGGGACATCGAATCTATTTACCTTTGCCCATGTTTTAAGATGGTAACTGATAGCAATAAGCGTGACATGAAGAAACGTAGATTGGTAAACATGAACGAGAGGATGCTGCCTATTTCTTCTGCGCTGTAGCTAGAGTTGAGACACAGACCACCAAGGCAAGGGGATTAAAGAAGCGTTCAGTATATTGAGATGTTTTCAGGTGGTTTGAGAGTGGGGGTGATACACCATTTTCCAAAAATACCCAGTTATGTGGTGGTAGCATATAGGGCGCTCATGGGACCTTGATCACACTCCTTGTAATGGGCATGATCATCTTTTTTGAACATGGAAAGCAAGCAGGTCAAGCTTTTCTCGAGACCATGATGTTGATGAATACATACACTATAAATCTGCATGGCATGTGTCTTGCTCACATGTGAACAGATATTCTAGGGCGTAAATAATGGAAACTAGGCAGGTCCATCATGAATGGAATCCGCACCATTGGCCAGATGTCTTAGTGACTCACTAATGCTTCTTTGACAGCGCCCAGCACACTTACATCTTATACCATTTGGAAGGAGAAGCCAAACTGCAAATGGTAATAGCCCCACTCGTACGTTTGCACGGTCGGCTCACATCATGTCATGGGAGGGAAATATATCTTGGAACAAAAGGGTCAGTAGGATATGGGAATGTCTTCACCACAAGGAATGAAGAGATTCCAAAAGTAACTGATCATCATCCTCACAGGGCAGTAATTATGGACAATGATGTTGCTATTGACAGAGGTGCTAATGCCCTGTATTTAAATGACAATCATGTTACATGGACAAATTTACTAAGCATGATCTTGAAAGCCAGCAGAGGCTACGACAGTGATAAGTAAAACGAGTCCAGTGTTCATGCCAAAAGTTCAAAAGCTCAAAAGCTCAAAAGTCAAAAGTCAAAAGTCAAAAGTCAAAAGTCAAAAGTCAAAAGTCAAAAGTCAAAAGTCAAAAGTCAAAAGTCAAAAGTCAAAAGTCAAACGGTCTACGGTGGCATCAGCGTGGTATTTATCGTGGAATAAGTTTGAAACATTGGGAGTTAGTGCAGAGGCAGGTTGGAAGGCAGGTGATCCACAAACTGGACGGACCGTGGTGTACTGCTGGTGCACCGGCCGGAGCGAAGAGCCAAGAAATCTACTGATCAATTATGGGGCAGTAAACGAATGGCAAAATTCAAGGTTGCAAAAATCGCATCTAACGTTGATGAATCAGGGAGACATTAGTTAGAGGCAATGTAAATGGGGACTAAAAGGATCGTTCTACTTGGACTAGCTGAAGCAAAGGGAGACGTAACCGTTCAAATCGTTCATGGTGTAAAGAAGGGCCACTGTTCTACTGGAACAGGGTATCCAATGAAAATCGACACAATCAAACTATCCAAACCGCTGCGTTCATATTTATTTGGTTTATACATATGAAGGGAGGTGTAGTTCGTCCTGTGTCTTATATACCCAAAGTAGTGATGGGAATGTAGTTACTGGCCCTTTACATTCACTGCCCGGCATGATGGATTGAGGTATCTTATAGTATTATAAACAATCTCTCTGATTATTCTCTTTGCCCTTTTATAGCCCAAGGAGATGTTTTAATCGTCATCCCACTTAACTCTTTGGGAAATTTATGGTAATCAGTGTTATAATCCTGCACCTGATCTCGGCCATTGGGAATCCAAATGTTATTCCATTGTTCACAATGTGAGAGCAGATGGGGGGGGTTTCAGAAATCTCAAGAGCCTGTTGTTATCGAGGTTTGGGAAAATAAAAGATTTATCACCCGTCAAAGACAAGTGACCGTGAACTGTAAACGTTATTTCACTGAAGTTAAAAGGAACAAACACTCCATACAAAACAAAGCAATTATATCGAAAAAATCAAACGAGGGAGTTCTTCAGACCGACCGACTTCATCACTCCAGAGAAAGCAACAGAGGCGTTCCCAGTCAGCGCGCAATCCTGGGCGGATCTACATGTGCGATTCCATGCAGGCTTGACAAACAGGACTTTGTTCAAAACCTTTCATGTTAGTTCTTCTTTCGGTCCTTATTAGCATACCTTTCCCCCTGTGGAACTGTGGCCCAGATCCTTTTGGTCAAATCTCCCCTTTGCAACAGAGAGGGTATGCAGTGCCCATATCTGCCCATGTAAAGCCAGGCCTTGACCTATTACTATTTGGGATTAATGATGAAAAGAGACTGAAGTCAAAGACATGGGGACAAATGGACCAGATATATCCTGCTCACGGGCTACCTAAGGATGTTTATGTATATGTATATGTTTATATGCATTCAAGAAATATAGATTCAATGCGTTAAGCCTCCCATTAGAGTGCAATTATCTCCACCAAAAGAATTGTGTGGTAAAATCTTTAAGATTGCCACCAATATCCGTTTATCTTGTCTTAAATTATGAGAGCAGAATTGTGCACAGTACCCCGGGTGTGGCCTCACCTACAACCCATAGAGTTTTAACAGTACTTCCCTTTTGCTAAATTCCAGTCCGCTCACAGTAGAAGGACAATGTCATTTATATCGTTGCAGTTCCAATCTATCTGTTTGTGATTCTTGCAGACGAAAACCTAGATCCATCTTCACTTTGCTTACATCCAATGGTTCCCCGTTTAGATAACTGTCGGCCTTTATATTTATCTTACTGACGTGCATGGGCCCGTACTTTCCCCACAATTAAACTAATTTTGCCAATTTTGTCCAGTGCCTATCTATATGCCTGGTTGTAGAATACTAATGTCCGCACAGTAACGGGGCTTCCCCCTTGTCTTTGTGTCATTCGGAAACTGGGATACCTTAAACTCTGCCCCATCCTCCATGTCATTAATATAAATCGCAAATAACTGCGGTCAAAGAAATGTTACTCAGGGTACTCTACTAGTTACATCCCTTCCAGCCTGGTATAGGGTATGGTTTATTCTGACACAGTAACCCATCTTCAATTCATGCTCTCGCACTCCCCTTAATGTCGTGTCGTCTTATATTTAGCAATATCCGTTTTATGTGATTCTTGTGAAATATCATCTGAAAATTAAAAATATATGTACAAATATCATCTCCCTTCTCAGTTCTCCTTTTTGCGCCCTCAGGGAACATCGACAGACCAGTCAAACATGGTTAATATTTAATAACATCACACTGATGTGATTTGATTACACTGCATTTCTCTCAGCGACTAGTTATTTCTTGCTTGTTTATATATTCCAGCATTCTGCCAGAAATAGATGTTAAGTGAACAAGAATACGCATGTATTAGAGCACCAGTATACTACACACAGTATACAGAATAAAGTGCAAGTAGATCTGTGCCGGTTCACTGTGCGATGTGACCATCCGGCTCAACAGGACCGGTTCATAGCAGCTATGGCCCTGGGGATGAAGCTGTTCCTGAGTCTGTAGGTGCGGGCATAGAAGGCCTTGTATCGTCTGCCCGATGTTAGAATTCTGAACAGACTGTTGCAGGGGTGTGAAGAGTCTTTGTGGATGCTGGTGGCTTTTCTGAGGCATCGTGTGTTGTAAATGCCCTCCAAGGCTAGTAGCTGTGTTCCGATAGTCCTCTGAGCTCTATGGACTACCCGCTGAAGAGCTTTCCTCTCTGCTTCCGTGCAGCTGAGATAACACACAGGGATGCCATGTGTTAGGATGCTCTCTATGGTGCAGCGGTAGAAGGTCGTCAGCAGCTGTTGGGGTAGACCAGACTTTTTTCAGTGTTCTTAGGTAAAAAGTACTGCAGATGCTGCTTTATACTAAAGATAGACACATAGTTCTGGAGTAACTCAGCGGGTCAGGCACCATCTCTAGAGGAAGACGATGGGTGATGTTTTCAGTCGGGACCATTCTTCAGACTGAAAGTAGCAAATGGAGGTCAGAAGAATTGGAGGTGAGAAAAGGTGAGATTTTGAATAGAATGCCAAAGAGGTTTACAAGAATGATGCCTGAATTTGAATGGTAGACCCCAAAAGCTGGAGTAACTCAGCGGGTCTGGCAGCATCTCTGGAGAAAAGGAATAGGTGATATTTCAGGTCGTGACCCTGAAGGTATTATCTATGAGATGAAGATAGACAAACTTGGGTTGTGTTCTCTAGGCTAGAGTATCAGATGCTGAGGGGAGACCTGAGAAAAGTATATACAATTATGAGAGACAGAGATATCGTAGACAGTCAGAACCTTTTTCCCAGGGTGCATGACTTGCAGAGTTCTAGATGCAGTCCAGTCCATTGCACAGACAAGGCTCTCCACCATTGACTCCATCTATATTTTGCGCTGCCTGGTCAAAGCAGTAATTAAAAAATGGTCCTATCTCGGTCATTCCTTATTATCACTGCTTCCATCGGGCAAAGGACACAGAAGCTTGAAAGTGCACACCGCCAGACTCAGCGAAGGCTTCTTCTCCTCTGTTATCACGCTTCTGAATGATTCTTCCTCAAGTTACTGTCAGATTCACCTCCATCCCATTTTTGGATATTGGACTGTGTCTATGGAACTGGTGCACTACCATAGGTAGACACAAAATGCTGCAGTAACTCAGTGGGTCATAGGCAGCATCTCGGGAGAGAAGGAATGGGAGATGTTTTGGGTCGAGACCTTTCTTCAGACTGATCCATCAGTTTGAAGAAGAGTCTCGACCTGAAACGTCACACATTGCTTCTCTCCTGAGATGCTGCCTGACCCACTGAGTTACTCCAGCATTTTGTGTCTACGTTCAATTTAAACCAGCATCAGCAGTTTTTTTCCTACACATGGTACTCTACCATATTGAAAACTATATTCTGTGCTCTGTATATTCCCCCTTTGCACCAACCATTGTATTTGAATTTGAATTGATTGTTTTTGTACAATATTATTTGATCTGATTAGATAGCAGGGTAATTTTTTTACACAGAGTGGTGGGTGCCTGGAAGGTGCTGCTAGAAGGGGTGGTGGCAAATGAGATAGTGGCATTTAAGAGGTTTTTAAATAGGCATACGGATATGCAGAGAATAGAGAGATACAGGTTACATGCAGTCAGAGGAGATTGTTGGCATCAAGCTTGGCACATATATTGTGAATCAAAAGGCCTGTTCCTGTGCTGTACTGTTCTATGATCTATGTACTGCTGGCTCAGTGCCGTCTTCACCCTCTTGGCTGGTGTTCTCGTTGGCCTTTCCTGGCTTTCGCCCTTGAAGGCTTCATTGGCTGCTGGTAAGGTTGTCCACTGCTCACCACCAGGCAGAGTTACTGATGCCCACCAGGGGGAGCTATTGCAGGCCACCTGCCAAAGTTGTCACTTCCCAAGTTTGCTGATTTTGGGGGATTAGTTATATCGTTGACATTGGACTGTTCCCAGCTTGACACGATTGGACGGCTGTTTCTCTTCACTTCAACAGATAATAGGTTTGGGCAAGGCTTTGAAGGCAATCGCCCACAGCAGGAAACCAAGGCTCCATTCAACCTGTGTCTCCATTTGTTCCCTTTCCCTGGTTCGATACTAATGTTGAATATTTTCTCACTGATATGTGGCCTGCATATGGTCAATAACAACAAATTTTCCATAGTATCACAAACCTGTGAGCTTAAACGGAATGGCGAAAGAAAGAACTGCACCCCTTTGATCAGTCATCACTCACTCCCCATTTTTGCGGTGTGCATTTTTCTCTCTCCCTGTGTGTCTATTCCTTTCTCTACCTTTCCCTTTCATTCTTTCATCTCTCTCTCCTCTCTCTTTCTGTCTCCCCACCACTTTCTTTTCTCTCATTTTGTCTCCCTCCCTTCTCCGCCTATCTTTCTTTTCCTCCTTCACAGCCTGTCTGTCTCTCTTTTTAAGAGGCATGTAAGCAGACACATGATGAACAAGTGGAATGGAGTTATACGGACCGTGTGCAGGCAGATGTGCAGTTTAATCTGGCATCATGTTCAGCCAGACGGTGGGCTGAAGGGCCTGTTCCTAGGCTAGAGTGAGCTGGATAGAGCTCTTAAGGATAGCGGAGTCAGGGGGTATGGGGAGAAGGCAGGAACGGGGTACTGATTGAGAATGATCAGCCATGATCACATTGAATGGTGGTGCTGGCTCGAAGGGCCGAATGGCCTCCTCCTCCACCTATTGTTTATTGTCTATTGTCTATTGTCTATTGTCGATAGGCTGCACTGTTCAATGTTCCCACTCTCTTCCTTTTCCATTTACCTGCCACTCTCTCTCTCTTATCGTCCACCTACTTGCCTGTTGCTTCTTCTCCCCTCTCCTCCTCCTGTCTGTCCATCTTTTCTCATCCGGCACTATTTATCCTTTTGTCTCTCCTCCCTGCTTGTCTCTCTCTCTCGCCTTGCGCTTCATTCTTCATCTGCTAGTCTGATTCTCCGCTCTCTGCAAATCCATTAGACTGTGTCACTCTCCCCTAATTTTACGTTTTTCTCTCGCTTTCACTTTGTATTTCTGTCAGTTTCTCTTTCCAACTCTCTCTCTCTCTCTCCCACCCTCTCTCTCCCTCCTTCTCCCTCTCTCCCCCTCTCCCCCTCTCTCCCTCCCTCTCTCCCTCCCTCTCTCCCTCCCTCTCCATCTCTCCCTCTCCATCACACTCCCTCTCACTCTCCCTCTCACTCTCTCTCTCTCTCCTCTTGAGATATCCATTGATACCTAACATTTTCTAACATGGAGTTATAGATTAAGAGGAAAATGCACTCTGAGTTTCCCTAATATTGTATCATTACAAAATACCTACCTGTATGATCCCTGGTATCATGATACTTGTATCATTTGTATCAAGGATGGTGATCACCCATTCCTACATTAACTCTCAAGCTGCAGGGTGACCACATCCAACAAACATAACTCCCAGCCTTGGAGACCTTCGAACTATCTTTAATCAGACTTTATTGGACTTTATATTGCACTTAATGTTATTCCCGTTATCCTGCATCTGCACACTGTGGACAGCTTGATTGTAATCAAGGATATGAATGAATGAATATTTTATTGTCACAGTGAAATTCTTTGCTTGCTTACCCAAAGTATGTAAATAGTCGCCACATAAGGGTGCTGACAAAGTTACAGTATACTCGCCAGGTCCCCCTTTGTTTCCCCATCCCCCGCCCCCTCCTTCACGGCAACCCCCCCCCCCCCCCCCCCCCACCCATGTCGGGTCCCCATTGTCAGTTATTCTTCCCCCTCCTTCAGCAGCCCGCAGGGAGGCCAATCAGGAGTCTTTCCACCTTTTTTCCGGGGTTACGTCTGCGCCCGGGGGGGGGGGGGGGAGGGGTATTAGAAAGGGACTGCGTGCTGTCCACGGGCACCCAAGGGGAATTCTTGGACCGCTGGGCACCACTGAGGGTGGAATGTATCCTCAATAAGGATGGGAAAATAGTGTTTTAATATTTAAGAATATTTGCTTTATTTTGTATTATGGTGGTGGTGTATTTTTATGTGTATTTTTTGTAAATAGTTGATTAAAATTATTTTTGGGAAAAAAAAGGAGCCTTTCCAACAGGGGTCTTTTCACTAACTGGATAACATGCAACATCAAAGCTTTTCACCGTACTTCGTTACACGTGACAATAGTAAACTAAATCTAAATGGTGAAAAAAGCCAACTGGAGTTGGCCAAACTGGAGGCACCTCCCGCAGATGTAGTCACCCAGAATTTAAGGAGCGTCTAGAAATGCTCACATGCTGCAAGCCCTGCACAACGCTGGTCCAAGCTCACCCACCATACTTTTAATTTAGTGAGGTCCTCTTAAACGTAATCCAATCTGTTCCCACGCTTTACATGAGCATCCGTGAAAATATTCACCACCAACCTGGCTGGAAACTCTGCCACCTTCCAACCCAAGGCCCATGTTGATAAGGTTCCAAAGATCTCCTCATCAATGCCCCTCCACTCACCAAAGGCCACGGTCTAGGATTGCTGCTCTCCAAGAACCGCAGTGCAAAACCACACCGCGGTTTTTTGTCTCCCTTTCAACCCACTTGAACAGCTCTGGTCTAGTCCGCTGAACTTGACTAACTTCAGATGAAAAAGTCGCCGTTACACCATTCCCACTTATCATCCCTCACTCACCTGCTCAAACTGCAAACATCAGCTATAAAACCAGTCCTCAAAGATTAGTAACTTTGACTACCTACTTTGGAGAAACTTAATGGAAGACTATACACTCAATCTCACTCGCTAAACCAAAGCCAAATAATTTCAATTACTCCAATGTTATGCTTCGCATAAATGGAAGTAGTTCACAGTTTATTTGCTGCAAGTTAGTCCACGTGTTGCAACTGAGCTTCACTGGTGGTGTCACGCTCTTCTTTAGAAGCGTTACAATAAGAATAACTCAGCGAGTCCAGCGGCATATCTGGAGAACATGAATAGGTGGCATTTCAGATCGGGACCCTTCTTCAGACTGATTGCAGTAGGGGGGACAAAGCTGGAAGAGAGATGGAGGCAGGACAAAGCCAGGTAAGTGGATAAAGGTGAGGAAGGGTAGAGGGCAGGTAGTTGGATAAAAGGTGACAAGACAAAAAGTATGAGATAAGTAGAGAGGAAGCGTGAAATGTAAAGCCAGAGGGAAGAATATAGGTAGAAGTGGATGGGGCATAGGGGAAGGGGAAAGGGAGGCACAGGGACAAGATGGGGATAAAAGGGTGGTGAGAAAAGAGAAGGGGGTGGTGTGATTTATCTAAAATTGGAGAACTCAATGTTCATACCATTGGGTTGTAAGCTACCCAAGCTGAATACAAGGTGCTGTTCCTCCAGTTTACACGTGGCCTCACTCTAATTAGTGCCTGATACCATCCAGCTCTAATTAGTGCCTGATACCATTTCAACCTTCTCATCGTCCTGTCACCAGCAGTGGTAATTTATCTCCTTCCAGTGAAACCCAGCCCTTTTGGTAATTAGAAGAAGGGTCCTGACCCGAGACGTCATCTGTCCATCTCATCCACTAATGTCACTGAGTTCCTCCAGCACTTTGTTTTCATTGAATATTCCAGCATCTGCATTCTCTCGTCTCCTGGTGGTAATTAAAGAGGTCTCAGTCATTTTATATTTCTTATCGAATGAAAGAGTTTCAATTCAGGGGCAGTCTGAGAACCATCATATCTACCCTTGGTTCATCATCAGTGCTATCATCTCCAATGTTATTTACCTACAGTTTTTACATCTTATTTCAGATTTTGCACAAGCACTTTAGAATTAGCAACATGGGTCCATTGGCTGCACAAGCCGGCTCAACCATTCAATAAGATCTTATCCATATCTGCCCCCACATCTTCTGATGCCCATAAGGATCAAAAAATTGGTCAAGTTTCAGTATGAACTTCAACTTAATGTATGAACATATGTAGGAAAATAACTACAGATGCTGGTTCAAATTGACGGTAGACACAAAATGCTGGAGTAACTCAGCGGGTCAGGCAGCATCTCAGGAGAGAAGGAATGGGTGACGTTTTGGGTCAAGACCCTTCTTCAGACTGGATAGCAAGCAATCGGTACATGTGCCAATAATTAACCAACACACTAATATAACGCAGTCAAGGACCGTCAGAGGAGGGGGTGGGACAAAGATAAGATGCAGTAGGAGACACAAAGTGTGGTGGGTGTATGGAACGAGCTGCCAGAGGAGGAATTGAGGCAGGGACTATCGCAATGTTTAAGAAACCGTTAGACAGGTACATGGATAGGACAGGTTTGGAGGGATGTGGGCCAAACGCAGGCAGGTAGGACTAATGTAGCTGGGACATGTTGGCCGGTGTCGGCAAGTTGGGCTGAAGGGCCTGTTTCCACATCTCTATAAATGTCTGAGCCGACCATGATGCCAATCATGAAGTGTCCTGACCCGAAACCCGTCTATCCATTCCCTCTGCAGATGCTGCCTGACCCACTGAGTTACTCCAGCACTCTGTGTTTTGATATGTTTCTCTTTGTAATACCTGTTGTACTTGAGTACGAAGGTAGACACAAAATGCTGGAGTAATGGTGGGTCAGGCAGCATCTCGGGAGAGAAGGAATGGGTGATGTTTCGGCTCAAGACCCTTCTTCAGACTGGATAGCAAGCAATCGGTACATGTGCCAATAATTAACCAACACACTAATATAACGCAGTCAAGGACCGTTAATTTTATCCTTGGAAAATAGTCAAAGGCAGTTGAATAACACATAACTGCACTGCATTGCAAATGCTGAATGAGACTGCTGGTAGCAAGTGGCTTTCTATGTCAATAACTTGTCATTTACAGGCCAAAGATTTACAATCAAACATTTCCATTGTATTCAGGATCATGAACTACATCAACTAAAGCAGTTGACAACAAGATTATTCAACGGTAGACACACAATGCCGGAGTAACTCAGCGGGTCAGGCAGCATCTCGGGAGAGAAGGAATGGGTGACGTTTCGAGTCGAGACCCTTCTTCAGAAGGGTCTCTCCAGAGGTGCTGCCTGTCCCGCTGAGTTGCTCCAGCTTTTTGTGTCTACCTTCGATTTATGCCAGCATCTGCAGTTTTTTTTCCCTAAAGATATCTCAACGTACTTTTTAGGGAGTATCAGATGAATGAAACATAACTGCATTACACTGCACATAATTGCAGGGCGGTGATCTGTTGGGCGTCCATCACTGTGCCCGTTGAGAATGATCAGCCATGATCACATTGAATGGCGGTGCTGGCTCGAAGGGCCGAATGGCCTCCTCCTGCACCTATTGTCTATTGTCTATTGTCTATTGAGACAGGAAGACAGTGGGAGAACTGGGATGGCGGAGGGGAAAGAAAGGGACAGAGGAACTATCTGAAGTTGGAGAGGTCAATGTTCATACCGGTGGGGTCTAAACTGCCCACGCAAAATATGAGATGCTGTTCCTCCAATTTGCGCTGGGCCTCATTATGATAATGGAGGAGGCCCATGATAGAAAGGTCAGACTGGGAGTGGGAGGGGAAGTTGAAGTGCTGGGCCACCGGGAGATCAGGTTGGTTAAGTATGAACAGTTATGTACTCCATAACTATGTATCAATGACCTTGAAGGCAGAGAATTTCACATTCATAACACTCACAATAAAGAAATTTCCTTTCATTCCCATGCTAAAATGGCAGATCACTGATCTTTAGAATATACTTCTGATTATTAGACTTTCCAGTTCAGGGAAAGAGATCCCAGTATCCACCCTTCAAATCCATTAAATTACTTTTCCTACTTCAGATGAAAGATCTGATATTTTAACTTACATTTCTTCTCCAAAGATGCTGCCTAACCTGCTGAATATTTTCAATACTTTCTGCTTTTATTTCAGATTTCCAGCATATGCAAGAGTTACATTGTTGGCAACTACAGTTCTAGATTGTAATTCTTCTCAACTTCCCCTCTCTCCATCGACTCAGTCACCTCTTTTGAACTGTTGGATCAGACCCTGCTTAGGGGCTCATGTTGTCGACCTCCCCGTGGTGATTCCTGTCAACTGACCTCAGTCAGGTGAATGACAACAAACAGAGACAGCAGAAGCAGAAGCAGCTTCATAACATCTGTTGCCTCAAACACAAGAAGATGAAGAAGTAACTCAGCAGGTCAGGCAGCATCTCGGGAGAGAAGGAATGGGTGACGTTTCGGGTCGAGACCCTTCTTCAGACTGATGTCAGGGGGCGGGACAAAGGAAGGATATAGGTGGAGACAGGAAGATAGAGGGAGATCTGGGAAGGAGGAGGGGAAGGGAGGGACAGAGGAGCTATCTAAAGTTGGAGAAGTCGACGTTCATACCACCGGGCTGCAAACTGCCCAGGCGAAATATGAGGTGCTGTTCCTCCAATTTCCGGTGGGCCTCACTATGGCACTGGAGGAGGCCCATGACAGAAAGGTCAGACTGGGAATGGGAAGGGGAGTTAAAGTGCTCGGCCACCGGGAGATCAGTTTTGTTAATGCGGACCGAGCGCAGGTGTTCAGCGAAGCGATCGGCGAGCCTGCGCTTGGTTTCGCCGATGTAAATAAGTTGGCATCTAGAGCAGCGGATGCAATAGATGAGGTTGCAGGACCAACATTTCCGTCACCTACAACGGGACCCCACCACTGGCCATATCTTCCCATCCCCTCCCCTCTCTGCATTCTGCAGAGACCGTTCCCTCCGTAACTCCCTGGTCCACTCGTCCCTTCCTACCCAAACCACCCCAACCCCTGGCACTTTCCCCTGCAACCGCACGAGATGCAACACCTGTCCCTTTACCTCCCCCCTCAACTCCATCCAAGGACCCAAACAGTCTTTCCAGGTGAGACAAAGGTTCACCTGCACCTCCTTCAACCTCATCTATTGCATCCGCTGCTCTAAATGCCAACTTAGTTACATCGGCAAAACCAAGCGCAGGCTCGCCGATCGTTTCGCTGAACACCTGCGCTCGGTCCACATTAACAAAACTGATCTCCAGGTGGCCGAGCACTTTAACTCCCCCTCCCATTCCCAGTCTGACCTTTCTGTCATGGGCCTCCTCCAGTGCCATAGTGAGGCCCACCGGAAATTGGAGGAACAGCACCTCATATTTCGCCTGGGCAGTTTGCAGCCCGGTGGTATGAACGTCGACTTCTCCAACTTTAGATAGCTCCTCTGTCCCTCCCTTCCCCTCCTCCTTCCCAGATCTCCCTCTATCTCCCTGTCTCCACCTATATCCTTCCTTTGTCCCGCCCCCTGACATCAGTCTGAAGAAGGGCCTCGACCCGAAACGTCACCCATTCCTTCTCTCCCGAGATGCTGCCTGACCTGCTGAGTTACTCCAGCATTTTGTGAATAAATCGATTTGTACCAGCATCTGCAGTTATTTTCTTATAATAGAAGATGAAGAAAACCCTGCTTAGACTCCTATACTCGCATTATCAGCCCAGTCGAGGCAATTTGTCTTCATAACTTAATCCTGCCGTATTCCCTTATTATTCTGGTGAATTGGTACGGCACTCTTTCCAAGATCTGACATGTTCTTTTTCAGATGAGTTTAAGCTAGAAGTGAGCATGGTTCCCTTTGCCACCATTACCGACACGACCTCTGTAAGCTTTGCAAGAAACAACTTTAAAGATTGTAAGAACATCGTCCACTTATCTTCTGGAAGCAATTAAGCTGCTTCTGCTCCTGCCTTACATGGGCACCATGTAGTAGCTGATGTGCAGTGCCTAATAGGACCATGAATCTGTTTCCTTTAGCATTCATGTGAGGTTTTCTCAGAAGGATGTATTTCCCAATTCATGCACTGCTGTGTGACATGGAGCAAGCAGAGTGATATTGGAGGTATTTTACCATGAGTTATCAGGTAGCAATACAAATATTTTCAGTTGAAATGTGATCTGTAAGCGGAAAACAAAGTTCAACAATTATTTAAAATTCAATACATATGAGATGCATTAATTAGATATTGAGAAATGGGGAAGGATGATGAAATCATGAAAGAATTATCGCTGGCTTTCCAAATTTCCCCGTGCTTCAACTGTTGAGTGATCACATTCCTACTTGGTAATCTATAACTTAAATAAATAAAGGAAGGAATTCCTTTTTCAAAGTATTTGCAAGGCTACTGGCAAATATTTTGTCGTGTGTAGTCAGGAGTGAAAGACCAAGAAGAGAAGAGGTATATTTGTAATGAAACAGTTAAACATAGCGATATAGTTGAAGGGCTTGTCTAAAACAAATGCTTGCCTATGCCTGTCACATTCTTGGGTCTTTGTCTTTGAGTTGAACAATCATTTTGTTTACTGACCTTCATTGGCGTCCCGTTGTGTAATATCTTAACTTTTACATTCTTACCATGTGTTTGAATCTGTCCATGTGCACTTGCCTCAAAATCTCCTCAAGCCTACACCAAACCAAGATCACAAGAGTCCTTCTTTGTTGGCCTCTTGATCACCCCAGAATTTAGTTACATCCCCGTTGATGACCATGTCTTCAGCTGATGCTCACAAGTGGTGATGAATATCTGGAATCCTCTAGCCCACAGAGTTAGATTACTCGAGCAATTTATAGAGGATGTAGGTAACGTTTTGAAAGATTGTGGAAATGAGGACTTCAGGTAGCTGGAAATAGAGATAGAAGCAAGGCTGGCCCATATCAGTCATGATCATATCAATGAGCAGGGCAATACTCAGGGATCAGGTGTTCTCTTTCTCCTAATTTCCAAAGTTCTTGTATCAAAGACCTAAGTTCTGGAATTCACATTAGTATTCAATGTTGTTTACCATGCTACGAAGATCCATTGACATCCTTCGGTCTTCTCTGAAAATAGCGTCACGGGTAAATAAGGTGGTCAAGAAGGCATTCCGTACATGGGCTCAATTCATCAGGATATTGAGTACAGAAGATGCGATGTTATGTTACAGTTGTACAAGACATTGGTGAGGCCACATTCAGCGTATTGTGTTCAGTTTTGGTCACCCTGCTATACGAAAGAAGTTGTTAAGCCGGAAAGAGTTCAGGGAAGATTTATGAAGATACTGCCAGGACCTGAGGGTCTGAGCTACAGAGGGGGCTTGTGCAGGTAGACATTATGCACAGAGTTTTAAGGGGTGATCTTATTGATGTGTATAAGATCATGAGGGGAATAGATATGGTGAATGCACAGAGTCTTTTACCCAGAGTAGGCGAACCAAGAACTAGAGGATATAGGTTTACGGTGAGAGGAGACAGATTTAATAGGAACCTGAGGGGTAATTTTTTCACATAGAAGGTAGTGGATTTATGGGATAAGCTGCCAAAGGAGGTGGTTAAGGTAAGTACTATAAGATACTTAAAAATACATTTGGACAGGTACATGGATTGGAAAGATTTAGAGGAATATAGGGTGAATACACGTAGCTGGGACTATCTTAGAAGGGGCATTTTGGTCAGCATTGGTATGTTGGCTTGATGGGGCTGTGTTATCGCTGTATGACTCTAGGACTGTATGTCTCCATGTTTGTACTAAAATGAGCTGCCGTGTGTTAGACTAAACCAAGCTTGATTTTCAATTATGTTTTAATGAATGAGACACCATCAACAAATATAGCTGCAAAAATAGATGTTCAGGACATTTCTCAGATCACAGCCTTACATTTAGTCATTCTTATGGTGAATCTTCATGTATTCATTTTATTGTTTAGAACAAGTTATGAACCTAGCCTATGGGGAGTGTGTGGAAATATAGACTGGAATATTCTGGAAATGGAATTATGCCCAAAAGATTATCCATTGGCCAAAATTACTCCCCATTTAAAGACAGGGCACGTGATACACCAGGAAATTGTAAGCCAAGACTTATTAGCTTGGCTGTGGTGGAAATTCCCTTGGGCCAAGTTTATTTGGATCTAGGCAGCTGTTGGCAGTGCTGTATATTAAATGGAGCCTGCATTCTTTTATATATGGGAAAAACATGGGCATCGCAGTTGAAAGACGGGATCTTTGGGAAATCGCTTGAAACTCAATGTGACCCAACTGGGGACCCAGCAGTTTGAAAGGGGGAGTTGTGACTTCCAATGTTTTTTCTGAAAATCACAGAAAGCAAAGGTAAAGCTATTGCAAATGACCAGATCATTTTGTCAATTATGAATTGTTTCTGAATGAATGTACGATCAACAAATTATATGCTCTCCAGCACATGCATGTATGTAGCAACAGATTAATTATGTAATGGCCATGACTTAAGGTCGCTTCTAGATTCAATGCCCACAGCAGAAATCTTAACAGATAATCTAATGGAGTAATGCAAGGTCGCTGCATTCTTATCATCTCCTGACATCCTCACCTAGATTTTATCCTTCACTGGACCAAGTGGACCCGTCGGGCCCAAACTGCTCCTGCATTGGTGCTGCACCGTCTCCTTCCCCCGCTCTCCCCCACCCCCCTCCCTCCCTCCTCCCCCCTCCTTCTCCCCCTCCTCCCCCCCTTCTCCCCTCCACCCCTTCCCTCCTCCCCCTCCCTCTCCCCCTCCCCCTCCTCCCCTCTCCCCTCCCCCTCCCCTCCCCCCTTCCCCTCCCCCTCACTCCATCCCCCTCATCCCCCCTCCTACCCCCTCCCCCTTCCCTCCCTAGAAGATAGATTTAAACTTTAAAATGTGAATAACTTTAAATATATAATACCGATTCCAATGAAACTTCTTCCATTAGACCAAAGGGTCCACGGTGAGTAAGGTGGGCCTAAAATTGTTGCGCTATCGTGTACAGTTTTGGCTGTTGTTCAGGAACAAACAAACAAATAAATGAGAGTTTTAGTATATAGATGAACAATACCAAAGCTATTTATTGGGATTTTAATCAGACCTGTTCATGAGGTCTTACCATGCACACATGGGCTGGATTGATTCATACAGTACAAGGGTGACTGTGCATCAAAGGTATCCCATTTATCTTAAACACTTTGGTATGCCCTGGTATGTTGAATGGAGACATGCACAACATTATTTTCTTTGGGTACGTATTTTGGAAGACATTTGATAAAGTGCTGAACTAGAAGCTTGAAATGAAAATCAAGACACATGGCATTAAAAGAAATGTAATAACCTTCTGGTTAAATTCATGGATCCAGTACTGTGCCAAATGTGTAAATATGAAATAAAAACAAAAAATGCTGGAAACACTCAGCGTCTATGGAAAGACAATTAACATTTTCATTCTTGAATCAGGAAGGCACAATGAAGATGAAGTACTGTTTCTCAAGCTTGCATGGGTAACAAGGTAATAGTACACAAATGATAGACACAAAATGCTGGAGTAACTCAGCAGGACAGGCAGCATCTCTGGAGAGAAGGAATGAGAGAGTCAGGGGAAAGGGAAACGGGAGATATGGACGGTGATGTACGTTTCCCTTTCCCCTGACTCTCAGACTGAAGGAGGGTCTCGACCCGAAAAGTCACCCATTCCTTCTTCCCAGAGTTGATACCTGTCCTGCTGAGTTACTCCAGCATTTTGTGTCTACCTTCGGTTTAAACCAGCATCTGCAGTTCCTACCTGCACAAGGTAATAGTACGAGTGGGCACTGACAGAAATTTAAGTGTAGGAGTGTGTTCATGAATTCATGTGAAGGTAAATGCAAGATAAGGGTCACTCTTGCAGAGTGAACATGAGTGGGCCACAATCTGCATTTTGTTTCTCTGGTACAGAGGTGTCTCTGGCCTCCTGCTCTGTTGAAACAAGGTCTAATATCAACTTGAGGGAGAACATTTCATTTTCGCTCTGGGCACTTTGCAGCCTTCTGGGTGCAATGCTGAATTATCTGCCGTTAAGTAATTCACTCTTACCTTCTGTTATATCATAAATGTTCCATTATGTTTGTTATTATTTTTGCTCAATTTTTCTACTGCTGATTGTATAGTCTGACATTTAACAACACCTTGCAATCAAATGTCGGACAAGCTTATAATAGAACCCATTAGCCCATTTATGCTCACCCGATCAGGAATACTCTCCTTATTTGTTCCATCACTTTATTTCCTTCTGAAAAGTAATTTTCCCTGTTCTGATGCAAGACTGTTTGTCTCTCCACCCACCTGGCCCAACCTGCTGAGTGCTTCCGCTGTATATATCATGTTTGCTGTGCAGTGACTATGCTTGTGACCCATTCTTAAGAATAATAGAATGTTAGATAAATGATTTGATTTGATTTGATTTTGGGGGTGGGGGGGGGGGGGAGGTTTACTAAGATAAGGCATACACCATGAATGGATGGCACATAATGCGTTTTGAAGAACAAATGGACCTTGTGTGTAAATCTAAGCATACCTGAAGGTGGCAGCACAGGTGGAGAAGCTTGTAAAAGAAGGATAGCAGGAATCTTGCCCTGGTTAGCTGGGACATAATGAACAAGATCAGGAGGTTTTGCCTGCAACTCTATGAAGTATTGATTCAGTCGCAGCAGGAATATTGTGCGCGTTTCTGGTCACCGCCGGATCAGAGGGACATAATTGCATTTGATAGAGTGTAATGGAGAATCTCCAGGACGGAATAGTTTGGTTATGGGGAGAAGCTGTATTGGCTGTGGGTGTTTTATTTGGAGCAGAGACGGCCAAGAGGAACCCGATGAAAGTATGCAAAATTATGAAGCGAATAGATAGAGTTGACAGGGAGAAACTTTGCCCTCTGGCAGAGATGTCCAACACAAGAAGGCAAAGGTTTAAGATGAGGAGAAAGAGGTTAGATTTGAGAGGGGAAAAAATCCCCCGGCGGGTGGTTGCAATCTGTACCTGAAAGGCTGAGAAACCCGTGGAAACAGATATTCTTTAAAACATTTAAGAAGCGCGTGGACAAGCAATTGAATTGCCAACGTATATGGTCCAAATTTTGTATTATAGATAGACTTTTGATGATTGGCTTTGAGACGGTTGGCTAACTGGCCTGTTTCTGTGCTGTATAACTCTGAAACTGACTCGAAAACTTTTGGAACGAATGGCATTTAACGGCAATCTGCATAACATTGGAGGAAAAATGAATATGTCTTGTTTTTGGGACCTGAAGGAGGGATGAGGCGATTGTTCCGAATCTGTAGGTTGCTATAACGTGTAGATTCGGAATTATTCGAAATTACTTGGAATTAAACACGAGAATTATATTGAAAATTGGTATATATGAATATATGAATATGTGAATAAATATACATCGTGGGCCAATTGAGAAAATGTATAAATGGCTGGAGAAGGACAAAAACATGTTAAGGCACTCCCAAGCAAGTAAGTAATACAATTAAACGCAGAGAGATGTGCGGCAGTTTGTTTGAAGAAACGAGTCTGGATGCGTAGTGCAGGAAACGAGAGAAAGCAAAGTGCAAATATCTTCGGCTGGAATCTGGACGGTAAACACATAACAGTGAATGTGCGTTTCCAAATGAAAGTATTTTTTTTTTAAACCCAAAGACATTGACGGTGAAATTAAAAACCAACAAAATACCACTGGCGCTGTGTCTAAAACTCGGTGAGACCACCTTCTATTCCTCTGCCCTATTACCCCAAAACAACATACATAAAATGCAAACGTTCATTTCATCCGCACGTCTCCTAAGGATGTTGAACGGATTCAATTTATTCGGAGTATTCCAAACCTTGGAATAATCGTGTATATTTTCTAATCGTTACACCAGATTATCGAACAGTCAGGAAAAAAGTCAACGGCGAAATCCACTCGAATAATATCGAACGCAATTGATGAGTTAAGAAAAGATATTGAAATTAACATCGGCGAGTTTTCGCTGTAACTTTCGTGAAAGTTAAGAATGGATCTCGTAGCGGTTTTCAGCGCAAGAAAGTTTTAAAGATGGTAAATACTAAGCGTTTATTTTTGTGTCTTTTCACTATTAACATTGAGAAATTGAGTTTCAACGATCTCTCGAAAAATGACCGGGATTAGCTAGAAGCAAGCGTTTTATACCATATTATTGAAACCTTGTTGTTTTATTCACACAATCGTTGAGGATTTTTGAAAAGGGATCATTATTTCGAACTGAGATGATAGAAACGGGTACATAGAGTCTATACAGCTAGGTGCACTTGCATCAATGTACGAGTGCTGTACAATAAGTTATTCTGTGGAACCGTATCAGGACTGCCGTTGTTTCTCCCAGACGCGCTAGTTTAGAGCTCAGTTCGATTCGGAAAATAGACACAAAAAGCTGGAGTAACTCAGCGGGACAGGCAGCATCTCTGGAGAGAAGTAATGGGTGACGTTTCGGGTCGAGACCCCTCTTCAGACTCAGTCACCCATACCTTCTCTCCAGAGACGCTGCCTGTCCAGCTGAGTTACTCCAGCTTCTTGTGTCTATCTTCGGTTTAAACCAGCATCTGCTGTTCCTTCTTACACCGTTCTATTCGGACACTGGGACATCGTTGCCTCCCCATTTATGCTCCCCAAATCAGGATTTGAAATCGTCGGCAACACGATCCACCGACGCACCCGCAAAAGTATAAAAAAACTCGCTCTAATTTGTTTCTGAGCAGGTAGTGTACATAGAAGACGAGCCATATTGTAAAAATAAGTTTAATAATATGTGAACTGCAAGTTTACCATTATTGTTATAAAACTTAAATGAATATCATAGGAATTTCTCTAATGTATTTTCTCACTTAAAACTTTCACACATAAAATAATGCATTTTTTGTATATCTATATATCTATATTTTTCCCAATATTTATCATTTAAATTCAGACTCTGACGATATAACACTGGGACCAAAAGCAGACGAGGTGCATGTTCCGGCTGTAAGCCATTGTTATTTCAGTTTGACCTGTCTCAGATTTTCCTCCTCACAACTCATTTTCACCCCCCCCCCCCCCACTCCGCCCCCAACTCCACCCAAAAAAAGAAATCGGAAAGGTCCCTTCGAACGGCCCCGGCTAAAGGGCGGTGGGTTTTTTTTAATCTAAAGGGTAACTCTCTAATTTCAGGGCAGCAGGATTTCCACACGAAAAATGAAGAAAGATTTGACAAGTGTGCTTATCTTACTGTTTACAATTGTGCAAAAAAAAATCGCTCCTGCAGTCCATGCCGTGAGTGCAATCGTATTGACAGTTCAGACTGAGTAGAGAAAGAATCTCAGGAAACATCAGTACCGCCATACCGCGTCTCTGAGTACAGAATAAGGTACATCTCGCGTTATAGATGAAACCGGCAACGTTATGGCGGTCTTCCAAAGGCAACTGCTCACAACCTAGCTCTCTGAGAATATAAATGGTCTGAAAATTGTACTTTTTTGAGACGGGAACTCTCCTGTGTTGTCTTGGACAATTGAGAGTTGATGTAATTCCAAATTGTGTAATCACGTCAAGGCGACAGCCACTGAACTGCCAGTGCGGGTGTTGCTATTAGGCACTGGAGACCTAAGTAGCTACAATATTGATCAGAAAACAACCCGAGTTTGTTTATTGAGGAAAAGCTGAATATGCCACGATTTGCTGCTTTGTCAACGGGTCTGATATTGTGATAATCTCCCGTTCATCTCAACCTCCCTACTGAGTCATAGCACCGATTGCAACGTGCACCGGACATCCCCGTTGACTTGGTGAGATGGCGCCTTTTCACTCCGGGTGCTGGACCGGCTGCTGTGGGAGTTCTCCGGGGGCTCCTGGACTTCGGCGGGCGTCCGGGTGGAGTTCGGCCACCCGAAGGGACACGGGCAGCAAGGGCTGGAGCCATGGAGCCCAGGCTCCTCGGCTATCCTGCCGAGGCACAGGATCTCCTTGAATGCTCTTCTGAAGTCAGAGCTCCGGCAGTAGATGAAAGGGTTAAAGCCAGAGTTCACGTATCCCAGCCAGTTACAGAAGAGAAAGAGTGTCCTGGGAATCCGGTTCCTGAATACCACTTGCACGATGTTGGCCAGAAAGAATGGCAGCCAGCAGAGAGTAAAGGTGCCCATGATGATTCCCAAGGTCTTCAGGGCTTTGTGGTCTTTTAGGGCCAGCAGCTTAGAAGGTCTCCTTTTGTTGCCCTTGTTTTGTGGGTGGCCGTCTCCAATCCTCGGTTTGTTCCTCTCCATCTTCTTCATCTGCTTCTTGGCCACGCTGAAGACCTTGGAGTACAGGAGGATCATGATCACTAGTGGGATGTAGAAGGATATGGTGGAGGACAGAATGGCGTAAGGCCAGTTGGTCACAAAGTCGCAGCAGGTGGGTTCTCTGTAGCACTGCTGGGCGAGTGGATCCGAGTCCTCCCACCAGTGGTTCATGATGGGCAGGAAGGAGATCAGGGCGGAGATGGCCCAGACCAGGCACACGATAGCCCTGGCCCTGGCTTTGGTCAGCAGGCTCATGTATCTCAAGGGAGAGGTAATGGCGATGTACCTGTCGATGGCAATAACGCAGAGAGTCTCAATGCTGGCCGTCACGCACAGCACGTCCACAGAGGTCCAAAACTCGCAGAAAGGAGAGTCCAAGAGCCACTTATTGGTCACCACGATCGTGGCGCCCAGTGGCACCACGAATACGCCCATGATCAGGTCGGCACACGCCAGCGACGTGATGAAGACGTTGGTGAGGGTTTGGAGCCGCGGGTTCTTGGCGATGGCCAGGATCACGAGTAGGTTGCCCAGCACGATGATGAGGATGATCACGGTGAAGACCACGGCCAGAACCCATTGCTTGGACCATGACAACTCTTCACTTGAACTCAGGGGGTTGGCCTGCGCCGTGTCATTCACACCTCGCAACCCTTCCATGCTGAGGTTGCAAACTGAGCCCGGAACCCTCCACATTCAGGAGGCCGCCAGCAAGCTGGGACCATCTTCCTCCGTCGCTGTCTGTGTCTGTATGTTTCTCTCTCCCTCTCCCTCTCTCTCTCTCTCTCTCTCGTTCAGTAGGTTTAAACCCAGATTATGAATATCCCTACGTCACCACGCCAACAACAAATCATATTCGGCTCCAATGGGGAGCGGGGAGGTGGTTTTCTAATCTCCTTTAACGCTTTCGGTGTCGTGTTTCAGCCGGGCAGTGGAATGATGTACATCTAATGTAAACTGTAACAGGAATTATCAGGGAGCGTTGCATCTGTGTGTGCAGGGCGTGTGTGTGTGTTAGTTTGTGTGTGTGTGTGTGTGTGTGTGTGTGTGTGTGTGTGTGTGTGTGTGTGTGCGAGAGAGAGAGAGAGAGAGAGAGAGAGAGAGAGAGAGAGAGAGAGAGAGAGAGAGAGAGAAAGAGAGAGTGCGTATGTGTATGTGTGTGTGTGTGTGTGTGTGTGAGAGAGAGAGAGAGAGAGAGAGAGAGAGAGAGAGAGAGAGAGAGTGAAAGAGAGTGAAAGAGAGAGAGAGTGCGTGTGTGTGTGTGTGTGTGAGAGAGAGAGAGAGAGAGAGAGAGAGAGAGAGAGAAGAGAGAGAGAGAGAGAGAGAGAGAGAGAGGAGAGAGAGAGAGAGAGAGAGAGAGAGAGAGAGAGAGAGAGAGAGAGAGAGAGAGAGAGAGAGAGAGAGAGTGTGTGTGTGTGTGTGTGTGTGTGTGAAAGAGTGAGAGAGGGTGTGTGCGTGCGTGTGGTTATCGATGCATTTCTGTGTACACAAGTCTACATATGTGTACACAGGATAAACCCTTGATCGATATGCCACTGCATTTTTCGCCCTCTCAGACCATCTCAACACATCACGACCATTGACGTGAACTCAGCCGCTTTAATGCAGGGAGCGGGATTCGATCTGTGAGTAGCAAACTCCATCATATAGTCATCTGTAACCAGTCAACCTATCCCATTCCTTCTCTCCAGAGATGCTGCCTGTCCCGCGGAGTTACTCTAACGTTTTGTGTCCATCTTCGGGGAGAGATAAATCAGTATCTGCACTTACTTCCGACACAATCTCTCCAGCTGGGTTTTTTTTTAAACAGTTGGTCAAATTAGTGCAATTCACTTTAAAAAAAACCGCCACTTTCAACAGAGCAGCACCCCCTCGTTACCAGATCGGACTGTTAGTTTAGTGCTTCGGGTCCGATGGCGGCGGGAGATAAGAAAGATCGGAGATTCCCACAATTCTCAAACTCGGAGGAGTGTTTCCTGCCCAAGCCCTTGCCTGTTTCTGCGTGTGTGTGTGTGATGCCCCCCTGTTTAGTTGTACATTGCGTACAAATTCCGTTTACCGAGCTTCTGCCTGTTTGCTCGTGTTTCCCATTATTTTATCGCCCGGCTGAGACTTTAAGATTCGCGCAGAGCTACCAATATAACGTTCAGATTTCCAGCTCATCCTACCGATTTTTCACCGTGTTCAGGCATGTTTGTTCTCCTGATAAGAATTCCAAC
The DNA here is from genome assembly GCF_053455715.1 of Rhinoraja longicauda. Lineage (NCBI taxonomy): Eukaryota > Metazoa > Chordata > Chondrichthyes > Rajiformes > Arhynchobatidae > Rhinoraja > Rhinoraja longicauda. The sequence goes on from NC_135988.1 coordinate 6,758,825, forward strand.
GTGAAATACACTTGAAGAGCGGACAGAAATAATTCCAATTTAGATATTTTTATGGCCAATGCAAATTTCACGCGAGAGCGGCTGGAGGTCGTACGAGTTACTATTATTAAAAACCCCAATCAAAACAGAGAGACTATTTTTAAAGTCACCGTCATCAAAACTAATCTGCAATATTGAGCTAGATTTAAAGTTAACCCTTGACTCAACAATTCGTTGTGATTCAATTCAAGGATGCAGAGTAAATGTTGTTTTGACGTATGAATCGCCAACACGTGAAAAACAAATTCCCCTATCATATAGGTCAGCAGCAACGTTGGGACGATTTGTCAAATAAAGTGGAGCGCAAGAGAATTTATTTTGACCCTAAAAGTACTGAGATCAGAAACTCTCTATCAAGTGGCAAAAGCTCTCATTCAAAAAAAAAGCTTGCCACAGTATAATAAACAAATCTTTAGTAACTAAGCGGGTCAGGCAGCATCTCTGGATAGAAGGAATAGGCGACGTTTCAGGTCGAGACCCTTCTTCAGACTCTATCAAAGATAGGGGACTCTATCTTCGGTATAAACCACCATCTGCAATTCCTTCCCACACAAGAAAACATCTTTAGGTTGGGTTCTAGGTATCTGATAAGATCCACGGATATTGTAATTAGAGGGATTTGTTCCCCATGGCAGATGATTGATAATATAGATTTAGTAAAAGGGGTGGGAGTGTCAAAGGGTATCTGAGTAAGTTAGATAGTTTAGTTCAGAGATACAGCGCGGAAACAGGCCTTTCAGCCCAACGCGCCGACCAGCGATCTCCGCACATCAATACTATCCTACACACACGAGGGACAATTTGCAATTATACCAAGACAATTAATCTAAAAACTTTTACTTCTTTGGGGTGTTGGGGGAAACCGGAGCTCCAGGGGAAACCCACGCAGGTCACGGGGAGAATGTACAAACACCGTACAGACAGCATCCATTGTCAGGATCGAACCCGGGTCGCTGGACCTGCAATGCAGCAACTCTACCGCTGCGCCACCGTGCAACCCCATAAATTATTTTGTTCACCCAAAGGTAATTGGCGTCAGGAATGCGCTTCACGAGAGGGTGGTGGAGGCAGGTAATCTTACAATATTGCAAACATGAAATATCTAGGCGAGCACTTGATTTGCCACGGCATTGGTGGCCATAGTTCACATGCAGGTAGCTGGGAATTATACAGATAGGTACTTTCTAGCCTACTTGAGCATGATGGGCCGAAGGACCCGTTTCCCTCCTGTGTGAGTAAGTAGGAGTAATTCAAAGTAATTTGTTTACTGGTCTGATGAATCGAATGGCACCATAGAACACAGAACTAAGAACAGTACAATTTAGGAATATGCGCTTCGGCCCACAATGTCTGCGTGACACATATCACACTGCGTGGCACGTAATCCATATCCCTCCATGCCCTGCATATTAATAAACTTATTCAAAACTACGGCGTCTGCCTCTAGCGCCACAGTGTTCCAGCCACTCGCCATCCTCTGTGTAAGAAAACCTGCAACGTACGTCCCTTTTAAACACAAAATGCTGGAGTAACTCAGCGGGACGGGCAGCGTCGCTGGGTGAAGTTTCGGGCCGAGACCCTTCTTCAGACTTTAAACGTTGCCCCCGCTCACCTTAATGATAATGATTTTTCCATCAAAGACTAGAGGGTATAGTCCCTTTCTCTGAATCTATAAAAATGCTGGAAGTTGTAAACCAGCATTAAGTCCGGAAAATAAAAGCCGCTTACCTGCCATTTTTCTAAAATATCCAAAAGCTTTTTCGGGAACTTTTTACAGTTACGCTGTTAAAGCGGCTCTTACTTTTTCAGTCTCATTCTTGGTTTACTGCTCCTAACACTCTCAACGACGGCATTCTCCATCACTGAGAATACCAATCATTTATCTTGTTCTCCAGATACGCAAGATCTTCTTGCGTATGGCGTGCACAGCCTAAGGTTGTAGGTCATGGGTGGACATCCAGGCCAGGGCAGCATCGATTACTGAGTGGATGGCCTTGATGTCACCAGGGAAAAGCCTCAGTGAGCAGTATTAAGAACATCAAGCTTGGCCTTTCCAATAGGCTTTAAAGAGTTCGTTACAGCGGCGTTGACAACAGGGGCGACATTAACATCCTTACACCATTGAATTGGTCAACAGTTCACCTCACCGAGTGCAGGAAGGCACCGAGCGAGGCCCCGGGACCCTGCTGTTTCTCCTGAACTGGCTTAGAGTCATAGGTCAGATACAGCATGGAAACAGGCCTTGTGGCCCAACATGCCTGAACAAGATGCGCATCTACGTTCGTCCCATTTGACCCAGTCCCTCCAAACCTTTCTTATCCATGTACCTGTCCAAATGCCGTCTTATTACTATTATATCTACCTCTGGTACTTTCTCGCTCAATATACCCACCGCCCTGTGTGGAAAATGTTAACCCTCGGTTCCCTATTCAATTTCTCCCCTCTCACCTTGTCAAAGTCTGAAAGTTGGAGACGACGCGGTGATAGCCGTGGGCAATATGTTGTCTGATAGATAGATTTAAACAGCAGGCAAACAAGCCCTTCGGCCCACCGCGTCCACACCGTCCTTCAACTATTCCCACTCCAATTCAATTTTCTTCTCCCAAATTCCCATCAATTCCCTCATATTCTATCACACATCTGAAAAACAGGGTTAAATTACAGAGGCCAACGAATTTACTCTCCTGCCTTTGCGATGTCTTTGGGATGTGAGAGGAAACGGGAAATCTGCACGATCACAGACTATAAACATGCACAGCGCACGCAGACTGAAAGGGGATGTCAGGTTCTAATCTGAGTCTCTTTGGAGTCGTGAGGCAGCAGCTCTGTGTCACCATGCCGCCCCAGGACATACAGAAGAACAAGTAGGAGCCTTCTTGGGTCTCGACCCGAAATGTCACCTATTCATTTTCTCCAGAGATGCAGCCTGACCCGTTGAGTTACTCCGGCTTTTTGTGTCTAAACCAGCATTTAAACCAGCATCTGCAGTTCCTTCCGACACATTTGGTCCCTTCGCGAATATACTGCCAATTTCGCAACGGGGTAGCCCGACGTGTCGACTCTCAGGGGGCAGTCAAACGTGTGGAGACATCACGCGTTACAAAAGGGGGTTTGTTCGCTTGCTTTTTTGGTCTGAGGCGGGTGGACACTTCCCGGTGCCTCCACCGCTGGACAGTGAGGGTCCCTTGGAATCGGAAACCTTGCTAAACCACTGTTAAATTTTGCAGAGAGGTCGTTATTTTGCATTTAAGCGTCAGCCGCTGTTGTCAACAAGCGTGTAGCAGTAATTACCTCTCGGTGCGAAGCTTGCGGTGGTTCCTCCGTCACATTTCCCCTTCCAGTTCAATTGCAGCGGGATCACTTGGCACCGAATGAACGGTACACCAACTTCTTCCAATAATTCTCCCCTCCAAACCAAGTCTGGCGATCAGCTGTGATGTGAAATGTCCACCGTGGAATCAAGATCCGGGGCAGGGAGAAACGTCTTCATCCACGTTATCCTTCTTGTGCTTTCTCAAATCAAAAGAAGCTGTAAATTCACAAATTAAACATTGGTTTTGGTATACCGATTTTTACACAACCTCTCGTTTTTCTTTTCTTTTAATTCGGCCATTAATTTTAACCCCTTTGGGGTTAACCCCTGGGGGAAACATGGATCGCACTGTGCGAAAAATTCCAAAGGAGCGTCGGTTTTAATACGTAAAATGCGCCGGTTTTGTTTTGGAAAACAGATGCAGAGATTGTCGTTGAGCCTCCTTCTTCGGCTTTTGATGGAATGCTTGCCACCGAAACAACACAAGAAAATCCCCCCCCCCCCCCTCCCGTCCCCGAGCCCGCCTCCGACGGCGAGAGTCCTTCCACCAACTTCACTGAAGCATCTGACCTTCTCCTTGTCCTTGCAAGCTGCTCGACTTCAACCCGTTCGATCCTACAAGAGGAGCTGACTGATTCTGGAATACTTTTTTTTGTTTGATTAGATTTGTTAGTGATAATTAATTGTCAATCTGTGCTGATATTCGATCAGATTTTCTCTGGTCTACCTTACTAATGATTTTTTTTTAAACTGAGCCTGTTTCAATGTCCCATTAGCCACAGGTTCTGATTCCTATAGAAAGCTTTCAATGTACTCGGCTTGTACTCGCTGGAATTTAGAAGATTGAGAGGGGGATCTTATAGAAACTTACAAAATTCTTAAGGGGTTGGACAGGCTAGATGCAGGAAGATTGTTCCCGATGTTGGGGTAGTCCTGAACAAGGGATCACAGTTTAAGGATAAGTGGGAAGTCTTTTAGGACCGAGATGAGAACGTTTTTTTTCACACAGAGTGGTGAATCTGTGGAATTCTCTGCCACAGAAGGTAGTTGAGGCCAGTTCATTGGCTATATTTAAGAGGGAGTTAGATGTGGCCCTTGTGGCTAAAGGGATCAGGGGTGTGGAGAGAAGGCAGGTACGGGATACTGAGTTGGATGATCAGCCATGATCATATTGAATGGCGGTGCAGGCTCGAAGGGCCGAATGGCCTACTCCTGCACCTATTTTCCATGTTTCTATGTCTAATGTTTCAAAGATGGAATGTTTTACTTCTAAACAAACAATCAACCAAAATCAGATTTATACTATTGGAGCAAAACTCAATAGATTGAATGTTTTAATTCCAAACACATACCAATCCCAAATCATATTTATGCGATTGGAAAAAAAGGTCAATTGATGGAATGTTTTCATTCTAAACACACAATCAACCAAAATCATAATTCTACTCGTAGACTAAAACTCAGTGGATGATTCAATTGGTTTATCTATCACTAAAATGTTCAATTAAAGTGTTTATATAAAATGAGAATGCAATTAATAGCGCACAAGTTCATAAGGTCATTAGTGATAGCAACATAATTAGGTCATTCGGCCCATCAAATCTACTCCGCCATTCAATCATGGCTGATCTACCTTCCCCTCCTAACCCCATTCTCCTACCTTCTCCCCATAACCCCTGACACCCGTACTAATCAAGAATCTATGTACCTCTGCCGTAAAAATATCTGGGGTTGGAAGAAACGTCTTCATCAACGTTATTGTTCTTGGGCTTGATGATAATCTCAAACAAATGTTTATTTTTGTCCAAGGTTATTGCATATGACAGTCGCCAAAAACTGCATTTGGGAATGCAGGAGACAATGAGTGAGAATGTCGAACTCGTCAGTACCGGTAGTATACTCGGTAAATAATAGCGATATATTTAAGTCAGTTGGATAAACACTCGTGAATGAAATACATAGAGAGTTCAGCTAATAGCACGAATGAAGGAAAACAGGGATGGAGTCAGGGGAAAAGCTTCCTTAAACCCAAGCCTGGATTTAGATTCGATATATTTGTTTAGTTTAGAGATACAGCGCGGAAACAGGTCCTTTCGGCCCACCGGGTCCGCGCCGACCAGCGATCCCCGCACATTAACACTATCCTACACCCACGAGGGACAATTTTTACATTTACCAAGCCAAATAACCTACATACCTGTACGTCTTTGAATATGCATGTGAATACCATGATTTCAAGAATGCGCCACAGTAGAAGGGGTTGACATTATTGTAACCCCACTCCCCGGCTATCTACCAGCCTCTGCATTCAATGGATCATTCTGTGATGTTTCCAATGCCTCCGATGTGATCCTACACCCAGACATATCCCCCCCCCCCCCCTCCCCTCCCAGTTATCCAGTCCCATTCTCCAGCAATTTTTAAATGTAATTGAACAAGATACAACCCATACCAATTTACCTGCCCCTATCCTGTCATTCGGGAATCCAAAGAATCGTATCGATCTCTTACCTGTAATTTTTCTTCTCTTTCTATCATTAAAGAGGGTAAGGGAGTTTTCAATCTCCATTTCAGGAGAAGGTTAGCAATTAGGTTCTGAGACAATCCGGCCCTTGGGATATTGTGTGCAGTTTGGTCTCTCCACTGTAGAAGAAATATGATTGTTCTGGAGAAAGTGTAGTGGAGATTCACCTGGATTTTGCAGAGGGTGGAAGACTTTAGTTATGGGAGATGTTTGATATCTCCCATAACTCAAGCTTGCTTCCCCTGGAGTGAAGGAGAATGAATGGTGACTTGATGGAAATACGTAGGGTTATTAGAGGCATGTAGGATAAATAGTCAAAATCTATTTTTCCATGGGTGGTGGTTACAAATACGAGATGGCAAAGGTTTAAGGTGAGAGGATGGAATTTCAAAGTGTATTGGGGGTTACATCCATGCACAACATCTATGCAGAGGTTGATATCCAGAAGGTGCTTCCATATGAGGTGGTGGAATCAAACACAAATGCTATGTTTAAGAGGCGTTTCAACAGCCACTTCAATAGGCAAGGTGTAGAAGGAAACCATCGTAATTCAGGCAGATTGGATTAGTCTACATGAACTGAAAGGTTGGCTGACATGGCGGTCCTAGGTGCCTGTTTTTGTGGTGTGGTACTCGATGACTTTGTGACATCTCAAACTCCTGATTTCTTTCTTCTTTTTCTCCTGCTCTCTCCTTCGTCCTGGCACCCTGCAAAATAACAAACACATAATTTAATCTCGTCTTTCTCTTCTAATCCTTTCAAGGTCTCACCCACTCCTTATTCTATCAGCTTTATCCGATCTCCAAACTCCCCCAACCAAGGTCTCCTGTAGACCCGCAATGTTTTTGTCGGATCAACATTGATGATCATGTGAATCAGATCCCAAGTTCCAAAGTCTGATTTCCCTCCAGAAATTCCCTGCATCTCCACTCCCCATGAAGGCTTACACTTAGGGTCATGCTTTCATAGAATCATGCACCTTTGTGGCAGAGAAGGCAGCTCATTTATGCTGCTCATTTTCCAGAAGATAGCCAAATACATGGAACTTGGGACAAATCAAGGTAAAACTCCCAGTGCAGGAGATGCCTCACAAGGCACAACATGGCCTCGACACCAAGTAGGTTGTTCAAAAACTCAGGACCTCCAGAACACAAACACAGATTTAACAGGAGAGAAAAAAAACTTACCACAAAGAACTGCTGATGCTGGTTTATACCAAAGATAGACACAAAGTGCTGAAGTAACTCAGCGAGTCAGGCAGCATCTCTGGAGAAAAAGGATGGGTGATGTCCCTTGAAGATGGTTCCAAACTGAAACGACACCCATCCTTTTTCTCCAGAGATGCTCCCTGACCAGTTAAGTTACTCAAGAACCTTTTGTCTATTTACAGGAAGAACTCAGTTGTTCAAGAAGCTATGGAGATAAAAGATGTAAAGGTCAACATTTCGGATTGAGATCCTGAATGAGTACTGAGGGCAGAGGAATGATTGCCAGTCTATTGTACGATGGTAGGAGAGGGGGAGGCGGGGGGGGGGGGGGGTGTGAAGAGTACAGAGGTTGATGGATGATGGCTGGAGTCAGATGGGGAAGGATTGATGGGCAGGTTAAAACAGTTGGTATTTGGGGAAGAGTGGGGTGATGAACAAAGACAGAACAAAACCAAGTGTAGAGGTGAGTGTATGTGGGAGGATAGTGCCAGGGGCATGGGTTACTAAATACAAATCAACGTTCATGCCATTGTAGCCACGTTAACCAAGCAGAATACAACATATTCTTTCAATTTGCTTTTGGCCACATTTTAGCGATGGAGAAGGCTGAGGATAAACAGTTCAGTGAGGGAGTGACAGGAAAGTTCAAAAGACATGCAACAAGAAGCTTGAGATGACCCATTGTGGACACAATATAGGCACTCTGCAAAATGTTTGTCAATCCCATGGCAGACGTTTGTCTCCTAACAAATCTGGGTGGAGGAACTTTGTTTAAAAAAATCATTCAAAGCTGCATTAATGTTTTTTTAAGCTACAAGATTTTTAAAATATGTTATTCAACATTTTTCTCAAGAGAAAATCAAACATTCATTAAAATAAACGTTGAAGAAATTAAATGCATTGAAACAAATAAAACAACACATCTTCTTTGCCTCCCCATATATTCAGGCCAAGAATCTTTGTTCAGCTGAATGCTATGTTCAGCTATGTTTGATGGGTGTAATGGTGAGAGATGAATGCTCCTCTGTAATGGAGATTCATGAAACTGAAGATGCTGGAATATTGAGCAAAATACAAAGTGCTAGAAGAGCTGAGTGGATCAAGCAGCATGTCGGGAGGGAATGGGCAAGTGACGTTTCTGGTCAGAACCCTTCTTCAGACTCGACCCGAAACATCACCCATTCCTTCTCTCCAGAGATGGTGCTTGTCCCGCTGAGTTACTCCAGCATTTTGTATCTACCTTCAGGTCAGGATCAGAAGAAGGGTACTATCCCCAAATGCTGCCTCCTGTCCATTCCCTCCCCAGACAGCGCCTGCCCCGTTGAGTTGCTCCAGCACTCTGTGTTGTGCTCCTGTTTAATATTGGGAAATCATATTAAGACAAACATTTTTGGCTTGCAGGGAAGAGGTAGGAATTTGTGCTACTGAAGTCCAGAAAGAGGATAGAGTGACAAAACTAATGTTGTCTCTTCACAAAATGCTGGAGTAACTCAGCAGGGCAGGCAGCTCCTGAGATGCTGCCTGACCTGCTGAGTTACTCCAGCATTTTGTGAATAAATACCTTCGATTTGTACTAGCATCTGCAGTTATTTTCTTAAACTAATGTTGTCTATCACTCAGTAACAGGTACTATTCAAAACTAAGTTATTTTCTCTCTTTCCCAGTCTTGATGAATGGTCTTCGACCTGAATAATTAACTGTTTCTCATTTTGCAGATGTTGTCTGACTTGCTGAGTGTTCCCAGTATTTTGCGTTTTTATTTCAGATTTCAGGCATCAAATGTTTTATCTTGATTTTTAATTCCAGATTTTGAGTGGGTGTGGGCAAGCATAGGGTTCACGTACAAGGAATTTGCTAAATTCAGAGGAAGAA